>NW_004567129.1:991997-1031424 GCF_000260355.1 Condylura cristata | reverse complement strand
TGCTGAGGTTGCCCATGGGTGAGCCCTCTCTCCTACTGGACAGGAGCTCTCCAGCGTCCACCCTGCCAGGTCATCTCACCCCCCAGACTCTGCACTGGGTGGTCTTCCGGGTGCGTGCTTCGGCCATTTCTGAAGAATGTGTGAGGGTGTTTCAGATAAGCCATGGAAGGCACCCCTGGGAGGGCCTTGTTGTGGGGATGGGGGGTTCCCAGAGCTGGGTGTTAGGTTGCCAGGAGCCCACACAAGCATGTGGGTCCCCAGTGTCTGGAGCAGTGTGACACTGGGGAGAACTGGAATGCAAACGTCACGTTTACCAGGAATCCAGCATCCACATCAGGAAAGTGAGGTGGGATGAGGCATTGAGCACAGCGAGGGCCTTACCTCTGTTCCCTTCTTCAGCCTCTCTGGGCTCTCTGGCCCAAGAGCCCCTGGTGTCTTCTTGCCTGTCTACATGGCACTCCCTAAATGTGTATCTCCTGTGTGTCCCCCAAGGCACCCAAGACAGCAGTGGATGGTGTGAAACTAGAGGATTCCATCAGAAGTAGGGTTGGCTGTGCCTCTCACCTGGCTATTTCCACAGCTAAAAGGGACACGATGACCAAGCGGCCAGCCGCTACTCTGCAGGCCCTGGAACAGGCCTCTCCTCCTGTTCACTGTTCTTCTCCTGGTCACTGTTGCTTCCACACTGCTTCTCCAGATGTGTCTCACTGCTTTTTCTGCTGGAACGTGCCACACCCCAGTTCACAAAACATCCTGGGGAGCTTCCCCCCACTTCCTGCAGGGCGTACTTGCTCCATGAAGGCAGGTGATTGCACCTTCCCTCAGCAAAACAATCTCTTGGCCCTATTTCCCCGTGACCCAGGCCTGTGAGTCTGTGTTTCGGGCAATATTAGAACTCATTTATAATGCTTTATGGTAATTACACTGGACAGGAGTTTGATGGCTATTAAGCCTCTTTATTTGGCTGAGAAACATTTGAAGCATGAAGCTCCATGAGACAATCAGCGCCGGCACCGTTACGAAACAGCCTTGTATTTAGGGCCAATTTAGAGTGTCATTTCTGATATCACAGATTATCCATCTCTGGACTCCGAGTCCTTGGTGTCTGTGGGGAGAGAGCCAACAGCTGCCCCGGGAGCTGGCAGTGGCAGCAAGCAGACCCAGGAATTGAATTCCCGGGGGACACCGGGTTACCCAACACTCAGCTTTTCACCAGCTTTAGTCCACTTCCCGTAACAACAAGATACCACTGGGTCCCTCAGCATCCCTCTCACCCTTCCCACGCAGAGGGCACGCGAGAGCCAGGACTGCCAGCTGGCCCACAGCTGCCCACAGCAGCCCACAGCAGCCCACAGCAGCCCTAACCGGCCCCGGCTGTGCAAGCCAAGCCTAATGTTCAATATTGGAATATCACCCTGCGGCAAACAGTCGTGAAATAATAAATAAGAATCTCTCAAGCTGTGACTCTGCCATGCCAAAATAGCTGGTTTAAAGAGTAGAAAATTTATGAACAGGCCAGATGTCTCATTTTCCACAGTGACAAACAGAACATGCTCGTCCGTGTTTTCCCTCCTTTCCACCTGAATGCTTCAGAGTGTGGTGGCTGTGCACACCGGCTCTTTCAGGTATGTTTAACCTGCCCACCTAAACCTGAGTGATGATTTCATGTGTGTACATTTCTTATAAGCCCAAGAAGAACAGAAAAGGCCTGCCCAGGAAAGTGAGTCGAGGGCAGACAACCAGCCAAGGCCGAGCCTGTGTGCAGGTCGCCTCACGCAGGCACACCAGCCCTCACCCAGGAGGGAGCCATGTCCAAACAAAACGTCAGAAAAGCTGTGCCACTTGATATTTCAACCACCAGTTTAATGAGAAAGGACAATAAGGAATCAATTACGAGGCCAAGGAGCCCCGGGCTGCCTGAGCCCGGCCGTTCCATTCACTTGTCCTGCTCTTTGTTTGGAAACTCAGAGTAAAGTGATTTCCAGGAGGCGCTCCCCACACAAATGGAGCTTTCATTTAAGCAGACACTGACATCTGCAAGAACGCCCGTTTCACCTGGATGTTTGCATGCTAAGTTTGGAATCCTTTGCTCCTTATAATGAGATCCTGTAAAATTCCAGCCATTTCACTGTCTCCAATAGGGAAAAATTAATTGTTTTAATATTCACTGAAACCTACAGTTATTTGCACAGAGAAAAACCCATGAAGCAGAAACCAGAGATAAGAATGGTAAACTATTTCAGTGTTTGTAAAGTGATTTTTTAAAATATTTTTCATTTACATTCTTACGTTTTTGTTCATTTGGGGGAAGTATTTGATTTCTTCCCTCAGGTGTCATCCCCACAGTTCTCCCAGCACCACAGCACGGGTCACCACAGTCCCTTGTGCTCTTCCCTCCCCTCTTTTCAACCTACCTCCCCCTCCCCTGCTATGTGCTGCAGATCTATGGTCAGGTTTTTGTCCTTTTATTTCCCTCCACCAACTTTGTTTTGTTCCTCTGCATTGATCATATAAGTGAGACCACCCAGTATTTACCTTTTTCTCCTGTGTAATTTCACTCAGCAAAATCCTTTCCCACTCTATCTGTGCCGCCATTGATTGCATAAGTTTACCTTTTTGCCTGCCGAGTAGTAGTCCATATACTACAGACAACTTCTTGACTGATTCACTGTCCTTGTGCTTTTAGACCTGCCCTCTCCCTGGCTGTTCAACTCTGCCCACTGGGGAGAATGCACGGGGCATTGGTGAGCAGACAGCCTGACCCTGATGGTTCTAGATGATCTGCTCTCTGTTCTGCCAGGGCTGGAACAGGAGGCTGCTTCCAGGAGTGGAGGGAGATGGGGAGAGGGAAGGGTTAATGACTCCAACCTCCCTCTGGACAGGTGGCACAAACTGACGGGGGCCCATTTGCCCCCATCTGTGGCTGAGGGGCAAGGACTGAGGGAGCAGCTTTCAGCTTTAGCTAATTAAATGCTCTCAGCGCTGGCCTGAACCCAGCTATGGACAGTGAATACCAGGCCTCTCTGCCCTCTCTCCAGGCATTTTCACCCACACCCGGAACCAGACATAAGAGCCTGAGTCCAAATTCTAACGGCCTCTGACGGCTCTGCATGGTGAGCCAAGTTCTACACATTCAAACCAACCTCGAGTGCTACTCACACTGCCTGTACCTGCTCCCCTCCAGTGCTCCCTGCCGACAATTCCAACGTGTAAACCAGAAGCCTAGACATCCGCTCAAGCAGGTGCTGCCTGCCCTGGGCCCCGGAGACTGACCCAGTCTCTTGGGGAAACCAGCCCACTCCCAACGGCCAGGGAGTTCTTCCCTGAAGAGGCCAGGGAAAGCCGTTTTTCCCAGCGCACAGGCTGGCAGTGTCAGATGTTGGAGTTCCCCAGCAGCTGCCCTTGGCCAGTGACTGCCGGCTCCCCCATCCCGCCAGCATGTATGTCTTACCTCATTTCACCACATTCCTCCCAGGATTGAGCTGAAGCTGCCGCAGGGCAGGGCAGGCCTTAGAGGCAGGTGACTGTACAGCTGCAGTGCCGGGAGGCTGGGCGCTGGGTTTCAAAGACTGTGCTTGCTGACGACTCTGCTGCCATCACTTAGAACTTCTTCCTGGCCCTCCCTGGTGGCGCAGTGGGTTAAAGCACAGCACTAAGAAGCTAAAGCCACTTCAGCATGAGTTCAAACCCCTCCCGCCCCAGAAGTGACCACATGGCGCGGCAGACCTCTCCTGACCCGCCTGACTCCGCAGTGTACTTCATCACTCTGCCTGTTCTGCTCCCCATTCTGTCTCTGGTGAATCCTCTCACCCTCCGCATCTCTGGCCTGTACCCCAGTTCTGTATGCATAAATAAATAAATCTTAAAATAAACAAAATTCCTAACTATGTGCCGAGCACCTCACCTTTCGTTTTGCACCAGGCTTTTCATTCTGCAGCTGGTCCTGCCCACGGAGGGGCACTCCAAGGAGGAAGACGACACCGGTCGCCTTCTCTCCTTTCCCCCTCCTGCTCGCTCTTCTCCCACTTCCTTAACAATATTTTCCAAAACCCAAATAAATTGGTTGGACTCAAATCCTTTTCTCCAGGTCTATTTCTGAGAGAAGTCAGCCCATACTCCTCCCTGTCCATCACCCTGGAATCTGTCCCTCTCCATCCACCTTCCTCTCCGCTGGTGCTCACCGAGCCTGGACCACGGTAGTGGCCTCCAACTCTGCTCTGCACACCTGCTTCTCTCCCTCCCTCTCCGATGTGAGCAGGAGGCTGATGGGTTGGTTGATTGATTTAAACACAGTTGATCACGTCACTTTCTTGCTTGAAATATTTCCACGCCTAATTATTGAAGTTTGGAGATTATACATCTGTGGCTTTCTTTTTTCTACCTTTGTAAAATTATAAGGTTTTGTTTTTGCCTTGCATAGAACTCGGGTGTAGGCCAAGGTGTGGGGGTGAAAAAAACTCACCAGAGACAGAGTGGGGAGCAGAACAGGCACATCGACTGAAATCCACTGCTGAGGGGAGCAGTGGGCAGGTCAGGAGAGGTCTGCAGCACCCTGTGGGTCAGCTCCCTGGCCAGGATGGAGCTCACGCTTTGATAGTGATAGCTCTGAGACAATCCTCGGACACCAGAGAAGGTCCTGTCTGTATTTTAAATTCCATAGTAAAAGTTTAGTTAAAAAACAATCTCAGTTGCCTCCCATTGCTCTCATAACAGACAAAACCACTGTGGTCTGGGAGGTCTTGGCTCATCCGCCAGCCCGTTTCAGGGGGTTTTAGTTTGGTTTTGTTTTGCGCTCTGCAAATTACCTATCCTGGCTTTTCTTTTCCTGGGGATATACTGTTTCTTTTTGCCTTGGAGCCTTTGAAAATGCTGTGCCCTCAGCCAGGAATGCCTTCTTCCTCCTCCTCCTCCCTCCCCTCCAACATCTCCTCGTCCACTGAACTAACTTTGCTGTTTCTCAGTATTTCCTCATCAGAAACCGAGAATGAGAATAGTACCAACCTCACAGGGTTTCCTCAGGTGTGTTAGTAGGATAAAAACGCCTGACATAAAGCATGCATTCAATAAAAACAATGCTTCTCCTCCCAGGATTTGAATAAAGTTGATGATCCAGGAGCTCAGCCAAGTTTATCTTTGGCTCCCAATGCCCCCAAATAATCTGTGCACCCTGAAGAAGATTCTAGGCCAGCATGCATTGTCTAGGGGACAGTGTCTGCAGGCTCTCCCCCCATGCAATTATGGTAAAAATCAAGTGAACCTCACTGATATTGAGGCCCTGTGAGCATGAGTGTGATTATCACTGCTTGGGAGATCCAAGACCAGTGATGTTGCCCAGTGAATCAGAAGCCCCGAAGCTTATGCCAACTTGTTCAACTGGTTCCAACCAACTGCTGTTGGTCTTTGATCATACATTTGATCAGGTTCAACCTGAGGTTATCAGAATTAACCAGGACGCAAACACTCTCCTCTCTGAGATTCAGCCATAGCTGTGATTCAGCTGTGTAGCCTGATCATGGTTTAATTGGGTAGCATAATGTCCTCAAGTCAGGAGGAGGAGAGCAGCCTTCGTTACTGCTAGAGACTGAGTGTTTGTGTCCTCACAAAAATATATACTTAGATTATAAGGTCATGAAGGTGGAGTGATCATGAATAGGATCAGTGTCCTTCCAAAAGAGGCCTGAGAGAACGTCCGCACTCCTTCAGGCATGAGGTAACAGCAAGAAAACAGTTATCTCGCTGAATATGATCCCTTCCAGCTCCATCCATGTTGCTGTGAATGACATGAGTTTTATCTTTTTTGATTGCTGAGTAACATTCCATTGTGTATATGTACCACATCTTCTTCACCCAACCAAGAAGGACTTGATCTAAGTCAGAAGAAAAAGAAAAATATGGAACAGTTTCATTTATGGGAGGGATATAAAAGAACCAAATAAGACATAGGGAAACAATTGTATTGTTATTACAATACAAAACACAACACAACACAACAGACAATTATAAACCAGAGAGACCCTACAGGGGAGGGAGCGTGAAAGTGCTAGGACAGAGGGTGAGAGGAGTGTAGGGGACGCGGGCAAACTGCGGGGGACGTGGGCAAATTGGGGGATGAAAGAAATAAATGTTTTAAAATGAATAATAATGTAAATAGATATATAAATTAATAAATTAAAATAGGAAACAGTTATCTATGAGCCAGAAAGCAGACCCTCACCTGAAAGCAAGCACTCTGATCTCAGACTTGCCAGCCTGCAAAGTGTGAGAAATATCATATCTGATTTGTAAGCCACCCAACCTGTTATTTTTGTTGTTACAGCCCAGACTAAGGTTAGCCCCGGTGCCAACCCTTTGAGACCTTTGGCATCTCATTAATTCACAACAAAGTATTCCTCTGAGGGGTTCTGAGTCTCACTAGAGTCTAGAAACACGTTCAAGGCCAAATCAGATGCCGGGCTGGCAGCCTGAACCCCTTCTCCAAGGTCAAGTAGTTCCTGCAGTCAGTTCTTGGACCCTGTTGTCAACCCTAATTCAGTATATCTGGGGGTAGCCTGAGAATTTGTATTTTAAAATATCCTGGGTGACTCAAAAGATCAGCCAGGTTGAAAACCACTATGGGGAGCCCTGCATTTCCCCAGGTCCAAGAAAATTAGCCTCAGTTTACCACCTCGGCTCAATAGAACCAGTAGCTTTAAACAATAAGTTAACCATTCTATTGTAAAGCTTGCCTTTGTCGTTTCAGGTCACACCTTGTACTAGCTCAAATTTTGAAGTTATCTACTTATTGAGTAAATCTTTACCCCACGACCACATTTATTATGTGACTACACGTATGTAGACCCCTCACACCCCCACCCCCTCTCACACTGTAACTTCTAGAAGCAGGAATGGCATATCCATCATCTGACCCTGCACAAGAAGACAATCCATCCTTCTGCCCGGTGCATGTGGTGCTGACAGAAAAGGAGTCCACCTTGGCTTCCAATTTTACAACAACAATTTTGGCTCCTAGAATGCTATAGGCTCCTTACTGGCAGGAAGATTAGCCCAGGAGCTGCGTTAAAGATACAATTCTGTGCCCTCCGAGGCTTTAATAGGCTGGAAGCATGTTGGTGCTTTCTAGAGCAGAACCATCTCTGCAGTCAGAGCCATGAGTCTCAACCAATTCCAGAGAGAAGTTGCTGCTTATGAAAAGGAGACTCACTGAGCTTGTAAATGGATTTGTATGAACTTCTTGCCCCGCTTCTCATTTCAGCATTGGAGCATGCTAGATTAAGCTTCTGACAAATGCCCTTCCAAGTCAAAATTGGGCTTACGATAAGAACCACTTTTAATAAAAGTCAAGGAGACTTTCTAAATAGTCGCTTATTTCATCCAGACTTTATTTCTCTCAGTCCCAGCAGTATAACCCTGTGTGTGCCACAGAGCGCCTGTAGGAGCAATAACTAACTTTATGACTAAAATAAATGTTTAAATCCTGTATTAAAAAATAATATAGCTGTACTTAAACATTTTAAAATAGACTGCTGGCTGTCCTAAGGAGTCACTTTCCTTCAGTTCGCCAGAAAATAAATTTCTTTAAATGTCCCATAGAATTAAACATTTTTAAAATTTGCTGGGAAAGGCACATAAAACGATAATAGATATAAACGATGCCAAAGCATTTTAACAAAGAGCAGCACAGTCAATTAGCTGCTGTCTGCCCCACTTAGAGAACCAGTTTGCCGATGTCCCATGATTTGTGGTTTTTCTTAATAAATTGATTTGATTGCCTGGTTGGTATCAAGACTGGATGTGGATCAACTTGTGTTAGTGCAACTGACATGGCCCCTGTGCAAATGACAGCCACGAACCCTTGAGCACTGCGTGTGGGTGCTGCTTACCTGGACATCCCGTCCCCGGCTCCAGGAGCCACGGGCTCGCTGGGTCACGGCCCGACGGTCTTTATTAGGGCTCCTTAGTCAGACACTGTATTGTACGGACATGCACCAAAGGCACATTGAGACAAGGCACAACCCAGCCCCGGTGGGGGCAGGAAGGGCGGCCCCAGAGGGGAAGGCGAGCAATCAGGGCTCAAAGGAGGAACAAAGTCAGCGGCGGATGACACTGTCTCAGAGACCAAATTAACCATGCTCTGGAGCCTGGTGGTGTTGCATCCTCTCTCTCCTTGCAAATGTCCTCTCCTCTTGAGGGAAGTGTCCCTGGCAGGTTTCCCTGGCATACATTCTCAACTTTCCATTTCTCACTTTCCAGCTTGCCATTGAGAACCCAGAGGGCTGGGGTGCTGCTCCGCCCACTGTCGCTTTCAGTACCTTGCAACTTTCCTTCCTGTCACCCTATAACCTTTCAACCCCTTGTCCCGTGCAAACCAGGAGGAGAAGACGTCCGATGGCCCCCAAGCCCTGGGAAATGAGGTGTTGGTGGGGTCCCTCAAGGTAAAATGGGCCTCAGTGGCCCGAGTCTTTTTCCAGGCATCTAGACAAAGATGACCTCTTTTGGGGGTGGGGCTGGCAATGGCACTTCCCAACCCTTCCGAGTGGCACTCTTCATGTAGTGTGGGCTCACGGAGGAAAGCTTAATTTATGAAAACCCGAGCTGAGGAAACCAGTGTTGGAGGGTACAGCCTCTCTGCCCACCGGCTCCGCCTGTTTCAGTCAGGGGCGCAAGTCACACCGTTTATTTATATCAAGCTCACAGGGCGCTCCCTCTGTGGATGCCGCATGCGCGGACACTCTGACACCCCGCACCAGTGTTGGGGTGAGCTCATCCTTCCCAGCTGCGCTGGTGGTGCATCGTGCTGTCAGCGCTGGCAACGTCCTGCAGAGCAGGTCGGAGTTGGACGGAGCTGGACACCCAAATCTTTGACCTGTCTGTGGTTCTGCATTGCATCGAGTCAGGAACAGAAAGTATGGAGCCCACTTCTGTGTATGGGGCATGTTTGGGATTTCAGCTTCTTAGAGGTCTGTGCTTCTCACCCAGAGCCCTGAAAAGATAAGCTCTGGTCTTTGGCCCCCTAACCGCCAAGGTACAACCGTTCTAGACCCCAGGCTTATGCAGGGGTGAGGTCAGCTCCCTGCACTCATGATGGGCGGCTGTGTCTCCTGTCCCACTGTGGCCACTAAACTAGGCTGACATCCAGGTCCCCTCTATCCTGGGCCATCATGGCGGCAACTTGCATGGTGACACTCTGGTGTTATCTTCATTGTTAGCATCTGAAAAACTATTGTGAGCCTAACACTGGATTTGAACTTAATTTATATATATATATATATGTGTGTGTGTGTGTGTGTGTGTGTATATTTATATTTATATATATATGAATATATATATGAATATATATATGAATATATAAAACATCATTATTCATTTTGTGCCTTTTTTCATCTCAGTTGTAATCCCCATGGGCTTCCCACCACCAATTCACCTGTGTGCCATCACCATCGTCCAGTGTACTCTTCACACCCAGTTCTGATCCCATTCCCTTTCCACCCCCATAAAATGTCTCTGGTTTATAGTTGTTGATTGTTTTCATTTTTACTCTGTTGCATTTATTTCTGGTTCCCCTCTCCCACCATCCCCAATCCCTTACGCTCCTACTATGGTTGAAACCATCTGGTATTTTTCTTTTTCTTTCTGGCTTATTTCACTAAGCATGATCCCTTCCAGTTCCATCCATGTTGCTACAAAAGGCTTGAGTTTATCTATTTTGATTGCTGAGTAATAATCCATTGTGTACGTGTACCGCATCTTTTTAATCCAGTCTTCTATTTTGGGGCATTTGGGTTGATTCCACATCTTCCCTATTGTAAATAGTGCTGCAATAAACATGGGGGTGCAGGTGTCCTTTTGAATCAATGTTGTGTCCTTTTGATAGATACCTAGGAGTGGGGTTGCTGGATCAGATGGAAGCTCCATTTTCAGTTTGAGAAACCTCCAAGCAGCTTTTCATAGTGGTTGTACTAGTTTGCATTCCCGCCAGCAGTGCAGGAGAGTTCCTTTTTCTCCACATCTTCGCCAACATTTGTTGTTGCTAGTTGTTTGAAAATGTGCCATTCTCACTGGGGTGAGGTGGTATGTCATTGTGGTTTGAATTTGCATCTCCCTTATTACAAGTGATGTTGAACATTTTTTCATATGCTTGTTGGCCATCTGCATTTCCTCTTTGGAAAGGTGTCTTTTTAGCTCTTCTACCCATTTTTTGATGGGGTTGTTCACTTTGTTTTGTTGAATTTAATCAGCTTTTTGTATATCTTTGTAATCAGTTCTTTGCCATTAGTATTGTGCACAAATATTTTCTCCCAATCAGTGGGGTGTCTCTTTGTTTTGTGTAGTGTCCCTTGCTGTACAGAAGCTCTTTAGCTTGGTGTAGTTCCAGCTGTTTATCCTTTCCTTCACTATCCTTGCTTTGGGTGTTGTATTTTTAAAGATATTATTGAGGGGTATGTTGTGCTGTGTTTCACCTACTTTTTCTTCTAGATACTTTATGGTATCTAGTTCTTATGTCTAGTTCTTTAATCCACTTCAAGTTGGTTTTTGTGCATGGTGCAAGGTAGTAGTCTAGCTTCATTTATTTGCATGTAGCTTCCCAGTTTTCCCAGCACCATTTGTTAAACAAACTTTCTCTGCTCCATTGCGTATTCTTTGCTCCTTTGTGAAAAAGTAACTGTCCGTAAACCTGTGGGCTTATATCTTAGTTTTCTATTCGAATCCAACAGTCTGTATGTCTTCTCTTGTTCCAGTACCATGGAGTTATGATTATTGTGGCTTTGTAGTACAGCTTGAAGTTTGGGATTGTGATATCTCTGGTCTTTCCATTTCTTGGTGTCTTCTTGTATTTCTTTTATCAGTGCTTTATATTTTTCTTTGTAGAGGTCTTTTACCTCTTTTGTTAGGTTTATTCCCAAGTATCTGACATTTTTGTTTGTTTGTTTCTATTGTAAAGGGATGGATTTTTCTGATTTCCACTTCTTCTGATTTGCTACTGGCTTTTGTGTGTTAATTTCATATCCTGAAATTAAATTTTTTATATCTATTGTTCACAGCAAGAGGAAGGTCCACAATAGTTCATTATACTCTGTTCTGAAATCCAAACTAGAATTCATATTTTTTTAATAAATTGCTACAAAAAAAAAAACTTCCCTGGTTAAAGCGCAGCACCATGAAGCTCTCCACAATTGCTGCAGCTTGTTCAACCCCCAGCCAGGGAGGTGACCTACATGGTACAGCTGACCTCTCCTGCTGCTCCCCTCAGTCAATCTTCCTATTCTGCTCCCCACTCTGTCTGGTGAATTGTCTCACCCCCTGTATCTCTGCCTTGTACCCCAGTTCTTGTATGCATGAATTCACACATTTAAAAAAAAAAAGAAAAGCAATAGCTGTGTGGTACAGTGGACTCTGGGGACTGCTCTGCCACTGAGAGGCAAATCCTTTGTATCTTCAGGACCTGCATCCCCAAATTCTACCAACTGTAGATGAAGGGTAGCTTGGTGTAAAAGCACTCTTAGGTACTGGACGTGTCAGACCTGTTTGTCACTATTTCCTGACAGCACAGCCTAGCTCCTGGGACACCATGCAGCTATCATGAGTGATCTAGACCCAACTGAAAGTCACAGAAGGGAGTGTGTAGGCTACGTGCAAATATTTTGTCATTTTATATAAAGAACTTGAGCACCCTGGCTTTTCATATCCTCAGTAATCAACTCTGCACATATGAACAGCAGCACTACCACGAGGTTTAAATTCACCAATCTGCACCTCACTTCCCTCATCAGTAAAACTGATCCCCACTTGAATGATTATGAAGACGAAGTGCAGTGATAAATGTCAGGTACACAGTAAGAATAACAGTAAGATGCATTATTACCATGGGAATCATTTTGATGTTATAGTCCAATGGAAGACTAATGATACACACATCACATTCAGTAAATTTCACCCCCTTAAGACAGTTGATTACCCAGGGCACTGCCTCCCCTGGCTATGTCAGGGAAAACGGAGTTTATCGTATTTGGCATTGTAAAGACATGTATTAGAAAATATATTTAATATCAACATGAACCCACAGGCAGCTTAATGTAGACACAGGTTGAACCAGGAATAATCGCATAGACGTGTGTATTCATGGGGAGCAAACGTATATTTTTCCTAGCTTTGCTACAAATCCCCCCTAGCTTTGGCTACTGAGAGGGTCTCAATAGCAGTGTGCACATTCAATATTTAGATCTTATTTTCTCATTCTCCAGCAACAACAACAACAAAGACAGCGTTCCTTGGAGAAATGGCTGATTCTAGGTCTGGAGCAGGAAAAACAGAGGTAAAGCCTGGAGCAGCTTGTAATGCCAGCAAGGACCAAAAAAAAGTGGGACAGAGGTGTGTCAAAGGACACAGGTGCCAATGTGAGAGTCCCCAGTGGCCAAGGTAGAAACAACTTGAAAAAAAAATTAAAATATATATGAGTACTTACCAATAAAAATAAACAATTGAATAAATGAACAGGGAAGAAAAGAAAAATAAAAAGCTTCCTTGCAGAAATATTTGCCCTGATAACCACATCCCTCTAGAAGTGAGCTCCAGTCCCTTCATGGGAGGTGACATGAAGAGTGCTTCACGACTGTGATTTTTCTAAACATCCATAATACCATAAGTGAGGAAAAAATCAGATAAGTACAAATTGAAGCAAAGTATTCAAAACACATGACCAGTATTTCTCAAAACTGTTACCTCAGGGTCCTCCCTGGTGGGGCAGGGTTAAAGATACTGCTATCAAGCTATCACCATCCACTGCAGCATAAAGTCGATCCCTGGGCGGCCAGAAAGCTGACCCACAAGGCACAGCAGACCTCTCCTGTCCCACCCACTGCTCCCCTCAGCAGAGTATTTCAATAGGTCCTCCTGTTCTGCTCCCTCCACTCTCTCTAGTGAGTCCTCTTACCTTCCCACCTCTGGCTTGCACCCCAGATTTTATATACATAAATAAATCTTAATTTTCTTTAAGATTTTATTTTTAGATCATTTTGTGCTTTTTTCCATCTCAGTTGTAATCCCCACGGGCTTCCCTTCACCAAATCACCCATGTGTCATCACCATTGTACAGTGCACTTCCCCTCCCACCCCATTTTTTATCCCATTCCCCCCTCCACCCCCATAAAATGTCTCTGGTATATAGTTGTTCATTATTATTATTTTTCCCCCTGGTCCTTTATGCTCCTGCTGTGAGTGAAACCACTGGTATTTTTCTTTTTCTTTTAGGCTTATTTCATTAAGCATGATCCCTTCCAGCTCCATCCATATTGCTGCAAAAGGCATGAGTTTATCCTTTTTCGAGTGCTGAGTAATATTCTATTGTGTATATGTACCACTTCCTTTTAATCCAGTCATCCACTTTTGGGCATTTGGGTTGTTTCCATGTCTTTACAATTGTAAATAAAGCAGCAATACACATGGGGGTGCAGGTGTCCTTTGGAATCAGTGTTTTTGTGTCTTTTGGGTAGATACTTAGGAATGGGATTGCTGGGTCGTAGGGAAGCTCCATGTTTAGCAGTTTGAGGAACCTCCAAACAGTTTTCCATCGTGGTTGTACCAGTTTGCATTCCCACCAGCAGTGCAGGAGAGTTCCTTTTTCTCCACATCCTCACCAACATTTGTTGTTGCTAGTTGTTTGAAGGTGTGCCATTCTCACTGGGGTGAGGTGGTATCTAATTGTAGTTTTAATTTGCATCTCCCTTATTGCAAGTGATGTTGAACATTTTTTCTTATGCTTCCTACAAGCATTTTTATTCAAACTATATTAAAATAATTTTATATAATGCTGAGAACCTCTCAAGTGCTATAACACAACAAACTACTTCCCTTCATCAATTATGTTATAATTCTAATGCAAAGAACCAGATTATTCTTGTAATGTGGCGTGAGGCAATAGAATGCTAATGCATGTTACTCAGAATCCCATTGTCATTCTAGATTTTGGCACTTGACTTATTTGATTTTTAAAAAGCAGACAATAGACTCCAGAATAACTCATTTATCAGTTCTTGAAGAACAATAGAAATGACTGACTGCAAGTCTGAGGTGTGATGGAAAGACTAATAATAAGTCAATATGCAACATTTGCTAATTTAGTGAGAAGTTTTAATCCTAGTAGTGCCCTCTGAGGCGTTTCCCATGCATTTAGTGGCTGGAATGCATTCAGATTTCCCAGGCTTCTTTCAGCAGCTTTTGTCTTATCCTTTTCTAAAACAAATTTTCCACCATGTGCAAATTTTTTTTTTGGTGCCAATTTCTGTTCTTATTCTCTGAAGAAAGAGAACTGAAAGAATATTGCCACCATTTGGAAGATTTATTTTTCACTTTGTTTCCTGGATTGAAAATCATTTCTCTACTGTATGGGTTACATATACAGGCTGCCAGCTTGCTTATAGAAACTCATGGTTTCGTTTATCTAACAAAAAGAGCATAAACTAGAAATCTAGAATGAAAGTTGCAACTTAGCAAACCATAGACCAAATCTTACCCACACATATGTTTTAGTACATCCCAATTAATTCAAAAAGTTCAATTTCACGTGAAATTCTGGATTTCTGTATCCTTTTCAAACAGCAATTTTGGCAACACAAAACTCATATTCCCACATGACCACAATTAACTGGACCTAAACAGGAGCCCCCTCATCTAGTTGACATTTGAGTCCCTTAAAACACCACATTCCAGGCCCTCCCTGGTGGCGCAGTGGGTTAAAGCACAACACTGAGAAGCTAAAGCCACTTCCGCATGAGTTCGATCCCCGCCTGCCCCGGAGGTGACCACATGGCGCGGCAGACCTCTCCTGACCCGCCCGCTGCTCCCCTCAGCAGTGTACTTCGTCGATCTGTCTGTTCTGCTCCCCACTCTGTCTCTGGTGAATCCTCTCACCGCCCCTGAGCCTCTGGCCTGTACCCCAGTTCTGTACGAATAAATAAATCTTAAAAAAAAAAAAAAAACACATTCCAAAGGAAAACAAAACAAAACACCACATGCCAGCTGTCCCTGGTGGCACAGTGGGTTAAAGTGCAGCACAAGAAGCTAAAGCCACTTCCGCATGAGTTCGATTCCCGTCTGCCCCGGAGGTGACCACATGGTGCAGTACAGCAGGCCGCTCCTGACCCGCCCGCTGCTCCCCTCAGCAGTGTACTGTGTCAATCTACCTGTTCTGCTCCCTGCTCTGTCTCTGGTGAATCCTCTCACCGCCCTTGCACCTCTGGCCTGTACCCCAATTCTGTGTGCAGAAATAAATAAATCTTAAAAAAAAACACCACATTCCCCACCAGTCTAAGTTGTCTGGCGGCTGTTTCCCCAGGTGTGCCTTTCGGTAGGTGACTGAGTTTCTAAGTCCTGACCTAGAACACCACGCACCTTCTTAGTCTAGAGAACTTTCTTTGAAGTCTCATATAGAGAAAGAGAAAATAATTAAACATGAAATATTAAAAATAGTTCAGCATGAAACTGAAAAAGTCAGGTCTTTTTTGGTATATAGTCAAAGAGACAAACTTCCAGGAGAAAAGTGAAAATGTGAATGCACAGGTGTTGGAGAGTGTACCACAACTCCAGCCCTGAATCAAGGCTGGACATACTATGAACCACACCGTGTGCTCAGTGTCCCTCTTTCTACACTCAGCAGAAGGCCAGGATTTGTCCAGAAAGCGGAGAGGACCAGTGTGAACTGGGAGACATAGATGGTTGCATTTCAGCTGACGGCAAGCGGCAGAGTCACTTCCCAACCAGTTCCCACCTTTGCAAGTACCTCGGATTCTGTGCAATCCTATTGATTTTAAATGACTTGCTGTTTTCCTAAATTTGAAGCTTAATTGTGACTCAAAACCATCAGCTCTAAGGCGATGAAGCATGAGTAATGAAGCTGAAGGGGGGAGAGCAGAGTGCTTCTCTGCACCCATACTGACAGCACAGTCAGGGACGTGCCACACTTCACAGGACAAGGGAGCCGCCCAGGCAGAGCTACTCACACACGACAGAGATGCCCACTGTCACCCCTGGCTACTCTGATGGTGTTGAACATTGACTTTTTAAGGTCTGTGCTGTGAATTAAACCATGTGCATTTTCACTTTTTTCTGAAAAGCTTCGTCTCTGATACTTCAACAGTATTAAGTTGCCCCATCATAAGCCAGGGCAGAGCTGGACGGGAAGCTGAGCCACAGGAGACTGAGAAAAGGGCAGAGACAGCTGGAGACAGAAAGAAGACGAGGAGGCACGTGGAGCAGAGACGTGAAGAACCTGTGCTCGCTTCTCAGTCTTGGACTGGTACCCGGGACTTGGGGCCGTGGTGGGAGACTCCGAAAGAGACAGAGAGGTGGGTGGGAAGTCATCGGGAGCCTGACCACGGCAGCCATTATCTTGATTTTTACTTCACTCTCCTCCGTCCAGCTTTGCCTGGCCCCTTCTGGCCTCTCCCATGGTCCCCACCAGGAGGGGCCTTAAGACCTGCGGCAGCTTTCCGGCCTCAGTGGCCCTGCTCTGGGCCGACCCTGTTTGGGTGGGCATTTACCTACGAAGGGATAGGTAATTGGGTTTTTAATTTGAAATTATTTTATGCTATATTTTTTCTCTTCTCTCTACTGAACACTAATTGTATTAAAGTTCTTTTCTATTGAAGGTCTTATGCACAAGAGTATGTTTTGACTTTATGTGGCAGATGGCAAAACCCAATTAGAGCAGGGAGATTCTGGGGTCCCAGGTTTGCCCTTCTGCCTGCTATATAGCTAGTAAACAAATAAACAAAAACAGGAGCTCATTTTTTTACCAGCTTCATACCATGTTTTAATCCTGCTTCTCTTTTATTGATGCTAATAAAATTCACTTTGTCGTATTTCTAAAATGCCACATTTTAAAGCCCTGAATCAAGGACTATATCCACTCTTGCCACTCATGGTGTTTTCTATTCCTATTTCTAAAAGCAGCAGCAGTTGGTAGAGGTATAGCTGGAAAGTTGGACAGAAGGCAGGAAACCACAAAGGCTAGCTGGCCCGAAGGCAGAGAGGACCTGAGAGCGGGAGACAGAGACAGCTGTACCCGCCATCTCAAACTGCTCGCGGGCCAGGGCCGAAGACTTTATTTAGGCCACTTTCTGGGCCTGGCAGCTCAGCTGCTGCCTGAGCCTTCTCAGCTGTTCGCTTTAACATCTTCTCCTCAGGAGCTGTCAGAAAATAGAATCTACTGCCCTCTGGTTCAGATTTGCCATATACCCTCAATCAAGTACAACAGAAAGACAAAGACCAAACTTAGCAAACAGAACCCACTGGGAAATTAAATGTAGACCAAGTATAGCATTTCTATGGAGTTTCTTTAGATGATGTAACAGGAAGAAGCTGATAAACTGGAACCACAAGGTGCCTGATGTGGGTGGAAGAGAACATGTTGCCACAGTCAGGGTCAAACAGACTCTGGTCCTGCGTAAAATGAGTTACAGGACAATAGAAAACGTCCCTATTTCTTGCACAGCTGTGTGCTTACTACAAAATGTAAATAGATGTGGCTTTTGCCAAGGACAGTAGCACTGCGAAGCAGAAATCACAAAACATTCCTGGGTGGACAACAGCCTGGTCAGTATGTCTGACATGAAGAATGAATGTGTGGCATTGTGTTGTCTGTTGGGAGTGAGTGATGTATGTGATGATGTAAACTGTATGCCTTTCAATGCATCTTCCAAAGGATCATGTGATTTCAAAAATTAAAAAAGGAAAACTAAAGAGTGAATAAGACTCAGAAAAAAACAGAAACTGTTATACTGAATTTTTTCTAACATGAATTCTGCTTTGGCCAAACAAGGTAAATTAGAAAACCACTCTTTTCCTGGGTACAACTGTATTAAAATTTGGCAAAAATGGGAAACTATGTGTATTGTATTCTTATTTGTGTTTACATGTGTACATCAAAAATGTCTGAGATGACTGTAAGACTGTTACTAATAGAAATTGCCTCCAAAGGAATAAGGCCGGGGATCCAGTGTGGTGAGAAATAATGTTTTACTTATGCATGCATTCTTTTCATTTCCAAAGCAACATCAGCAATTAGCCAAAGAAAAGTCAGTGCTTTGGTATGTCAAAGTCATTAGAGGAGTAAGAGCATCCGTGGCAGCACAAGGGGTTGAGTCTCAGCACTGTGACGGTGTCTGCAGTCCCTGCAGCATGAGTGCCATCCCCGGCCAGGGCTGACCCACATGGCGCGACAGACAGCTCCTGTCTCGCCCGCTGCTCCCCTCAGCAGTGTATTTCAGCCAAGCTGCCTGTTCTGCTCCCCACTCTGTCTCTGGTGAATCCTCTCACCACCAACCCTTCTCACACCTCTGGCCTGTACCCCAGTTCTTGTATGCATAAATAAATAAATAAATAGAAGAGCAGGTAGAAGAAGCCAGTAAGCAAGGAGAATAAAACCGAGTGGGACCTCAGAACTAGGGACTTGCGGCTCACCCAGTTCCTGGTGCCAGGTTCCTGGTGGTGGTTCCTAGTCAAGAAGGATGAAGGGCCAAATATGGTACATCCCTATGGTTAAAACCTCCTTTAAGTCAAAGGAGCTCTGTGCCTTATTGTGCAATGAGCCCTAACTGAAACCACCAATCTCTTGGGTGAGGGCTTCCCAAGACATTTGAAAGACATTTTTTTTTCTTTTTCCAAAAGTTTATTTTTACATCATTTTGCACTGAAAGACATTTTTTAAAACAAAATGTCTGAGTACTCCCATCATCTACATTCCCCATCAGCAATGAGGAGTCTCACAGTTAACCTTCACAACCATTGCAGCTAAACCATAGAGTTGCCTCCTCTCTGCCTTCTCTTGGCCACATTTCTAACAGATGTGCTAACCTTGCTATCCATTGGCTAATAAGCTCTATTCTGACAGCCTAGGAAGCAGAACAGGTGGGCTGGTTGAAATACACTGCTAAGGGGTGCAGCAGGCAAGACAAAAGAGGGCTGCTGGGCCATGTCATCACCTCCCTGGCCAGGGAGAGAATTTGTGCTGCAGTAGCTACGGACAGCTTCATAGTGCTGAGACTTACCCCCTCGCGCCACCAGGAGACTAAATTAAATATGTGCCCAAACCACTCAGCATAGAGTAGATTCAAATTTGGTCTTCAGAACAGGTGTACTTGTGACATTGATAATGACTCAGTAGAACGTGCACGTGTTCTCTCTATAGGATAAAATCCATTCTCGCCAGTCTTAGATTCCTCCTAATGTACAATCACTTGATTTGCTTTTGTTAAGTGTCATCCATATGGGAAAAGGATTTCCCTTAGATGCACAGAAAGGAGCATATGTGGATGTCTAGCCATTTTGTAAGACCCACCTTGTATACATAAATAAATACAATAACAATAATATTAATAATTTAGTCTTCATAGTATGGCTAAAGATGAAGATAATATATATAAATTTTATAAATAAGTCTCTTCAAAAATGACCTGTTGTTTAACTATTCCGTAACTCGGGGTGATAAAGGGTTCAAAGCATTAGGAAAATTTAGAAAGAAATTTGTCTGCTAGAAGTTCTTTCAGTAGGAAAATCTGAATAATAAATTGCTAAAGATGGAAAGAGAAAGGTTCACACTTCCTTTCTACTATCAGTTGTAGGACAAATGGGAAATTGAAGAGTCAGAAAGATTTATTTAATTTTGTTTTCCTTCAAAATTGCTATAACTCTGATGACTAGTCACCAAATTGGATTTGACAAGTAGGTTAGAAGCCACTTCAGCTGCCAGCTTCCAAAGAGATATGTACTAAAGAAATAAAAATTAGAGTATATATAAATTACATTGAAATTTAAAAGACAGTACAAAAGATCCAGAAACCAAGAGCTGATTCTTATGAAAGATAAATAAAATAGAAAAACCTTTAACGAGGGTCACTGAGGGTGAAAAAGAAAAAACTCTAATAGAATCAGAAATAAAAGATTAGAGATTACAACAGACATCTTAGAAATAAAAAGGATCATAAAAGACTGCTATAAAAACTGATGTGTCAATAAATTGAATAACAGAAAAGAAATGGACAAATTTTTAGAATCATACAACCCCCAAAATTTGAATCAGAAAGAAACACAAAATTTGAATATGGTACTTCTCTGGTGGCGCAGTGGGTTAAAGCACAGCACTGTGAAGCTGGCCTCAGACAATTTGATGCGAGTTTGAGCCCCACCCTGGAAGTGACCCACATGCACAGCAGACCTCTCCTGTCTCTGCCGCTGCTCCCCTCAACAGTGGACTTCATCAATCTGCCTGTTCTGCTCCTTGTTCTGTCTCTGGTGAACCCTCTCTCCCCTGCACCTCTGGCCTGTACCCCAGTGCTGTATGCATAAATAAGTAAATCTTTAAAAAAAAAAAAGAAAACTTGAACATATAATACACAAGGAAATTGAAGCAGTAATCAAAAGCCTCCCAAAAAACAAAAGCCCCAAAAAAGATGTTTCACTAGTGAGCTCTAACAAATCTTCAAAGAGGAGCCAATACCTACCCTCCTAACTCTTCTAAAAAAAAAAAAAATCAAAGAATGCTTCCAAACACATTTTATGAATTCCATACCATTCTGATATCAAAAATAGACAAGGACATCATCCAGGGGAAAAAGAAACTACAGAACAATATCCCTAATTAATATCGCACAATTGAATCTTAAGCGTGCGAGTGAGGACCCACAGCCAGGCAACCCAGTTCACAGTGGGATCCCTGTAACAGTTAGAGAGAAGAGAAATATTACAAAATGAGTATAAATTGGAAAAGAAGAAGTGAAGCTCCCATTATTTGCAGGTGATATGATAATATACATAAAAAGGTCTAAAAATCCATCAAAAAAATGATTAGAAACAATAAATCAGTACAGCAGAGTGGCAGGCCACAAAATCAATATAGAAAAATATGTTGTGGCCCTCCCTGGTGGTGCAGCTGGCTAAAGTGCAGCACTGTAAGCTGGCTGCCGCTGCTTCAGTATAAGTTCAACTCTCAGCCAGGGAGCTGATCCACATGGCACAGCAGACCTCTCCTATCTTGCTCACTGCTCCTCTTAGTACTTCATCACTCTGCCTGTTTTACTCCACACACTGTCCCTGGTGAATCTTCTCACGACCCCTGAACCTCTGTATGTATGTATGCTGTATGTATACATAATAAATACATCTTAAAAATATATATGTTGCATTCCTATATGCAAACAACAAGTTAAAAGAATGAAATCAAGACAATTATACCATTTATAATTGCATCAAAAGGATTAAATACTAGTAATAAAACTTATTAACAAAGGAGATGAGTTATATAATGAAAACTTGAAGACACAATTAAAAGAAATAGAAGGCCTTTTAAAAATGAAAACAGGGCCCTCCCTGGTGGTGCAGCGGGTTAAAGCACAGCACTGAGAAGCTAAAGCCACTTCTGCATGAGTTCGATTCCCGCCTGCCCCGGAGGAGACCACATGGTGTGGCAGACCTCTCCTGACCGGCCCGCTGCTCCCCTCAGCAGTGTACTTCGTCGATCTGCCTGTTCTGCTCCCCACTCTGTCTCTGGTGAAGCCTCTCGCCACCCCTGAGCCTCTGGCCTGTACCCCAGTTCTGTATGTACAAATAAATAAATTTAAAAAAAAATGAAAACATATTCCTTCCTAAAGGAAAGAATTAGCATTGTCAAAATGGCCATCTTATCCAAAACAATACACAGACTCAGTGTAATCCCTATTGAAGTTCCAATGGCATTCTTCAAATAAATAGAAAAAAGATTGTTGAAATTCATATGGAACCACAAAAGAATCCAAATAGCCAAAGGAGAAAGAGAGAGGAAGGGAGGAACGGAGGGAGGGAAAGAGAGAGGAAGAGAACAGAGGCGTCATGTTCCCAGACCTCTAACTACAATGCTTTAATCAAAACAATATGGAATTGCCCTTAAAATACATTGATCAGTACTATAGAATTGAGAATATAGAAAGAAATCCATATTTATGTGGATGTTATTTATTAAAAAAAGGAGCCAAGGAAAGTCTCTTCAAAAATGATGTTGAGAAGGCCCTCCCTGGTGGCGCAGCAGGTTAAAGCACAGCACTGAGAATCTAAGGCCACTTCCGCATGAGTTCAATCCCTGCCTGCCCCGGAGGTGACCCACATGGCGCGGCAGACCTCTCCTGGCCCACCCGCTGCTCCCTTCAGCAGTGTACTTTGTCGATCTGCCTGTTCTGCTCCCCACTCTGTCTCTGGTGAATCCTCTCACCGCTCCTGAGCCTCTGGCCTGTACCCCAGTTCTGTATGCACAAATAAATAGGTCTTTAAAAAAAAAAGTGATGTTGAGAAAACTGAAGACTCACATGGAAAAGAATGAAGCTATACCACTATGCCATACCATATACAAATACTAACTCCAACTGGATTAAAGACTAGGAGATAAGATCTGAAACCATAAAATACACCAAAGAAAACACTGGCAAAACACTCCACAATATTGTCTTCAGTGATGTCTTTGGGGGACATCTAACTCCCATGGCAAGAAAAACAAAAGCAAAATAAACATGAAATTACGTCAATCTGAAAAACTACATAATGGAAGGAAAAAGCTATCATAAAAACAAAAATACGTCCTACTGATTGGAGAACATATTTGGACATCACATATCCAACAAGGGGCTGATATCCAAGATCTACAGAGAACTCATCTAACTAAATAACAAGGAAACAAACAAACCAATTAAGTAAATGGGGAGAAGAGCTAGACACTTTTTCAAAGACATACAGATGGCCAACAGACACAAGAAAAATGTTTGTCACTTGTCATCAGGGAAGTGCAAAGTGAAAACCACAATGGGACACCACATTGTGATAAAGACACAGTGGGCCTTTGAGAATGGCCCACTGCAAAAAGAGCAGAAACAAGGGTGTGGGGAGAAGAGAATCCTTGTATAAGTCGGTGGGAATGTAGACTGATACAGCCACTTCGGAAAACAGTGTGGAAGCCTCTCAAAATTTTAAAAACAGATCTGACCTAAGACCCCACAATCCCACTCCTCGGTATATACCCAAAAAATGCAAAATCATTGACTCAGAGATATGTTCATTGCAGCATTATTGACAACTGCAACACCATGATAACAACCTAAGTTAGACTGAGATGTGGATTATCTACTCAGCTAATAGGAAAGATGACATCTTGACACAGGAAACACAGGTGGAACAGGAAAGGGTTATGCTAAGCAAAATAACACAGAATGACAAAGACAAATATCAGATGACTTCACTCACATGTGGCATATGAGAAACAAAACAAAGGAACAGGAAACTAAATCAAGACAAACCCTGAAATCTGACTTTAGAACGGAAGCCACCAGAGGGAGAGGGTTGGGGAAAGGATGAAGAGAAAGGAGGCTAAGTGGACTGTGGTGGGTTCTGAGTATCCTGTGATGATGTGGTGGTGTAACGCATCTGAAGAAGTATGGGTCAGTATCCCCAAATTATACACAGTGTGGTAAGCCATCGTTACCTCAGTAAAAGCAATACAATTTTTAAAATCTTTAAATAGTAGATAGGTGCTAAATGACAAGAATGGATGGGGAAATTGAGTTCTGGATGAAATATGAGATAGGACTGGATAGGAAGTAGACACTGCCATCAAAATGTGGAGTTAGGGAGCAACGGTGCAGTGGGGGCTTGAATTCAGTGTCACTGTTTGTGCTCTGCTTACTTCTTGAAACAGAATGTAAAACAACATTGGACAAAAAAAATCAAACCGGGGCCTCCCTGTGGCACAGCGGGTTAAAACACAGCACTAAGAAGCTAAAGCCACTTCCGCATGAGTTCATCCCCGCCTGCCCCGGAGGTGACCCACATGGCGCGGCAGACCTCTCCTGACCCGCCCGCTGCTCCCCTCAGCAGTGTACTTCGTCGATCTGCCTGTTCTGTTCCCCTCTCTGTCTCTGGTGAACCCTTCTCACTGCCCCTGCACCTCTGGCCTGTACCCCAGTCCTGTATGCATAAATAAATCTTTAAAAAAAAAAAAGAAATCAAACCTCATTAAAAACAAATCCTCAAATGCACAGCATAAAATTGATAGAGGACTTTAATAATACACATTCAATAGGAACCTAAAGATATTTTGACTAAATTACAACAGATACAGAAAAAGTATCAAGGCAGCTGTTTCTGAGCAGAACCCTAATATCAACTACAGTGTGTATATATATTTTACCACAAGGAACTTTGTGTTATATATTCAAAGAAAACATCTTTTTTTTTAGATTTATTTATGTATACAGAACAGGGGTATAGGCCAGAGTGTGGGAGGTGGGGAGGGAGAGGTGGTGAGAAGGTTCACCAGAGACAGAGCGGGGAGCAGAACAGGCAGATCAAGTGAAATACACTGCTGAGGGGAGCAGCGGGCAGGTCAGGAGAGGAGGAGAGGTCCACTATGCTATGGGATCAGCTCCCTGGCCAGGGATCAAACTCATGCTGAAGTGGCTGCTGATGGCTTCACTGTGCTGCACTTTAACCTGTTGCACCACTGTGGAGGGCCTGAAATAACTTAATTTTATATTATTTTTTAAATTTTTTAGTTCATTAATAGGATTAATTGCATTGGCTGTTTTTCACATGTTAAATCAACTTTCATGGGGGTAGGTGATTTTCTAACAGCGTTGTTCATTTTTGTATGGTGCAGATGCGGTCCCCATGGCTCTTCAGCCATCTATCACCATGAACCATCACTGTATCCCCTTGTGCTCTTCCCTCCTGTTTTAACCCCCAACCACTTTCCTTCCCCTCCCTTGCTGTCTGCCTCAAATCTATGACTGGCTTGCTATTTCTAAACACATTTTTTTAGATAAACTTATATGTAAAGTGCTTAAGAATGTCATGCATTCATAAAAAGTCATTCACTCAGCAAACCTATATTCAAGGTCTAATCTGGTATCTGCCAGGTTCTTTGGTAGGAAATAGAGAAATGAAGACAAAAGACACAGACCCTACTCCCTAGGGGCTGACAGTGTACTGGGTTCGACATTCAAACTGCACACAATCCAGCACAGTAAATGCTGAGCAAGTGCACATACAACCGCAAGTTTAGTCATGCTGCTATGCACGGTCATTTTTTCAGGGACTTCTGTACCAGAACACATATGAACAATGTTTCCACACAACATAGTATGTTGTCATATGCAACGTAACACCAACTCTACAAGCATTTACCCACACTGGTTCTCACCTTTCACTCATTTCTTCAATGCCTCATAAGAGAACCCTAAGACCACTACTTTGCTGTGGCCTTCAAAATCAATCCAGAAATCAGCCGCTGAAACACCTGGCATCCATAACACCTGGACATGTCTCTCCTAGATTGTATGACAGCCTCCTCATCTCTGCCCTTACTGCTCTGCAAGCTGTTCTCAGTGATGTAATCAAAGCACCCATCGAAAATGCCCATCCCCATCCCATTGTTCACCACTCAGGATCCTCCAATGTTTTCCCATCTCACCCTAAGTAAAAGCCGACGTCAGTGCAATGAACACAGGCTCTGTGTAACCTCTCACTTTACGGTACCTTTCTTCCCTAACTGTTCAGAAGGAGCACAGACCTACCCTGAAGTCTGCACCCCTTCTGCGTGTATGAAAATGCTCTTTATGAGTGACACCCAGACACCTGGTAGCTGCCTCCTTTGCTTCCTTTGGGCTATAGTTAAATGTCACCATCGTAGACAGGACTTCTGTAGCCACCACAGCTAAAATGCCAATACCATACCCCTTCCCAACATTTCTTACCCTCCTTTCCTGTTTTTCTTCTCCTTAGCATTGGTCACTGTTATACTTAAACTGATGACGCAGCAGGTTGAAGCGCAACTGCAAAGCTGGCAGCAGCTGCTTCAGTTCGAGTCTGATCCCCCGCCAGGGAGGTGACCCACATGGCACGGCAGACCTCTCCTGCCTCACCCGCTGCTCCCCTCAGCAGTGTACTTCCTCCATATGCCTGTTCTGCTCTCCACTCTGTCTCTCGTGAATCCTCTCACAGCCCCCACACCTCTATCTGGTACCCCAGTCCTGTATGCATAAATAAATAAATCTTTAAAAAAACAAACTTTACTTATATTGTTTACCACCTAGAACACAAGCTTCTCTATCAAACCTGAGTGTTAATCACTGAATTCCCCCCCCGAGATATCTATAACAGTGCCTGTATAAATATTTCATTTAATAACATTTGTAAAATAAGTGAATGAATACATGGATATTTTTAATACAAGGAATTCGTTTTTCATTCCACAGAGACCTCACTATTGACAAGTTTCTCTCATTGACCAAACTCTATTCAGACTCCCCTGAATGCTTTTTCAACTGGTCTGACTTTTGGTTTCTGGATACATCTTTGCATTGTTCAATTTAAACAAGTCGCCTGGTAAATTAGTGTAACCAGAGCCAAGTCCTCCACCTCTCAGCCTCCTCCAACTGTGGGATCACCTTGGCCTACCACCGTCAGCAAGAATCCTGTCAGGTTGGTTTGGTCAGAATCGCCCATTATCCCTTGTTTCCTCTTAGTAATTTCCTTCCATTAGCCCCACCCTGCTCATTCCCACTTGCCTGTGCTATATTTTAAAGTTGAGCCCAATTTCTTTCCCCCACAAAAAGATTCTACCACCAGTGGCCTCAATATCTATCACAATGGTTCCCCTCTTGAGTAATGTCTTCCTTACTGTTCTTTTATAAATATCGTTTGAATAACTTTTTTCCTTAACACTATGTATACACCATTTTTAATTTTTCTTAAATAAAAATATGCACACTTATTTATGCGTACAAGAGCTAGGGTACAGGCCAGGTGTGTGAGGGGAAGTGGTAAAAGGATTCACAAGAGATAAGAGTGGGGAGCAGAACAGGCAGATCCACTGAAATACACTGCTGAGAGGAGCCGTGGGTAAGACAGGTGAGGTCTCGATGTACCGTGTGGGTCACCTCCCTGGCTGGGAAGGGACTCGTGCTGCAGTGGCTGTGATAGCTTCATAGTGCTGTGCTTTAGCCTGTTGCACCATCAGGGAGAGCCATATACAGCATTTTTTAAAGCAGAGGAGATAAAAACAGCAAGAGAAATATACATAGTTTCTCTTCCCATGAAACGTACAGAAAAATGAAAAGGAAATTTTCAATTGTTTTACATTCAGGAAACTTAATGTACAAGAGGACACAAGAGCCATGGTCCTTGGTGTGTACACAAAACTACAGATGGCATTTCCTTTACCCTTGAAGAACATCCCAGAACCTGATAATTATTGTATTGTTTCTCTCCCATCTGCAAAGAGCAATGGAATCGTTCACATTAGTGGTGGACCACATTAATGTTTCAATATCCATCCAATTCTTGAATCCATTTGCTGAGAAACACAGGCAGGGCTGAAGCTGTCTTCCTGATGCAGTCTTTACCAAGAGAAGCATGCCCATTTTGTGCTACTTGGCAAGAGTATTCAGTAAGTATTACTGTTGTTATTGATGAAACCTTCAACAAGGAAGAACAGCCACTACTTGGGACATTTCCAAAGCAACGTTAGAGAAGAGACTGTAACAGGGGCTAAAGCCAAAGACTTACATGGGGAGACCCCTGGAGGAGGGTGCTAGTGAGGATTGATAGCCCCAGGTAAAACACAAAGTTTTGGTGGGGGTAGAGACTCTGATAAGAAATATAAAGGACTACAAAAGCAGCCCCACACATTCTGCATTTGGGATTTCAACATTTTTAGATCTTCAGTGGTTCTGGGGAAAGTAATTTCTGCCTCCCCCATGCTGATCTTCCAGAGGCAGCTGCAGGCCTCTGAGGAATATGGAAGGGCTTCCAGCAGCCACGTTAAAGAAAAGTTTGGAGGTTTTGCAAGTAGCAGAGCACCTGAAACTGTTTCCAGTTTTGCTGCTGTCATAGCCCAGAAGGGAAGAACCCAAAGCTGGGCCTCTCACTGAGCTGTGTGGCCATTTTTTGTCCAGCAGCTGGGTTGTCCAGCTGCTGCAGCTGCTGCTTTGAGTGTCCCTTGTCTGGTGCTGTGCTGGGGTGTCTTGGCAGCTCCGGTGAGCATCTCCTCTAGTGTCTTCTGCTGTCTTTGTGAGTCAGATCTGGCCTACGGTCTGGCTGCCATGTGCTCCAGGTCCGCAGAGGCGGGAGGATGCCCTCTCAGGAGACTCTGCGTTTAAGACTTTTAAAAACTGGGCACTGCTTTGGGTGAGGTAAACAGCCATTTGTAGCCTCGGTGATTCTTTGTTTTCCTTGGTTTGTTAAGTAAACCCATGTTGTGCTCTGAGCTTCAACTTGCAATTGTACATGCAAGTGAAGAACTCAGACAGTGCAATTGTACATGCAAGTGAAGAACTCAGACAGTGGCACTGTCCTTGGCCAGTTTAGTGCCCATTGCTGGCCAGCTTTATGACCACAACTAGCATTTAGAACTTGATTGACCCTGCAAACGGCTAGAGATGCATGCGGTGTTCAGGGAGGCACTTTACTATAGGCCTTCGTTAAAATGAGAGCTTTCTATAGAAAGGCGTTACATTCAGGACCCTTCTTAGTCTGCCAGGCCACTAATCTGTTGGAAAAGGTTTTTAAAAGACTTATCTTTGGTTTTCTGGAAGAAAATTTCAGAATGAGATTGTCCTTCCAAAGAGACAGACATGTGAAATTACAAGTATTTCAGTGAGCTTCATCTTTCTTGGAAACCTCACTAAAGCATGTTTTACCGTGGTTTCTTTTAGAGGGAAAGAGGGCTTCCACCACCAAGACCACCTCTGGGGTTCTGTGTATTTTTCCAGTTGGACCTGAGTAGTTTGTTTCTTTAGTAGGAAAAATCAGCCAGCCAAGTTCAGAGCCAAACCACAGCTAGAGTAATGTCTCCATTACTGTGACCTAAAAGCTGTAACTCAACACTACTGTCCTCACAGTTTCTAGGTAACTTTCCTTGAATCTAGGAGAAAGCTAATGATTTCTACTCAAATGGCAAATACTGATGGTTGTTGGCTTTAGATGGTCCCTTGGGAGCTCTTTAACTCCAGGATATTTGAAATTAATTCCTTCTGTTCTAAAGGAAATCTGAAATTTTCTCTTGATTAAAATAACTAGCTTAAAGACTGAAAAAAAATCAAAAATCAAATCAAAGCTTCAGTCTTATGTACCTGAAAAATCACCTTCTTTTCTAAAAGTTGGAAAATAAAGATGTAATTTCCATGGCATCTTCATCCTTAAACATAAATACATATCTTTGTTACCAGATAACAGGTCAAGTGGCCGTGAATAAGGCCTAATTAAATGAATCTTGGTACACCCTTACAAGTATGCTGCTATTCAAAAAAATATGAGTAATATCTCATTACATAATGATGTGGAAGGATTTTCAGGGTTCATTAAGTGATCAAAGTCAATGCAGAGAAGTACAAATAGTATTCTACTTTTACATTAACAAAAAATGGAGAGAAGGATATTAATTTGCATTTGCTAGAACTTGTACAAAAAAACAGTCAAAGGATAATTAGGAAATATAAGCAATGGGGGTGAGGTAAATTCATGAGGACAGCAGTCGGAGCAAGATTTCTCTTTGTGTAATTTTTATTTAGTGTAGACTATTGAATCACATATCAATAAAAATGACATTTAAATCTTAGTTTCCTTTGACAGCAAGAGATCTACATTCAGAGCCTCATACATCAGGAAACATTCATGTTTACATAGATAAAGCTGAAAAATAAAATGATTCTGAAAGTCATTTGGTGAAATTTTTCTAAGGTACATTAAATCAAACTCTCCTTTTTTTTTCTTCTCATTTAAGAAACTAATCAATCTTTCAGATTCAGAAATTTAGAGAGAAAGCATTGAGGCTCTTGAGTAGGCTAGCATTGGAAAAATATCTAGCATCTTTTAATATAATTAAATTTCTGTAATAAATCATTCTTGAGTCTATAGTCAGAACACCAGATTTGAAGCGGTTTCAAAACAATCTTGGGCTGGCGTAAGAGGTTTAAATTCCCATGGATTGAGTCCAAAATTATCGTAAGCTTGAAATTCTTCCTTTGTACCCTCAAAAATTCACCGCCCATCAAAAATTTTCATGGCCTCGTTGTCTTCTCTGCAAGTTTCCTTAGCCTTCTAACTTAAATGGAAACTTGAGGCCTTTTCAAATTGGAGTGATTTTCCTCCTTACCCTGGCCATGGACAGTGACACCTACCTGCCCCTAGACTTCTACCCCATGAGAAAATAGCTGCAAATCTCTCTCAGCCCCAACCTCTTACCTGAATTCCAAATGATCCAATTCTCTGGTCAACAGTTGTAGTTGCATTTTGGTACTTCAAATTTAACTCTGCCAAAATAGAGTACTCTTTTGCATAGCAGAAATGCCTTTTCAAATTATGAACTTTAAGGAAAATGCATTAAAAATCAGGCCATTTTTGCTTTTCACACAACAGAAGCCCACACCTTGAAATGCTGTTTTCCACATCTAGCAACCAATAGATGGGCCTTGGTTTGCAACAGTCATCAGATGGGTGGCTGCGTTCACCTAAAAGTGTAAAGGGGCCAGGCAAGGGAGCTGCTGTTCTGCCTCTCTCAGTGCTGGAGTCTCCTGCTGTCCTGCCAGCCTGCGTGTCTGGCCCCGTCTCAGCATTAAAGGCCTGCAAAATCCACCAAAGGCTCCAAATTCTCTCTATGTCTGCGAGAACTGACAGTGAACCTACCTGGACTAGATGGTTGTACAACTAAACTCAACCCTATTCGATGCGTTTCAAAAGGTATAATATTTTTCTTCATTCATCGGTGAAAACAAGTAAGACATTAACTTCTGAAAAAAATCAAATGACAAATTTTCTTCAAAATCACAGTCACATATAACAGTGCACCTTAGAAAAGAGGCAAAACAGACTCCATCCATTCATGAGTGTCATCAAATGTTGGACCTATTCAAAGGTGGAACAAAAAGGCAACTTTAAGAAAAGAGGATGGGGCCCTCCCTGATGGCGCAGCAGGTTAAAGCACAGCCTGAGAAGCTAAAGCCACTTCCACAAGATTTCGATCCCACCTGCCCCGGAGGAGACCCACATGGCGTGGCAGACCTCTCCTGACCCGCCCGCTGCTCCCCTCAGCAGTGTACTTCGTCGATCTGCCTGTTCTGCTCCCCACCTTCTATCTGGTGAATCCTCTCACCGCCCCTGTACCTCTGGCCTGTACCCCAGCTCTGTATGCATAAATAAATAAATATTTTTTTTAAAAAAAGGATGTCTTTAAAAAAAGAACTTTACTTAATTCCTTCCTAAGAGCTAAACATACTTTGTAGATTAGATTTAGGAAGTGGAGTGAGGTATGAATCCCCACTCCCCACTAAGGGCTAGGCAATAGTGAATGGATTTTTTTTAATGACTAAATAAAAACTGACTCTTCCCACCACCACCCCCAAGTAAGGGAGGAGAGCCCCTACATTTTCCAGATTATTCTGCAAAATGAGACCTAGGAGCAGCGCCAACAACCAAAATTAGTCTGTTAGTTTCATTACAAGCAGGCCTTGTTTTTATAACAAACCACAAAATTTTTTTTTGAAATAACGAAACAAAAAATAAGGGTAAGAATAAAGAGGGAAGGATGCACCGCCATGGAGGTGGATTATGGGTGATTTGGTGGTGGGTACACCACAGTGGTATACCTGGAGGGGGTAATCTAATGTTACCTCAATTACAAATAAGTAAATAAATGATAAAAATAGAAATAAAAATTTTAAAAACCTAAAAATAATACTGATGACTTTTCTCACAATACACAGTTACTCAAAATCAACTAATATAGCAAGGACAGGGGTCTTACCTCTGGGCTCTGTCTCACATGAATGCATATAGGTGGGTACAGTGTATCTGTCATTGTTGCAGAAACGAATTTTCATTTTTTAAAGATTTATTTATGCACACAGAACTGGGGTACAAACCAGAGGTGCAGGGGAGGTGCGAGGATTCACTAGAGACAGAGTAGGGAGCACAACAAGCAGATCAATGAAGTACACTACTGAGGGGAGCAGCGGGCAGGTCAGGAGAGGTCTGCCACGCCATGTGGGTCAGCTCCCTGGCTAGGGATCGAACTCGCACTGAAGCGGCTACGGCTAGCTTGCAGTGCTGAGTCTTAACCCACTGTGCCACCAGGGAAGGCCTGAATTTTAATTTTTAATCTTTAGTTTGATTTAAACATTGCTCTTAGTACAATACTGATACCAGCTGTACGGAAAGATACAGCAGCGCAGACCTATGACTCTTCTTCAATTCTGGAGGGTCAGGGCAGCCTGTGTTACTGTACCTACTTCTGTAGGTATTTATTACTCCCCGAACTCTACAGCCTCAGGTCACCACCTGCTTTTCAGCAGTCTCTGGAGTGACAGGTTTTGTTGCTGGCAATTTTCTCAATAGTAAGTAAGTCATTTCTGAGTTCAACTTGGGACCCAAGAAACAAGGAGTCTCTGGACAGTGGTGAGTTATCTCAGGTACACACTTTTCATTCATATTTTCAAATGACAATGAAGCAATCACTGAAAAATGAACCAGAAATATATCAGTTTGTAGATAATTCAGTGGTGGTAATCTGTCTCCATTCTCTTGCCCTGTAGTATCAAAAACTCCAAGAATATGTGGCTTTCTACCATTTATAACGGTAACTGCGAAGTTGTCGAAAATAACTGGTAAGTATTCAAATGGAAATTTATTGTGTAGGAGCTCAGGAGATACATTTCACCAGCAACACCAACCCCCACAACAATTCACTTAGGTGTCTGCATTGTAGCCACTTTTAATATTTCAAATTCAACTATGACCCTAGCACCTCCACCAGTGCACTGAAAGAGCTCTAAAATGGAAGTCTACACTCACACCACCACCAAATCCTTCTTTTCCATCTCTGTAAATGATTTTATCACCAGTTTAAAGCCTCAAGTCAAAAATCTAGACGTCATCTGGATTTTTCTCTTCTTGCAAATACCCATATTGGAAACCCTGTTGTCGTGGGATCCTGATTCTGAGAGTCCTTGCAAATGTGCCCACTGGTAGGAACCCACGATGGTAGCCTGTTTCCCACCTTGGGCACTGTCTTGAGTTCTGTTGTAGTACTCTCTAGACACTGCTTAATAGTAGTGGAGGGAGTGGAAAGATAAGATGTGGCAGTTAGCAAGAGAGATTAAGGAGGGTTTGACAATGACAAAATAATAAAACCATAGAAGCTGAGTAGCTCCATGAGAGTACAGGACAAGATAATTTAACATAAATTCAAGGAAGTGAGATGCCAGGATGTTGGAATCATTTATACATATACGGAAAAGGAGGGAATTAAGACAGAGGTGGCCACTAGAAAGAAAATGAGCCAGGAGTTAAAATTTTTGAGAAATATATGGAACAACATATATGACTTTAAGGAGTAAGTAAATTTGTAATAAATTGACAATGCAATAAGGAGTAGGAAGTAACAACCTGATGATGGAAAAGTAAAAGCTTCATGTGTTCTAGGAATGTGGAGGGAGAAATATCTAGAAACAATAATGGGCATTGTCTATCTCATCTCCAGGCTTTATTTCTAAAACATACACCATATCCATCCTGTCCCCTATTTTACTTTTACCATTCTACTCTCTACCTTCATCTCTCTTTTGAATTCCTGCAATTTAATTTCCTGATTGCTTTTTCTGAGTGGATTTGCCAACATTTTGTGTGTCTCTGACCCTGTGATTGTTTTAACCTGATGAACTAAGGAGAAAGAAAATGACTGATCAGAAAATTAAACTGAATCCCGGATTACTACTACTTGATCCTAAGTGAGAACTGAATAAGCCTCCTATATTCATCTTTTGTTCTTTAGTAGCTTTCTTTTTTCTGACTAAATAATGTTGAGACCTCTCAGTTCTGTCTAGAACAAAGATTTGACTGTCACTCCAGATACTGGATGATTTCCAAATCTTTATTACCAGTTGTAATGTCAATTGTTCCAGAGCTTATAGCATGAACATCTTATTGAGCAATACGTTAGAACAAAATCATGGTTTCTTCATTTGTGAAAATGGTAAGGTTATTATTAGTATTCTAGGAATGTATCTTATATAATCAATAAGAAATATAAACAAAGATTAGACTACAAGGCTATCCACAGAAGTACTGCTTACAAAGGTTTTTTTTAAAGTGTAAATAACCCAAGTGTTCAAAAATAGAATCACCTTAGACCATTTTTAGAAATACAATGGCCTGTCCTACTTATCAATTCAGTCAAGGACCTCTGGGAAAAGAGGCCTAAGTACTGACTTATTTTTTTTAATGTTAAAAAAAAAGTTCCTCCGGGCATTCTAATGTTCAGCTCCGGGATGTACTATCCTAGATTAATTTACCCAGTCTTATCGCTTTGTACCAGTATGCTGAAGGGATCACAAATTTATATATCCAGCCTGGACTGCTATCCCTTCCAACTCTATTCTTATAAATCCAGCTGTTCCTTGAATGTCTAAAAAGCATCTCCAATTGTTTAATGACCCTTTCTTCATACCACCTCCATTTATACCTAACTTTTCATTCTATCAGTTTAAAGTTCAAAATATAACCAGGGCCTCCCTGGTGGTGCAAGGGGTTAAGTCAAAGCACTATGAAGCAATCCCCATTGCAGCACAAGATCAATCCCCAGCAAAGGAGCTACCGACATGGCACAGCAGACCTCTCCTGTCTCACCCGCTGCTCCCCTCAGCAGTATATTTCAGTCGATCTGCCTGTTCTGCTCCCCAGTCTCTGGTGAACCCTCTCACCTACCACACCTCTAGCCTGTACCCCAGTTCTTGTGTGCATAAATAAATCAATCTTAAAATATTATAAATACACATACATACATACACACATACACACACATATCCACAACCATTTCTTACCAACTCTACCTCTTCTGGCTTGACCCACCTGCAATAATGCAGGGACCACAGTGTCTCCTTTAAAATGCAACTTAATTTATGTCTCTTCATTGCTCAAAACCCTATAATGACTTCTCATGCAGAATTAAAGCCAAAGTCTTTGTCATGAACTTAATCAGGTCTCCCACAACCTTTCCAACTTCAGTTCCTTCTACCACCTCCCCGACTTGCTATTACTCGTCCTCCTCCTTGCTCAAAGCCAGGCATATTTGCCCTTGGGCTTTTGCAGGTCCACTGCTTGGCCGTTTTTCTGAAATCTTATCACTACATCCCACACTTTCTCTAGATTGAAGACCAAATATCACCTTATTAATGAAATATTTCCCAAATACCTAAAATAAAAATAGTACCCAACCCCAAGCCTCCCTCCTTCCTTTTTCTGCAGAGCATACATTCCTACCAGCTATACTATGTATTTGTTTGTCATCTCTCTTCCCCACTAAGATATAAGTGATTTGATTTGATTTAAGGCTGCATTCCTAGCCTAGAAGAGTGCGTGGCACAATAGTGGGTACATACTACTTATTTGTCAAATGGATGAATAAATATATAGACATATTTTCTCCATTATTTTCGCCCACACTATGGTTAGCTTACCTTATCTGAACGGTTTTTCTCATGACCATACCATTGTAATGACGTAAGTCAATTGAAAGTTACAATGTGTTCATTGGCATGGCAGGGTTTGACAGTTTAGTAGTGGAGCTATATATAATCATATACCTCATGGGTTCATGCATCTAATTTGTAAATGAATGTACAAGTCTATAAATGTTTTACGCATCCTTGGGCAATGTGGAGGTTAAGGGCTACTGATACCTAAGAAGTAGAAAATGCATCTATACCTTTGATTTCTTCCACAGCTTCACTACAAACATGCCATGGAGGTGGCAAAGGATTGTTTTCAGGGCACGCTGTGGATGCTCAAGGCTCTTATCATTGGCCCCTCTCCTCGGGTTTTGTGTTCAGCATCCAAGATGGTTGAACCCGTGAATGCAGAACCTGAAGAAAGAAAAACAACTGTGTGTAAGTGAACACACAATTCACACCCATGTGGCCTAAGGGTCAACTGTATACAAATATATGCACTCATTACAACCTTTATGTCCCATCACTAGACAATCTAGTTTTGGAACTATAAAGAATTTAGGGTATCGACTGGTCCAAATCTCACAAATCTTCCCAGATTACTAACAATCATCTATGTGTGGTCTCATGACAAGAACTAGAAACATCTTCTTCTATATCCCCTGAAGAATATTTTAACTACATCACTAGCTCTGGCATTCAAAACTATGTAGATAAAAGGCAGAAAGCAAAACTGTAAGTAAGAAAGTGGTAAGAACTGTCTAAAGTAATGATTAAACAGTTCTGTATTCAGTTTCTTGTGAACAGCATGAGTGGCCTTCAAAACCATTGCAGTCTACACGCCTTTCTTTATCCACCGCCTTTCTACCTCAACCCCAGTTACACAAGCACACCGAATTAAAAGAAAAGAATTAAACAACAACATAAGCCTGCCAGGAATTCAAAATCACTTTAACCTGGCACTTGAAATCATTTGCCTAGTGAGAGCAGCCCTCAGATGCACTGTGACTCAGCATTTTATGGTGCCTGAGACATGAAGTGAGATAAAGGTCTTGTACCCTTCATGAAAGGAACATTAGCTAAATATGGAGCTAAAATAAATGAGCAGCTTCAAAAACACAATCAGTGTTGAAATGGTACAGTGCTCAGTGACACAGGCTTCACTCAGCCTGTGATGACAAGGAGCAAAATATGTGTCAGTTGAAGCAGCAGAATGCTCTAAAGTAACTTGTTCGCCTATGAAATTAACAAATAACATTGCTTCTGACAATCAAAGCTCAAGAATGGAGCAAAAGTTTCAAGTAAATGAAAACAAAATAAAAATATGAGCTATGGGGGGCCACCCTGGTGGCACCAGGGGTTAAGCCCACAGCCACAGCAACACACATTTGATCCCCCACCAGGGAAGTCACCCACATGGCGCAGCTGCCCTCTCCTGTCTCTGGGAGGTTCCCCTCAGCAGTGTATTTCAGATCTGCTCCCCACTCTGTCTCTGGTGAAGCCTCTCACCCACACCCCCACACCTCTGGCCTGCATCCCTGTTCTTGTATGCATAAAGAAATCTTTAAAAAAAAAAAAAAAAATATATATATATATATATGAACAATGGTGACTGATTAAGGCTTAGAGCTTGGGAGGGGATTTACCCAGCTACTCTTCACTAGAATATAGATGAAATGGAACCTAGTGAGGATTAATTTCCCCTTGTGGAAATAAAAGGGAAAAAATAAGTAAAGTCAAAATAGAAACTAAGTCCAGCTCTTTTTGACTCGGACGGCTAGAAAGAAAGTAATACACAATATGAAAGTTGCAGTAAAGACAAAGTTTGCCATGCTTGGCAGGAGAAAGAAAAGAACATAACAGATGGCCAGCAGGCAGATCTGGAGCAGTAGATCATGAAAAAAGACAGAGGGATACACAAGGGAGGAAGGTAGGGAATCCCACGAGAGACACCAGGAATTTAAATAAAGACAATCTATTATTATAATAATAGACAAATTATCAGATAGGAGACAACCCATAGGCAAACAGGCCAGCACTTGAATTTAGCTCCTATCCTAAGTACTCTAGACACATTAACTATTTTTTTAAATATTTATTGATTTATGCATACTGAACTGGGGTACAGGCCAGAGGCACAGGTAAAGGGAAAAGATTCACCAGACACAGAGTGGGGAACAGAACAAGCAGAACTAATGAAGAACACTTGGTGAGGGCAGCAGGCAGGTCAGGAGAGGTGTGTCACACCATGTGGATCACCTCCAGGCTGGGGATCAAACACATGCTGAAATGGCTTTAGCTTCTTAGTGCTGCGCTTTAACCGGCTGCGCCACCAGGGAGGGTCCGTATTAACTATTTTTTTTGTAAAGATTTATTTATTTATTCATACAGAACTGGGGTACAGGCCAGAGATGCGGAGGGTGAGAGGATTCACCAGAGACAGAGTGGGGAGCAGAACAGGCAGATCCACGAAGTACACTGCTGAGAGGAGCAGCAGGCGGGTCAAGAGAGGTCTGCCAGCCATGTGGATCTCCTCTGGGGCAGGGATCGAACTCATGAGAAGTGGCTTAAGCTTCTTAGTGTAACGCTTTAACCCCCTGCGCACCAGGGAGGGCCCCCCCATATTAACTATTTTAATCTTCAAAAGGGGCCAATGATTAAAAAAAAATAGTATAAAACCCCATTCTACACAAGGAAACAGCCTCAGAAAAGCTGTTAAGTTCTCAAGATGACATTGTTCACAAATGGCAGAACAAACCCACAAAATTCTCAAGGACTTAATGCTGCCTTTTGTGAACATCTCAAAATGTGAAAAGGAAAGGGGGAAACAAATGATTGAAACCTTTGCTATATTCAAAAGCAGAGCCTGTGGGGCACGGACATTGAATTTCCCAGAAGGTACCAACAGCCTACTTACTAATGGGGCTGACTGATTCCAAAACACCACTGCCAGGGTATCCTGCAGCTGAGCACAGGCCCAGAGGAGTGGGGACTGAAAGGAGGCGGCAAGGGTGTTGGCCAGACTGTGACACCAAGGAACACTTCCCTAAAGGGGCAGCATTTGGGTCAGAATGTCAAGAGAATATCTAGGTGAGAGAACATCACGACTTCTGCACCAAACTATTCCCAGGGTTGTCAGCATAAACGTCAACCCCCTGGAAAGGTCCTCAGGCCTTCACCAGGTCTGGGGCAAAGCCAGAGAGCTATCCTGGGTGAGGGGCCCATCCTGAGTCTCCACGATCAGCTCAAGGTCCAAGTCCAAGGGACCTCGTTTCTGTCTCCATAAACTGTACGAGGGTTAAAGGCAGGTACCCCGACTGGCTCTTTTGTAACACTCCCCTCCCCGAGCCGGTGTCCGGAAATTCTCAGGCTGTAGCAGGTGCACGGACAAGCGTTTTCTGAGCCCAGAACCCAGTGCGTTGGCGGGACATGATCTGGCTGCGGAAAGCGTCAGGAAGAGCTTTAAACACCCCCACGTGCGAGACCGCCTGGCACGAGAATGCCACAGCCTGGGAGGAGAGGCTGCAACCGAAGAGAAGCGGGACGGGGGTCGGGCGCAGGTTAGCTGCGAGCCAGTGGTGAAGCCTGCGCGAGCCGTCCTCGGAAGTGAACTGCTCCCCCCAAACCGTGCAGGGGTCCAGGGTGCGGAGGCAAACAGCTGTGAGATGCAGCTGACTGTCCCACCTGGGGTGCAACACAGCACCCCTGGTACTCCTGACACTCCCTGGCACGCCGCACCCTTCGCTGGGCTTCACCCGCAGGCCCCAGGGACGGACACCCCGAGGCCCAGGGCGGCCAGCTTCTCTCGGCCGACTCCCAGCTCCACCGCGCAGCCCCTCTGCGGCGGCCATTCCGAGCGCGCCGCAACCCAGGCTGGCGGCTCCGCTTCCAGGCTGGAGCGCGCCCGCGGCCGGCGTCCG
>NW_004567129.1:971900-991526 GCF_000260355.1 Condylura cristata | reverse complement strand
GGGCCGCGCGCTCGGCCCCGGCTGACCTTGGGCCGCGCCCGCCGTCCGCAGATGCAGTAAGGGAAACCCACCCCTGTGCGAACACGGCGAGACGCTCCTTCCGGCCGCCGCCGGGCGCTCGGACGGGCTGCGAGCGCGGCCCCCCCCTCGGGGTCGCCGCCCTGGAAAACAGGTTGGACTGCGGCGCCCGGCGCATCCCGCCCGGGACAGAGGCTGTCGCGCCGCTGGCGCCGAGGGCCGCAGGGTGGAGGCCGCCGCGGCTGCCGCTCCGCTCCTCCCCCTGACCCCGGGGGGTTCGGCCTGTGTTGGGTGTCTCGTTCGGGGGCAGGTAATCGGATGTTCCGTGCGCGCTGCAGGAATAAACGGTGGCCCCGGCCAAACGCCTGAGCGCGCACCGACTGAAAGTAAGTGTTAGGCCGACCTGCGCCGTGCAGTGCCCGAAGCAGACCGGCGTCTCCCCACCCGTGAGGCCGCGGAGTGAGCCCGCAGCGTCCTCGCGGGTAGCGCGTCCGGCCGGGAAGCGGGGAGAATGAGACCGCCCCTCGGACTGTCGGGCGGAAAGGGGCTTCCTGCTGCCTCGCCGGAAGTGCCGGTCGGGTTACATAACTGCCTGGGGGAAGGCCCGGCGCCTAGGCCCCGCCGAGCGTGTGAGGCTTACCGGGCCACAGTCGCCGAGACGCCGGGTCATCCTCCACGAGGCGAGAAAGCACCGCCGTGACACCTCTGGCTGTCCCCTGGTGTTATAATTGGCAGAAAGGCAGGAGCCATCAAGGGCAGCCACCTTGGTTCATTTTCGGCAGTGATTTGCAGTAGTGAAGCTCAGCAGTCATTCTCCCGAGTCAATCGGGAATTCTTGGTCTGTTTGAAACTCACCAAAGACATCAATGACAAGAGTGAGATTATGAAATGATTTTCCTTCGTGGCACAGTGTCACTGTGTATCCGACTTCAGTTTGACCTATTTTCAAGCATGACTACAGGCCACTTTGTTATAGTAAATGAGCGTGTGGACAGTATGAAGATGAACAGTGCCCAGGCATCCCAGTGAATACAGAGTATTTTTGTGTTCACAAATCTTTTAAATCAGTCTTTGTACATAACCTTTTTTTTATTCTTTATTGAAGGCATACCGAAAGTTAGCCAAGGAATATCACCCTGATAAGAATCCAAATGCTGGAGACAAAGTAAGTTATTGGAGACTTACTCCCCTGAGGTTTTCTTTAACTGTAAATGGCCCTTCTTGAAAAATAGGGATGTTGTAAGAAAATTCTAATCTGTAGAGTCAGATTTTTGTTAAAGAGAGCATTGGCATTGTGGTGGGAAAACTGAATGTTCTAGGCAGTGGTCAGTAGGAAAGGCCAGAATCAAACCAAAGATAATGTGCAGGGCCACCCTAGTAGCACAGGGGTTAAAGATAAAGACAGCCCTGGGTTCAGTCCCCAGCCAGAAAGCTGGTCCACATGGCACAACGGACCTCTCCTGTCTCTCCCACTGCTCCCTTAAGCTCCCCTCAGCAGTGGATTTCAGTCACTCTGCCTGTTCTGCTCCCTACTCTAACTGGTGAATCCTCCCCACCATCACCCCCACACATACACCTCTGGCCTGCTCCCCAGTTCTTGTATGCATAAATAAGTAAATCTTTTTTTAAAAAAATAACATGCAACTTTTATTAGAATTTAGTGGATTCTAAATCCTTTCATATTTCCCAACCTTTTACTTGAAAATTCACTTGTTTTCCTTTCTGTGTTTTCTTTCTAGTTTAAGGAAATAAGCTTTGCATATGAAGTACTATCAAATCCTGAGAAGCGAGAGTTGTATGACAGATATGGAGAACAAGGTCTTCGGGAAGGCAGTGGTGGAGGTGGTGGCATGGATGATATTTTTTCTCACATTTTTGGTGGGGGATTGTTTGGCTTTATGGGCAATCAGAGTAGAAGTCGAAATGGCAGAAGAAGAGGAGAAGACATGATGCATCCACTCAAGTAAGTATCTTTTTTAAAAAAAAAAGTATTATTCCTTAAATAATACTTTTGCTGAAGAGGAAAAGTATCCCCCAAAATTCTGTCCTTTCATTAGAAAGAGAACTTAACTGCCTTACTGTTCTCCTATGACTAAATTCAGTCTGATAACCCAGGTGTTTCTCTGTTGCAGTAGATCTTAAACTATGGTTGGTGTTTTTTAGGTAGTTTTGTTACATGCTTTTGGGACTCCTTGTTACTTTGTGATTTTAAAGTTCTAATTATAAAATGTGTATTCTTTGAAATACTTAAATGTTCCAGGTTACTTTTTATCTAAAAGCATAAAAAGTGAGTGGCTGTCTGACTAGTTTGTTTACATGTTACAGTCACACATTACTTGATCCTCAGTGGTGAAATCTCCTAAACTGGTTTCCATGGAGCTTGCTGGCTTCAAGCCTGACATTAACCTGCCAACATATGAATGGTGTCTGACCTTGATCTTCATCTGAGAAGCAAGAAGCCCTCTATAAAATGAAAGTAGCAGTTTCACTTTGCAAAATCTGTGTGGTTGTTTTTTATACCATTAGTTTTATATAGTTTATACATTTGGGTCAACTGCAGGAAGAAAGCATGAATGAAACAAGTTTCATTCTGAAATTTATTTGTATTTTGAAAGAATTTACTCATATTACCATTTGGATAACATTCCAAGAGGATTAGTTATCTAGTGTGGATTAGTTCTTTCATTTTTTTTTTTCTATTACAGATTTTCTTGTCAATACAATGTTTTGTTTTGAATGACTTTATTATTATGTATATATGTAATTTTTCATCTTTTCTATAAACTGTTATCTGTGTGTGTGTCTTTATTTCTTTTTGTCTGTTTTCTACAATAAATAGTGTTGCTGTGATACTCTTTAATACAGCTTTGTCTCTAGGCAGAGAGGGGCCAGGCAGGCATCACTGTTTTGAGACTAATGGCAACTGAATTGCCTTACAAATGATTGCTCCAGTTAAGTGCAAATTTTCCTTCCTGACCATATTTATTGACTGGGGTCTTTCTTGTCTGCTAGTGGTTTTGCGTGGTAATTATAAATAAATATGTAAGGTGGGAAAGACCTATCTATTAAAATGACTTGGCTAGGTTTTTATGAGGTATATAAAAGGCAAATGGAACCAAATGCTTTGTCTCAAGTTAAACAGTAGATAAGTCACTACCTGGAAGTGTTGGTAATGTCTTCTCCATAAGGGTTTCAGTTATTTCCTTCTCTATTGTAAAGTAATCTTTACTACTAAAGGAGATTTTAAAATACAGTGAGGGGTCTCCCTGGTGGCACAGATGTTAAAGTCTGAATGCTATCAATCTATCACCAGCCACTGTGCTAGAACAGGTTCACCTCTGAACTTCTTAGCTCACTTTAGATCCCCAGCCAGGGAGGTAGCTACATGGCACAGCAGACTTCTCCTGTCTCGCCCACTGCTCCCCTCAGCAGTGTATTTCAGTAGCCCCGCCTATTCTGCTCCCCGCTCTGTCTTGTAAGTCCTCGCATCCTCCACACTTTTTATATGCAAAAACAAGTAAATCTTAAAAAAGAAAAAAAATACAATAAGAAGGGCAAAACCAAATTAAATTAATCTGGTACTGCTCTCAAATCATTAGTATTTCTGAGACCCTTAATCAGATTTTTTAGTTGATGTTATTTTAGAAATGAATGATCCTTTAATTCTTCAGTGGGCTCTTCACACCTCTCAACTTGTTAGCTTGCTTTAAAAACCTTTTTTCCTTCTCAGCATATTAAGCCTTTCTTTCTTTTTTTTCTTTAAAAGACATACACAGTCTGTTTTGGGATATAACTATAGTCTAAGTTGTCCTGAGAGGGAGCAGAGCCTTGTAGAAGAGAATGGACTCTGGGTCCAGATTGTGTATGTGATCTTGCACGAGGTCTGCTTAATTTGTCTGTATCTTAGTTTTGTCTTGTGAAATAGGGATAAGAAGTTTACCTCGTTCAGAGGGTTGGATTAGATGTAAGGCTGCTGTCCGAAGCTAAAAGAAGGCCCTGGGTGGTTGAATTTGTTACCATCTTTATGAGAAAATGCAGCTCCCCAAACTACTAACCTGACCCAATAGGCTGTCTGTTGAGTGCTCTATGTACTATACGTACCTGTACATTTTTTTTCCAGATTTAAACTACACGATCTTGTAGAGAAGAGAATTTAACAAAATTTCATTAAACCTAATTATTTTCTCCCCAGAGTATCTTTAGAAGATCTGTATAATGGCAAGACAACCAAACTACAACTTAGCAAGAATGTACTCTGTAGTGCCTGCAGTGGGTAAGTGGTGTTCTACTTCATGGGATAAATTTCAACTGTTCCTTTGGTGAGTGGTATACAAAGTAAAAATTGTTCATGATTTAAAAGTAATTATTCAGAACACAGTATTTTCTGATATCTCTGAAAATATCTTCTAGTCGTCGTAACGTGAAGATAAAGACAAAAGCACAGTTCTTGTTTTTATGGGCTTTTGGAATAGTTTGTAGGCAAAAATCTAACTTGTGCTTTTGCTTGCTTTAGCCAAGGTGGAAAGTCTGGGGCTGTTCAGAAGTGCAGTGCTTGCCGGGGTCGGGGTGTGCGCATCATGATCAGACAGCTGGCCCCAGGGATGGTGCAGCAGATGCAGTCTGTGTGTTCTGACTGCAACGGAGAAGGTATGCGTGCCAGTGTCTCTGCACGGACGTGGGAATGAAGTTGGTGGCAGAAATTGAGCGGCTTGCAGTTTTTCTTTTGTGGCCAGTATTTCATCTTATTAAAGATGTTAAAGAATGCCAAAAGGCATAGGAACTCAGTTAAACCGTAAATTTGAGGGAGACTGCAAGTTGTTTAGTTTTTTGATGTATTCAAGGCTAGATATTGGAATTGAAGTTCCATCATAGATGAATTTTAGGTTTTGTTGCCAAAATGGTTTATGAAAAACTACTCACCTACTCATTTAGCTCTTTTATAACCACCACGTGTAAACGAATGGCCGTGACTCTTCCAATTAAATCCTGCTTAAAAAACAAGGGCACGCCCGCTTTTGCCGGGAGGCCTTAGTTTGTTTGTCATGCTTCCCATACTTTCTTGCAATATCTGAAATATTCTGCATCTTTAAACTTCTATGGTAGTCTCTAGGCACTTAGGGTTATTGAGTGCTAAATGTGGTGAAAGTGATTCAGGAACTCAAATTTTTAATTTTAATTAGCTTAAAAGCATGCAGCCCTTAGTTGACTGGTGACCACTATACTGAACAGTGCTAAAGCATCCTTCACCATTTGGTCTGGCAATTTGAAGAAGCAGCATTTTCTCTTCTGGCATTCTACCTTATTAAGGTTGCTAACAGGCAGTGCTCATTGAGGAAACTAAAATCGAATGAAACCTTTTCTTGTGTACCAGGACCCTGGTGTTTTAGAGACTATGCTTTGAAGAAGCAATGTTCCAGAGACAGTCCCTGAAGTCATTAATTATACATGTCATCTGAGCATTAAAATGTGCTAATAGCTATGAGAAATCAATGTATTCTTTCAAACATACTATGTATAATTTCAGTTTTACTCTCCCACCAAATATTTCAAAAGTACACATAGAAAAGAAGCTGTTGGCCTATACATGGACTGGAGAGGGTACTTAGTACCAGCTAATATTCAGCTATCTCTGACAGATTTTAGAAAATCTCGGTGATAATACTCAAAAAGAAGGTCTATAATAGGACACCTAGGCAGGGTTTACCTTGTGAAATAAAATCCTTTACCAACTAAGTCATGTGAAAATAAGTAGGATGGTTATTGAAAATTTTGTGGATTGTCTCTGCCCATTGTAAATTTACATGAAACTAAAACAGAACAAATGAAGCATTTATAGAAACTCCAGTAGCGTATCCCTAGTATCATGTTTCTTTTAATCCTCTGGCTTTGTTTTAACATTAGGAAGTAGAATCAGGAACCAAAAAAAGTATTGTTTACAATAGATTATACTCTGAAATGGAAGGGTCTGGGTAGCTGGGTCCTTAGGTAACCGGGGGTAAAGTGATGATTTTGTTACTAAGGATGATAGTTTAGACAAAACTTTTAAGTAGCAATGAAAAGAAATTCAGAAAATGTATTTAATAATTAAGGCATTGTCCTGATTTGTGTTACTTAAGAATGCAGTGTAGTACTCCTGCTGGAGTTTGAATGATCTCTCTTTACAGGTGAGGTAATTAATGAAAAAGATCGCTGTAAAAAATGTGAAGGAAAGAAGGTGATTAAAGAAGTCAAGATTCTGGAAGTCCATGTAGACAAAGGCATGAAACATGGACAGAGAATTACTTTCACTGGGGAGGCAGACCAGGCCCCGGGAGTGGAACCAGGAGACATTGTTCTTTTGCTACAAGAGAAAGAACATGAGGTAATTTCCATTTTGTTTGTTAAGAAGTGCACCTTGTAGACAAGATCCAGTTCAGATCTCTTTTTTTTTTTTAGTTTCCTAGAGCGATACTAACAAAGATGATGTTTTTAAGTAATGTAGCTAAGTTTCTGAGAACTGACTCGTTAAACCAGCCAGGCAAATGCAGTCAGAAGCACTGTAGTAACCAGTTTTGGTTCCAGGTCAGCTGTTGACTAGCACTGTAATCTTGGTAATCCTTAAATAATATGTGTTTACCCTAATGCCATCTGGGCATTCAATCAGATGATTCAAGGCAGCTTATTTTTCACTATCAAACTCCCTTGATGGGTGGTGAGTGGATAGAGCTATAGCCATCAGTGTCGCTTTGTTGATTTGTTTTGCATATTGGGTATCCAGGAGAACTTTTCAGTGAACTAGATTAGGAGATTGGAGAAAGGAGCGCTGCCACATGATGCCAGAAAACAGGATCACAAGTCAGCCCATTCCATTTTTTTTCTAAGTAGCGTCTCTTAAGCCCCATTTTAAAAGGATAGAAAGTAGCTATATAAAGTCAACTTATTTCCAGAGCTTTTTTCTGTTCAGTTTTCCCTGATAAACAAGGCAGGTTAAAACCAAGGCCACTTAGCCCTTTGGAATTGTGGGAATAAGTGTTCCATTGTGGCTAAGAGGCAGCTTTTAAACGCATTCCTGTTAAAGGAGTTGCATGTGATTTTCCTCCACATACCCCGTGAAAGCACACTCAGGTAGTTTTAGCCCGGAAATTAGAACATGGAGCACATTCTTCTACCACCACAAACCTTTCCACCAACTAGCATGAGATGCTCACTGACAGCTCCTGCCTAGGAGCCTCTACTTGACAGCTTCTAAGGGAAAAACACAATGCCACCAGCTGGCGGGGGCTCGGGGGGGTGGGGGGGGAGGACACACCCGCTCCCCTACAGGTTCCAAATCCATCTTGGCCCACCGGAAAGTCTGCATCACAAATCAGCTACCTTTCTAATTCATGCTAAAATTTTCTCCTATTTGATGGTGGTTTCTACAAATAAAGTACTTTTTAAAGCTAAGAATCCAGTAGAGAATAGCAAAGCCATATTATTGAGGGAATTAGACTCATTCCGTCACTAGGCTGTGCTCTCCTTCACTAGCCTTTTTTAGGGTAATCTAGTCAGACTTCTTGACTTAGCAGAGCTATACCTTTGGATATTACCAAGCTTGTAAATGGCAGGGGCCTTCTAGATCAAAGTAATTTTTAGAAATCTGCCTTAAGGTCTTGTTGGTTGAAATGTGCGTAGTTCTTTTACAAGGTTTTCTATTAACTGGCATTTTATTTACTTCCTTATTTGTTCAGTTTTGCCTTCAGTATACAAAACTATAGCCAGCCATGTAATCAGATGTTTATTGTCCACTTGAGTATTGAGTAAACTGTTGTAAGATAACATATGGGTGTTTTTGTTGATGTATGTATAGAAAGTAAATACCATGTTTTCTGTGAACTTTTTTTTTTTTTTTGCCCTGCCCTAATTCAGTGTTGCTTATGTAAATTAGGACTATTTTAGATCTCTATTTTAGAAATACAGATCATTGCAGTTGGAGGCAAGGGAGTTCTTATTCCCATTTATCAGCTTTGGTCTCCCTGGACTTGACTTTACTTATTTAAAAAAAAAAAAAAAAGAACAGTTCTCTGTTTAGAACAGCATTATAGAATCAAAAGAGAAAAAGAATAAGCTGCTTTAATTCCTAGGGGCTGTAGGAAGACCTTAAAGTATATAATCTTAAAGTTATTGACAGCAGATGTTCCAGCAGATAGTTGAGGCGGCTGACTTAGGACTATAGGTTAAGATGGAGTGGCTTAGGGGAAGATTTCCTCTATTCTTTAAATGAACCAGCCAACTTTTTTTTGTTGTTGTTAAGATTTATTTATTTATGCATACAGAGCTGGGGTATAGGCCAGAAGTGCGGGGCGATGAGAGGCTTCACCAGAGGCAGAGTGGGGAGCAGAACAAGCTGACCAATGAAATACACTGCTGAGGGGAGCAGCAGGCAGGTCAGGAGAGGTCTGCCATGCCATGTGTGTCACCTCTGGGGCGGGGATTGAACTCATTGAAGTGGCTTTAGCTTCTCAGTGCTGTGCTTTAACCTGCTGCACCACCAGGGAGGGCTCCCCGCCAACTTTCTTTAGAAAAGAAATTAATTATATTGAGAGCTCTCTCTGGTGGTGCAGTGGGTTAAAGTACAGCACTATGAAGCTATCGTGGCCACTGCAGCATGAATTCAGTCCCCAGCCAGGGAGTGACCCACATGAGACAGCAGACCTCTCCTGACCCACCTGCTGTTCCCCGCAGTAATGTATTTTAATACATCTGCCTGTTGTCCACACTGTGTGTCTGGTGAATCCTCTCAATTCCTGTACCTCTAGCCTGTACCCCAGTTCTGTATGTATAAGTAAATAAGTCTTTTTTAGAAAGAAAAAAACATTCTATTGAAAAATTCTAGGTGACTTTTTACTGTTGATAATTTTGTTTTCGTCTTAAATTTCAAAGTACAGATATTTGTAAATTCTTAACAAAGAAAACTAAATCCAACGTGTATAAAAGTGGGTTTATTTTTACATTGAAAGCTCAGGCATATGTGTCTGCTTATTGAATATTTTTTTGCATTACCTAGTGCATAAGCTTCTGATGTAATTAAATAAGCTAACTTAAGCATTACTCTTTGGTTTACATTCATGTAAGCAAGTTTTGAATGTTGGGTGAAATTGGTTTGTTCATGTGTAAAGCATGAAATTCATCTTCTTCATGCTGAGTTTCTTTTGCTGAACTAGGACCTCCCTTTCTCCTGTTTGTGTCTAGGACCATGTGTGGGGAGCACTCCAAGGTGAGCCTGTTACACAGAATCCCATTGGACCTTCTGCATCTTTTTGCTCAGAGTCAGGGTCAGGAAATGGCCCGTGATTGCAGCATAGACCTGGTTCTACTTTTGGAGCCTCTGTTGTACCTTGAGAGCCATTACTTTTCTAGCTCCAGTACTTTGCTAGTAGAATTTTCTAGCTCATAACTTGAGTATGACTAAGTTTTTCTATATAAATTTAGGGAAATAGGGAGGGTGGCACCTTGCTTTTGTAGTGAATAGTAGAATTATAGTTTTGTAATTGGTTCAGAGAGCACAACACTTTGTTATAGATCCATAGTTTTAAAAGGTTTCTGTGTGCTTTATTTGTAGGTGTTCCAGAGAGATGGGAATGATTTGCACATGACATATAAGATAGGACTTGTTGAGGCCCTATGTGGATTTCAGTTCACATTTAAACATCTTGATGGACGTCAGATTGTGGTGAAATACCCCCCTGGCAAAGTCATTGAACCAGGTAAATCTTGATGTTTTCCTAATGCAGGATTCTCTGCATTCTTAGGGAATTTGTAAGTGATACTCAGGCGAATGATATTGAACACCCTCCTCTATGAGTGAAGTTTTTGTTTCCTCTTTCTAAAATAACAGGATGTGTTCGAGTAGTTCGAGCTGAAGGAATGCCACAGTATCGTAATCCCTTTGAAAAAGGTGATCTTTACATAAAATTTGATGTGCAGTTTCCTGAAAACAACTGGATCAACCCAGACAAACTTTCTGTAAGTGTTCTCTGAATTTAAGCAATAGATGGTTTATGGTTTAATAAAAGTTGTTTCTGTGTTGCCTTACATTTGTTTTTGGTGCTTCGATGAAATCAGAATTTCAATTTTTGAGGCAAGGACTGCAGGTACTATCTTTTATGGGCCAAGCAGGGAATAATAGTAAAACAGACTATTGAAGTGATGATGGGAAGTCTAGAATTCCTTACAGAACAGATCCCCCACCACCTGAGTACAGGCCCTAGCTTAGCTTCTGCTGGCTGTTAACATGCAGAAAGGTATGTCTGGTGTGATCTTTTCCAGTGTTTAAATGTTGGCAACTCATTTTATTGATTGATTGCACAAAGTAGAACCTGTAGGTTATTAGTTTGCATCAAAAATGCAGAGTACATTGGATTCTATTAAAAGGGCATTTGATGAAAATACCTTACCATTAACCTTTTTGTTTCAATGAAGGAACTAGAAGATCTTCTACCATCTAGACCAGAAGTTCCTAACATAATTGGAGAAACGGAGGAGGTAGAGCTTCAGGAATTTGATAGCACTCGGGGATCAGGAGGTGGGCAGAGACGGGAAGCGTATAATGATAGCTCTGATGAAGAAAGCAGCAGCCATCACGGACCAGGAGTGCAATGTGCCCATCAGTAAACTCTGCAGACAAATTGCACAGGTGGATTTTCCTTCCACATTTGCCTGATTTGTTTTCAGCAGTCCAGCTGGAGTATCCGGTCAATTCAGATGAACTGATGGACATGTTGGTCTATGTGTAACTTCTAAAATTGGTATAGTATCTACAGAGTGTATAATTTAAACTAACCACAAAGCTTTACATCCTCATTTCGACTGTTCTGTAGCAGAATAAAGCACTTGAAAGGAAACAAGACTCCCTTTCACACATGGGTTATAAGTTTCAGTCCTGATATCTGTGCTTGATTTTTATCAGTTTTGTGTAGATTTTATGTTTCATATTTTAAATTCAAATCCCACATTGTAAAGTTTGTGTACAATTTGTCCTGAAGCTTTGTGTTTGGCTGCACCTGCATAAGCTGCTACAAATAGAATAAAGAATTTCATAGCCTGTATCTATCATTTAGATGCATGGGAATGGGCTTTGCACATAGTAGGTTTGGAGCTGACTGGGAACCGGTGGGAAGACTCACAGTAGCTGTGGTTATAAAGTTCTGGGCTTTTTTCCCACTCTTTTCTTTTTCTTTTTGCTCTCTTTTTTTCTTTTTAACCATCTTGTGAAAGGTTTATGAAACTCAGTAATAAAAAGCAGTTGGTGTAATTATTCTTGGTGTCACATTTTTAGAACATATTTTGAACTGGAGAATGTATCATTAATTCTGGTTCTTTTAAAAAGCCCTTAAAAGCCCATTGGCCTGAAGATTATACCTCAGGCTCACCCATTCTGTAATTTTGAAGGCAAAAGAAAGTTTGACATGTTGGTAGAAACAGGCTTTATTGACTTTAATTGATGCTTTTTTGTAGTCAAGGACATCTGAGTTATGTAACTCATAAGTTATGCTTCTCAGCATTGGGGTTGGTTTAACCTAGCCTCTCTGTCTCCCCACCACCACCCCATACCCTTTTTAAAAATAAGGCAACAGCAAATCAATATTAGAACCATGTCTGCATAGAACCTGTTAAAATGCTCTGTTTTCATTAAATGTTAAGTTAAAGATGCTCTGTGTCCATTAAGTTTGATATTTAAGATTGGGGGAAGTGTTGATTACTAATGTTTTACAGAAAAAGTGTAAGTCTCTTAGGCTGGTATGAGAAAAATCAGGTGAAACTACTATGAACAGATGTTCTGTTGCTCTCCACATCTTCAGGTTATTGCCTTTTCATTCCCAGAGCAGGTATTTTCAGAACACACTTTAATTTTAGGGAAAGGAGACATGAGTTGTACATTACACATTTGTAAAAGGAAAAATGGGAAACAAACTAAAAGTCAGAACTGTGTTATGCCATCCCTGAGCCTAAATAAATACACTCTTGTAATTTATTTCGAAGTTTATTAGAAACAGGGAAAGAAAAAAATAAATGGTGTCCTGGCATTAATCAAGCCCTGGGAGGTTGAAATTATTGCCCTACCCATTCTACCTCCGTTGTACAAAAAACAGCAGCCAGTCTGGGCAGGGTTCAACAGCATAGTAGTTTTGTATCCAAGGTGACTTCCCCACAACCACTTTACGCCTAAGAAATGCAGTGGCAATATAAAGTTTGTAGCCTTTCCAATAAAGGTTTATAAAACACGAAAGGCGTTCAGTGTAGTCTTTTAATTCTTTCATCCATTTTTTTTAAATATAGCAAAACCATATGGAAGAGGAATAAGACCTCTGTCTCGTTACTGTACACTGCTTGTTCTACTTGGTAGAGCTCCTACCCAGAGAATAAATACAGTACCACCTGCACAAAGATGTTTTATAATGACTTTTGAGATTTAACTCATAAACCATTGCATTAACCTGAAATCTTTTTAAGATTTCAGTATATTCAGTTTTGTATCACTTACCTAGTTTCACGATATTTTCATCACCCCAGAAAAATCCTACCCAAATCGCTAACATTTATTCCATTCCATTCTCCAGCCCCTGATACAATCATATCTATCTTCTGTTTTTAACCTATGTTGGGTATTTGTGGTCTTCTGTTATATTTAGTCCCCTTTTAAGGTTATGTCCTACTGAATTTATCAGCACTTTATTGTCAGATAATACTCCATTACATTGGTCAGTCATGAGTAAATGCTTGGGTTTTGTTTTGTTTTTTTTTTTTTTACTATGAAGCAATGTTGCATTGAATATGAATGCTTTTGTGTAGAGATTTTCAATTCTTAGGGATATATACAAAGGCATGGAATTGCCAAGTCACATGGTTACTACCAAACTTAAAAAAAGGCCACACCATTTTACAATGTGTGGGTTTTGATTTTTCCACATAACTGCCAATATTTGTTAGCATTTGATCACAACCATCCTAATGGCTATGAAGTGGTTTTGATTTGTGTTTTCCTAATGACTGATTAAACAATCTCAAGTATTCACTGGCCCTTTGTTTATCTTTGGAGGAATGTCATTTCCAATTTATTGTCCATATTTTATTCAGGTTTTAGCTCTTACATCTAGTCACACCTAAATGTAAGACTTGACTTTTGTGTCCCAGAGAATTTTGAATACTGGTCAGGTAATTAACCGAATTGCTGCATATTAGAGTAAAACTTGTTTCTAACAGTGTAATTTGTATAAATGGATGTTTAGTATTTAACAGTAAAATCTGTTGTACTCATACTTCTGATTCTCTGTGGAATTGGTGCAGGCCCCCAACACAGGTTAAGGGTCTCCCTGCATAAGGTTCCTTCAGACACTAACCAAGAGTCCCGGGCTGTCAATCGGGGTTACCTGTGACAGCAATCCCTTTCCCCATCCCCCATTTGCTAGTTCAGTGGAATGGCTCAAAGAATTTGGGAAAACACTGCTTACTAGATTACCAGTTGCTTAGAACAGATGCGACTTAGATCCAAATTGAAGAGATGTTCAGAGCAAGGTATGGGAGCAGGGCACCATGCCCAGTGGCCACACCACCCTCCCGGCCTCAATGTGTTTACTGACCTGGAAAGTAAGGGTTCTTGCCGAGGCTCTCATCACTTACACAAGATGCCTGGCCCCAGTGGGTGGAGGCAGGGGGAGCATGGCAGTTACAACGTTCTAAGCACGTGCAGGTGGTTCCTCTGGTAATGAGCCACCTCCATCCAAAAGGCCATAAGCTCAGGTGCTGAAAGGGAAGGACACCTTCCACCCAGATGCGGCCCCGGTCTTAGGAGCTCTATGCCAGCAGTTTGCCTTGCCAGAATTTCATGTAATTAGGATCACAGTATGTGAATTTTCAGACTGGCTTTTATTTCACAATACACATTTAAGAGGTAGCTCTTCCACACTGATCACTAATTCCTTGTTACTATGTGTAGATTGCTTGATATGGCTATGCCACAATTTGTGTATTCCTTAGATACTTGATTTGCAAATACTTTTTCCCATTCCAAGACACTTTCTTAGGGCGCTTTGGGGCACAAAAGTTTTTGATTTTGATGAAGTCCAACTTAATTTTGTTACTTATGTTTTTGATGTCATAAAGAACTTGTCCCAAAATGTGTATCACTGCAGGTGATCAGTGTTCATTGTGATCGGGAGCTGCTTTTCGACATCAAAAACATCAGACATTGGGGATTGGGTCGGATATTGCGGCTATCTGGTAACCTACAATTTACTTGGGAAACAGGAAGTTACCATCAGCAATTGTATCTTTAAAGTCCAAAGTATTTTGCCTGGAATACTGATTATATCCACTCGTTTTCTTGTGTTCCTTGCCAACGCATTTACTTTGGCCACACACAGGAAATTAGATCCATAAACCTAAACTTCCTTTTTGTGTATTCTTTATGTGCTCCCTTGGATGTACTAGGGTCTCGAATGTTCAGTGATAAGTAAATATATTGCTGTAATAGCTGCAGTTTGATCCAAAATGTATGCAAGGTAATAATTACTCCCAATCTTGTGATTAAATCATCTTCATATGCAAGAGATCTTATAAAATTCTGGCACAGACTTCCAGAGAGCATTGTTAATATAATTGTTCTTAATGTGTGAAAATTCGGTTAAATCCCTGTTAACAGTTGACGGATAGCCAGTCCTGATGAAGGGTAAGAATAGAAACATGGAAGGAGGTGCCACGACCAGAAGCCTGGCTCACACAAAGCCTAGAGCTGGAGGTGGGGGTAGGAGAGATTAACATAGCCGGTGCCCGAGCTGGTCTCAGACTGCTGTAGGCTGTGTCAGGAGCACAGAGCCCAGGAAAAGCTACAGAGATTGAGCTCCCTGTAGAATCTCTGACCCCTTTCAAATTCTAGTTTATTCAAAGTCAAAGAACTGGCCCCTCCCTCACAGAGAAGTGAGCCCTCCCAAAGAGAAGACATGTCAGGGCGGAGCCAGCAGCGGTCCTGCCCACCTGTGCCTAGCAGGCGCTCCTTTTCACCAACTCTGCCAGCTGCAGGCAGCAGGCTCGTGCCAGGGCTTCTCAGCACTGACCTCCTTCAGCACAGGCCGCTGCCCTCCTTAGGGCCGCCCACCTGTGACTTCTCAGACCTGTCTCAGCAAACCTGTACCTTTCGGGCAGCCTTTTCTGCCCACTTGTGCCCTTGCAGGTGTCTTCTTTTCTGTCCCTTTCCTGATAAACCTGCTTTTTAAATATAACTGAGTCTCTTGTCTTGTGGAGAAACTTGCCTGGGAACTCGTCGCGTGGCACTGATAGGGGAGCTCTGGTGAAACCTTTCCCAGAGTGAGCCCAAGCGCCCCACTCTCCAAACCCAGCAACTCCCAAAACTACATCAAGGACCACCATGGGCCAAGCTGAAGGTGCTGCAGTCAGTCTCCACTTTCCAGTTGTAGAGAGAAAAAGACCAGAAAAAATTCTTAGCAACAGAAGGCTGACGGATTTATCAGTGACATATTTTATTTTGTGATCTACAAATTGTTTTTTTCTGCCAGAAAAGCAGTACCTGGTCATTAAAAAACCAAAACTATGTGAACTGGAAAAAATCCTCAAATTCCACACTCATGACACTATCATTACAGATTTGTCTTTAATTTACCCAGCAGGGGGTGAGGGTGGGAGCAACAGAGAGCTGACCCAGCAGCTGCAGGCCCTGTGGGATTCAGGATGGTGCAGGCAGGCAACCTGCAGCAGATCACAGCAACCAAGGCCACACCCCCTCCATTATCAGCAGTGATCAGTGAGTGGGCGCAAGTGGGACTGCAAGATGAAGGAGGGAGAGTGTCCCATGGCCAGATTCAGCAGCACTGACCCTACCACGTGGACGGTCCCCACCCAACTAGTGTGGAGACCCTGTGGGTCTAGAATTCCAGAAGGCTGTTGCCGCTTCCTGAGGGTGTGGGGAGGCCATGTTGCTGCAAACAGGACAAGTTTTTCTTTTTAATCACTGTGTTTACACCCATCTGTGTTTAGCCCAGTCATCTGTTTTAGGGCACTTGGTTTGTTTCTATACTTTGGCTATCATAAATATTGCTGCAATAAACCAGTATAAATTTCTCTTTGAATTAGTGTATTTGAGTTCCTCAGGTAGCTACCTAGGAGTGGACTTGCTGCGTAGTATGGCAGATCCATTTTTAATCTTGAGAAATGTCCATGCTGCTTTCTGCTGGACTGGACCAGTCTGTAGTCCTCTAACAGGAGGGGTGAGGGGTCCCCAGGAAAAGGGGAAGTTCCAGGTTCCCTGCCCCACCCAGGAAGGTAGAGCTGAGCAGAGAAGAGAAGGAATCTGAAGAAGGAAACAGGATGAAGAGTCAGAAGGAGAACTGAGGGAGTCACACGGAGCAGAGAGACATGTGAAGAAACTGCGCTTGTTCCTTGGCCCTGTGCTGGTGAAAGACCCAAGGGGAGGTTCACTATGGCAGTGATTATCTTGATTTTGAAGATTTTGATGTTGCTCTTTTCCTCCCAGACTTGTCTGGCCTTGTGTGACCCTTTTCTATGGGTCCCTGCCAGAAGGTGCTTTAGACTTGTGGCAGCTTTCAGGCCTTGCTCTGGGCCAATCCCTTTTGGGTAGACTTTTGCCCACGAGGGGATGGGTAACTTCAGGTGTTTGATTTAGAAGTGATATTCTTTGTCTTTCTGTATTGTACAATCATTGTATTAAAGTTCCTTTCCATTAAATTTCTTATGTCTTGATGTGGCAGATGGCAGAACCTATTTAGAGCAGGTAGTTTTGGGGGTCCAGGGGTCCCCCTCTCTCCCTGCCCTGTAACAGTCCCAACAGTACATGAGGGTTCTTTTTTCTCCATACTTGGTTTTGGTAAGGTCCTTTTGGTAAGGACCATTCTCACAGGAATGAGGTGATGTCTCATTGTGGTTTTGCTTTACATTTCCTTGAAAATGAAAGGTGATGAACATTTTTTAAGTGTTTATTGCCTATCTTTATGTCTTCTTTTTTTTTTAAGATTTATTTTTATTTATTTATGCATACAGAACTGGGGTGAAGGCCAGAGGTGTGGTAGGTGAGAGGATTTGCCAGAGACAGTGGGGAACAGAACAGGCAGATGGACTGAAATGTACTGCTGAGGGGAGCAGTGGGCAAATCAGGAGGTCTGCTGCGCCATGTGGTCAGCTCCCTGGCCGGGAATCAAACTCATGCTGCAGTGGCTGGTCATAGCTTCATCTGAGACTTAACCCCTTGCTTCACAGGGAGGCCCCTTTATGTCTTCTTTTGAGACATAATACCTATTTAGCCCTTCTGCCTGTTTTAATTATTTGTTTTCCCTTTCAAAGGTTTATTTATCTATGCACATAGAACTGGGGTACAGGCCAGAGGTGCAGGAGTGAGAGGATTCTCCAGAGTGGAGAGCAGAACAGGCAGATTGATGAAGTACACTGCTAAGGGGAGCAGCGGGAGGGACAGAAGAGGTCTGCCGCGCCATGTGGGTCATCTTCTTGGCTGGGGAACGAACTTGTGCTGCAGTGGCTATGATGGCTTCACAGTGCTGCGCTTTAACACATTGTGCCACCAGGAGGGCCCTATTTGCTTTCTTTGTGTTGAATTTTGTGAGTTCTTTGTAGACCTTCCATATCAGTTCCTTGTCAAATGTGTGGTATGCAAATATTTCCTCCCATTCCGCTGGGTATCTTTTTGTCTTAATTGTGGTTTCTTTTGCTGTGCAGAAGCTTTTACGTTTGATATAATCCAAATTGTTTATGTTCTCCTTTGTCTTCCTGACTATTAGAGACGTACAGACAAAGACATCACAGAAATATATGTGATAAGATGTTTTACCTATTTTCCCCTACATAATCTATGTTCACATCTTATATCCAAGTCTTTTATTCATTTTTATTTTTGTGCATGGTGTGAGATAGTGATCTAGCTTCATTCTTTTGCATGTTGTTGTCTAGTTTTCCTAACACCATTTAATAAAGAGAATTTCATTGATCCAATGTATGTTCTTGGCTCCTTTGTTGTATGTTAACTTTCCATATAGGTGTGGGTTTATTTCTGGGATCTTGATTCTATTCCATTGGTCTGTTTGGGGTTTTATTCCAACACCATGCTCTTCCTCATTATAGCTCTATAGTTCTGTTTGAAGGCTGGAAGTATAATACTGCTATTTTCCTCTTATGTCAGGATTGCTTTCACTATCCAGCTCTTTTGAGGTTCCATATGAATTTGATTGTTTTATTTCTGTAAAGAAGGACATTGAGATGTTGATTGGGATTTTATTGAACGCACAAATTGCTGTGGGTATGATTATCATTTTGAGCATATTGATGTTTCTAATCCACGGGCAGGGAATTCCATTTCTTTGTATCCTCTTTCTTTTAACAAGATCCTTCAACTCCTTTGTTAAGTTTACTTCTAGGTATTTATTTTGTTTTGTTTTGTTTTTTTGGGGTTTTTTTGGTTTGTTGTGATTATAAATAGGATAATTTTCTTAATTTCTTACATTTCTCACTCATCATTTATATATAGGAAGGAAACTGGTTTTGGGGTATTGATTTTATAGCCTGCCATTTTACTGAACAGATTTATTATTTCAATTAGGTTTTCATTGGATTCTTTAGGGTTTTCTGTGTGTATTATGTCATCAGTTAATAATGATAGCTATACTTCATCTTTCCCAATTTGAATTCATTTTACATCCTTCTTTTGCCCAGTTGCTCTAGGGGTTTTGAGTAGTAATGTTGGTGGACAACCTTGTCTGAGACCAGATTTTAGTAATAAAGCTGTTAATTTTTCACAATTGAGAATGATGTTAGCTGCAGGATAGTTGTATATGGCTTTTATTATGTGAAGTTCCATTTATCCTACTTTTCAGGATTATTATTATAAATGTGTGTGGAATCTTATAAGGGGAAGGGTGTCCTAAAAGAACTCTGCAGAGCCTGGTGGACTCCACCCCTACCCCAGCTCCACCCCCTACTCCAGTGATTGGAAACTACAACTCCCAGAAGTACCCAGGAAAGAACTTCAAGGACCTAAGGATGGAGCTAAGCAGGCATTCTGAGACTTTGGGGGATAAATAGAGATCAGTTTTTCCAACTGTCACTCTGGAGAGGTAACGGTTCTCTCTCTGGAGCAACTGCTCCAACTTATATGATCATGTTTTTTTCTTTCTTTTTGTTGAAGTGGTAAATTATGTTGACTGGAGGGAGTTGGTGAGAGGATTCACCAGAGAAAGAGTGGGGAGCAGAACAGGCAGATCCACTGACATACACTGCTGAGGGGAGCAGTGGGTGAGTCAGGAGAGGTCTGCTGCGCCATGTGGATCAGCTCCCTAGCGGGGAATCAAACTTGTGCTGCAGTGGCTGCCCATAGCCTCATGGTGTTGAATAGCTTCGTAGTGCCAGGGAGGCCCCTCCTTTACATAGTTTCTATGTTGCTCTCACTCTACAATAATAGAACTGAGCAGTTACACTAAAGTCCTTCTGTTACAGGGTAGACCAGAGTAGACTTGGGGTGCCTGTCTGTGGGCCCTCACCCCCGTGCTCAAAATGGAATTTTCTGCAGGCACACACAGAAAGGGAATAGGTTTATTAAAAAAAAAAAAAAAAAAA
>NW_004567129.1:951548-971800 GCF_000260355.1 Condylura cristata | reverse complement strand
GTGCCTGTCTGTGGGCCCTCACCCCCGTGCTCAAAATGGAATTTTCTGCAGGCACACACAGAAAGGGAATAGGTTTATTAAAAAAAAAAAAAAAAAAGGAATGGCAAAAAAAAGGAAATAAGCCAGAAAAAAAAAAAAAAAAAAGGAAAGGAAAAGGAAACAACCCAGGGAAAGAGAGAGGGATTCAAAGTAGCTGGAACACTTTACCAGGGCTAACTTGGAGCTCTGGTCCTCAACTAACCTGCCAGCCCCCGTCACATGGCCTGAGAGTTGTTCCAGAGAGAGAGAACCGTTATCTCTCCAGAGCGACAGTTGGAAAACTGCTCACTATTTCTCCCCCAAAGTCCCAGAATGCCTGCTTAGCTCCGCCCTTGGGTCCTCACAGTTCTCTCCTTGGAGCTGCTGGGAGTTGTAGTTTCCAATCACTGGAGTAGGGGGTGGAGTCCAGAAAGCTGGAGTAGGGGGTGGAGTCTACAAGACTCAGCAGAGTTCTTTTAGGACATCCTTCCCCCTAATACTTCTAGTTTGCAAAGAAATTATTTACTACCTGACCTTTTATAAGAAAAATTACCTACTTTTATTCCAACAACATTGCCTTCCTTGTTTGCAGTTCTTGCAAATTAGAACTAGTTTCAGTTGTGTTTTCTGTCACTTGACAACCAGTGGAGTCCTACAGGACACCAAGGTGACCCAGCACAAATAACTCTACCTCCCGGCATGGCTTGAAGGATATGCCCGGAGTGATGGCTCAGGTCATTTCCTACCTTGACAGTCAGGAACTGTGTTGTTCTGACCGGAAGTTGCAATTTTTCTGTCAACAGGATCAAATATTGAAAGTGGCAGTTTCCCAGAAAGTGTCAGCTATATGGTAACCACCTGGAGATACCTTGTTTATATATACAGACAGTGGTTAGAAGGATATGTGTATTTGGTGAGAGAGAGAGAGAGAGAGCACTGGGCTAACAGGCTTTGCAAGATGCAAGTTTGCCGCCTCCCTCTCCAAGTCGCAGGGTGTGGGCGGTGCCATGGCGTCATGGAATGATTGATATGTATCAGGCCCAGAGCTTAGTGTTTAAATGTGTCATACGAAACTCACAACAACTCTACGAGGCAGAAATTATCAGTGCAGCTTACAGATCAGGGAACCATATCTCAGAGAAATTAAGGAATTTCAGAACGGTCACATAGTTATAACACCAAGTCAGCAACACTTCATCGACTCCCCCCCACACCCTAAAAAAGCAGCTCCCCTTTCTTCACACTTCCAGCAAAAGTTTGGGGTCTGGGGAGCCTCTCATCAGCCTGGGCTACTTCATAGGCCATCCTTGAACCAGCCACCAGGTTGGGGCTGCTGGGTCTGACTTTCAGGCCCAACCCTGACCTGAGAGGGGCCAGTGGCACCAAAATGATGGGTCTTGGGCAGAGAAGGCCTGAGACTGGAAGGCGATAGCACTTCACGTGTTTGAGAAATATCAGTTATCTGCATTGGGGGTGGAGAGAGCACAGAAAGCCAGAGTGGTGTTGCCTCTGCTTCGTAGGGGTCCTTTCTCACTGTCTCCTTACCTGGTGCAATGCTGGAGGTCACCCGGAGAGCACCCCTTTCTGACAAGGAAATGTGCATCTATCAAGATGGGGACTTGTGGGGCCGCGACTGGGTCTGAAGAGCCCTGGATGAGGGTTTTGACAAAGCAATTCCATTTTTATTTATATTCATTTCTTTTTTAGTTTGTAGCAAGTCAGTTTTTAAGTTCCATCTACACAATCGAGCAAAAAAGTCTCATCATGCTCTCACACCACAAGTTTATATGCCAAATGAGATTGTACCAGAAAGAATCATCTGTAGACTAAAGCCTGTCCAGGGAATAAAGTAAATTCATCCTTGACTAAAACCTCCCATCCTCTCAATGCACAAAGTAGCTTTTTAAAACGTTTCTAAGGTAACATTGCGCACCATTCTAAATGAGCATCTGTATATACTACAGTAAGTTCAGTGCCGAGGTCTGATTCTGATCTTCATATGCACTAGACCCTTTGACTGATCTACTCGTGTCTCATCCCCCTTCCCTTCTGGTAACTTCTAGATGGTCTTACAGGCTGAAAGTATGTTTCTAACAGAATCTCTAAATGACAAAGCCATGGAATCGGCATGGCTCTGTAATGTCTGTTTATTCTGCAGTTGTTTCACATAGGGGCTCCACTAACTGCTTCTAGCACCAGGCATTGTTTAGGAGCTGAGTTTTGCCTTGTCACCTTACAAATCTGGCTTCAAGTGCTAAGTGAGAGAGGGCCAAGGTTTGCTGTGAAAGCACAGCCTCCTTCGTGGATCTCATGGGGCACCAGCACCCCCTGGTGCTTAAATAATTTCTTCAGCTGGAAATTCCCTTTCTAGATCTTTTGTCTTCGAGAAATGATGACTGAACAACAAGATGCATCACAAGAATGTTCGTTGAAAGATGGTTGAGAAAGTGGAAATGACCCAAACATCACTCATTAAATTTTGTATGTAAATTTTACATATGAAATTTTCATTTGTTTATATCCTTTCAATGTATGTACTTGTCAGAAAACAATATTGTCAAGAATGTTTTATGACATGTTAATTAGATAATAAAAAGGCATTCAATATGAGACTGCTTTTCAAAATATATTCAAAATATACTGCTATTCAAAATATATACATCAAAATACATTTTGATGGGATATGCACAAGGTTAAAAATAATGAATTTTCTCTTTATTTGAGGCTTATGGTCATTTATCAATGTCATAATGAAAATGTACACAAAACTAGATTAATATAATGAATCTCTAGTAATGTGTTGTACCAAATTATTAATTATCAATCGGTCAATTTACTTCAGCTATTGTTTTATTATTTGATTGTTTTGGCTTTGTGTTTCTCTCCATTCTGACCATTCTTCCCTAAAGCATTTAAACTAAATATCATGCATTTATTTCATATGTGTTTACAGTGCTGTCTTCTGCATACCCAGTTATTAGTACGTCTATGGGTTATTTTCCTTTCTGTGTTTTATAGTATTTTACAATAAATATAACATCTATTACTAAAAAGCAGCTATCAAAATTTTTGAACACTTTAATGTACATTCATTTTCCAGGAACACACCATTTACATTAAGCAATTAAATGTTAAATCTGGTAGATGTTGTAATGCTTTAAAGACAAATAAAGCTTGCAGCTTTTTAGCGACTCAGTGATTCTTCAGGATTCTTCTTAAGAATTTGTGGGCTTAACTAGTTTTCGGGTAGAACAACATCCTGGGAAAACCCCTTCTCTTTCAGAGAGAAACAAACACAGAGACAGAGAAAGTGAGACTGATTTCGTCATGAAATAATGCTTATATCTAGCGCTCTCTCAAGATTGCAGTGCACCTGTCCTGCTCCAATGCACACTGCCCACCTTTCAGCAGCCCGCCCGGCCCAGCCTTGACTACCAGAGAAAGCTGGCCCTGCTGTGGAAGCCAGTGGCTGGGCTGCTCCCTCCTCTCAGGGCACTTTGCTAAAAATCAAACTGAGGGGCCTCCCTGGTGATGCAACAGGTTAAAGAAGCTGCATTATGAAGCTGTCTGCAGCCACTGTAGCACGAGTTCGATCCCCAGCCCAGGAAGTGACCCACATGACTCAGCAGACCTCTCCTGTCTTGCCACCTCCCCTCAGCAGTGGATTTCAGTGGACCCACCTGTTCTGCTCCCTACTCTGTCTCTTGTGAATCCCCTCAACCCCCTTACATCTCCCCTGCACCCCAGCTCTTCTATGCATAAACAATAAATGTTTTTTTTAATGATGGATACTTTGGTCCACCCCCACCCCCATCCCACCTTCCTTTTAGCTATGGCCAGCAATGCTGGTGCATGCATCTTGCACCCATGGGAAAACTTTCTAGGGTAAATTCTCAAAGGCAGACTACTGAGTACATGGGATGTATGTGTCCCCCCCCCCCAAAAAAAAAACATTTCTGTTGTTATAATTTCCATATAGTGAAATACATAAATCATAAGTGGGTGCGATATGTGGTTTTTGGAGTTTGAGGTACCTGAGTTCACTCTGGGAAAGGTTTCACCAGAGCTCCCTTTCAGGGGCATGTGGTGAGTTTCCAGGCGATTCTCACCACGAGACAGACTCAGTTACATTTAAAGAGCAGGGTTTTCTTTCTTTTTTTTATTATTATTATTTTATAAATACATTCTTTACATCATTCTTCATGTTGTACCTTTTTCCATCTCGGTTGTGATCCCCGTGGTCTTCCCACCACCACTTCACCCAGGTGCCATCACCACAGTCCTATGTGCTCTTCCCAGCCCAGTTCCAATCTTGTTCCCTCTCTTCCCCCATAGAATGTCTCTGTTTTTCAGTTGTTTGTTGATGTTCTTCTTTACTTTATTACAATTACTATAAAAATACATTTTTTTCCCCTGATCCCTTACGCTCCTGCTATGAGTGAAGCCATGCAGTATTTTTCTTTTTCTTTCTGGCTTATTTCACTAAGCATGATCCCTTCCAGCTCCATCCATGTTGCTGCAAATGGCATGAGTTTATCTTTTTTGATTGCTGAGTAATATTCCATAGTGTATATGTACATCTTCTTGATCCAGTCATCTATTTTTGGGCATTCATGTTGATTTCACATCTTCCCTAATAAACATAGGGGTGCAGATATCCTTATGAATTATTGTTTTTGTGTACTTTGGGTAGATAACCTAGGGGTGGAATTGCTGGATCATATGGAAATTCCATTTTTAGCAGTTTGAGAAACCTCCACATAGTAAAGAGCAGGTTTATTAGGGAAAAGGACAGAGAAGTAAAGGACACTTGCATAGATACAAGCAGGCAGGAAGAGCTTCCCTGAAAGGGACAGCTCCGTTGAGAGAGACCTGCATGATTGCAGGCAGGTGGCCTGAAGAGAGCAGCCTCCACTGAGGGAAGTCAGTGCAGAGAGGTCTTGGCAGTTACAGGTCACTGCCAGGCAGGAGGGAGAGGGTGGGTGGAAAGAAGCACCTGCATGGTCGCAGGTGGGCAGAGGATGTCTCCAGGTTTTCTACTGTTTTCCTCCATCAGGCGGTCCTACAAGTTTTGACAGTGTAACCCACTTTATGAAAACATGGACCAGGTTACTTTTGTTCTAAGCCACTATAGTAACATACCTGACTCCTTTAAACAAGTTAAAGTAAACAAACTTGTACAGTGACTTCCAGATGCTGGACCAGGCAGCACAAGACAGGGGTCCCTGAGAGAGGGGAAAGTGAGATGTGTTCTAGGGTGGCCCTAGTTTCTACTCAAGAGAGTTTTCAGGCCCCAGCCCAGGGAGGAGAATCCCTGCAGGGCCTTCTAATAGATGCCTCTTGTGGACATGTGTTCATATTTTTCAGGTAAATGGCCTAGCTAGGAATGGAATTGCTGGGCCACGAAGCAGATGTATGTTTGATATGATAAGACATCATCAGTTTTCCAAAGTGCTGATATCATTTCTCATTCTCACCACTGAAATTCTGATTATGCTGCATCCTTGACATTTGACTTTGTCAATATTTTCATTTTGGGTCATTCTAGTGGCTTCTGGGTATTTAATTTATAATGCTTTCCATCATTGATGATGCTGAGCACTTTTTCATGTGCTTGTTATCTATTTGTATATTGTGAAGTGTCTGTACAAGTCTTTCCTGTTTTTTCTTTTTGTTGTAGTTGTGTTTTCTGTTAATCCCTGGCTGGGGATTGAACTCTGGTGGCAATGGAGGTCAGGGGTTCAGATTTAACCCTGAGGCCAGGAGGGAGGCCCTCTTCCTGCTTTGAAATTGAGCGATTTGTCTTGGGTTGTTGAAATTCTTTACATTCTTTTATTTTTCTTTAAAAATTTATTATTTATGCATACAGAACTGAGGTACAGGCCAGAGGCAGTGAGAGGATTTATCAGAGACAGAGTGGGGAGCAGAACAGGCCAACTGAGAAGTACACTGCTGAGGGGAGCAGTGGGCTGGTCAGGAGAGGTCTGCTGTGCCATGTGGGTCAGCTCCCTGGCCAGGGATTGAACTCGTGCTGCAGTGGCTGTGGAGAGCTTCTCAGGGCTGCACTTTAACCTACTGAACCACCAGGGAGGCCCTCTTTACATATTCTTGATACAAGAATGTGATTTATGAGATTCATGTTTTGAAAATGTTTCCTCCTGGCCTGTGGCTTTTCTTTTCATTTCTTAATGACTTTTCAAAAACAGGAGTTCTTAACTTTGAAGTAGCTTCTCATTTTTTTTTTTTAGAATTTAGTTTTTGTCCTAAGAAATATTTACATAACTCAAAATCACAGAGATATTCTGTTACGTATCACCTAGAAGATTTAGGCTTTCAATTCTTACACTTAAGATCTGTAATTCATCTCAACTTTGTATTTATGTGAGGCAGTATTCTGGTGTTATGTCTCAATTGTTGAAGAGACTTGACTTTGCCATTATATTCCCTGGCATGCTTGTCAAAACTTATTTTGTCAATGCTAGTGTGTCAAAGATATATATGTCTATGAGTGTGTGGTTGATTTTATGCCAAAGTGCTAAAAATGTGTCAATCTATTTATAGACCCTATTCTGTTCTAGTGTTTTCTCAGCAATGCTATACAGTCTCTGAAGTAGGCGTGTATATAGTTAATATTGATTGTACCAAGAGACCCTCCAAAAACATTATGCAAACTCACATTCCTGCCAGTCATGGGGTCAGTGTTTGCTTCTACATTCTTACCAGTAGGGGGCAACACCAACTTTATAAATTGTGGGACCATGTCTTAATCACTGCTGTTTCCAGTCACTGAGTACTGTGCCCCTGACCTACAGCTGCCTGGCTGGGTGCCAATGGATGAATGGGAAGAGGTTTGGCATACCTGTCAATGCCAACACTTACTAAGCTGTCCTGGGAAGTAACCAAGACAATCAAAGTAAATTCTAGACAAATGTTTTTGAAAGCTCAAAAGATTATGTCATTTGGATTAGAGTGGAGTAATAATAGCAAAGACAGCTAAGTCTTACACAGCAAACCTTACTGTGTGGAAGTTTGTGTTCTTGGTCAGGCTCAGATGCCATGACACGTTCCAAGCTTTGAGAAGGAGACAAGGACGAGGAAGGGAGACTTCCTTAAAGGTAGTTCCTAGGAGCTGCCATGTGACGTTGTTTATGTCCCATTAAATATACAACCACACAAAGCTACAAGTGAGTCTGGAAATGTAGGTGGTGGGTTATTTTTTGTTTGTTTTTGTTTTTGTTTTTGTTTTTAAAGGATTTATTTGTGCATAAAGAACTGGGGTAAAGGCCAGAGGTGCAGGGGTGGTAAGAGGCTTCACCAGACAGAGCGGGGAACAGAACAGGCTGACTGAGGAAGTACACTGCTGAGGGGAGCAGAGGGTGGTCAGGAGAGGTATGCTGTGCCCTCTAGGTCACCTTCAGGGCGGGGATTGAAATCAGGCTGTCACAGTAATAGCACTGAGAATAACTCCAAAGCTACCAGGGAGGCACCCCTCGAGTGGGTATTATCAGCCTTTTTTAAAGATTAAAATACTGGGACTCGGGGACCCCACAGCTGGGAAGTGCTGAGCTGCACACCACGGTCTGCCCAGCCTGGACTCTGCCATTGAAGTACATGACAGGTATCCCTCCTACCAATGCACCACAGCAGCTATAAAGCAGGGGTGGAGGATACCCTCTTTAGCTGTTAGGGTGTTTCTTATAAGGCATCATTTTATTTTTTACATCGTTCTTCATTTTGTGCATTTGTCCATCTTAGCTGTAATCCCCATGGACTTTCCACCATCCATGTACCATCACCGTAGTCCCGTACTCTCTTCCCACCCCAGTTCAGATCCCATTCCCCTCTCCACCCCCATAAACTGTCTCTGGTTTATAGTTGTTCCTTGTTTTTCATTTTTTTCTTTATTCCAATTCTTCTTTTTTTTTCTATTCTCTTATGATCCTGCTGAGTGAAACCATCTGGTATTTTCTTTCTGGCTTACTTCACTAAGCATGATTCCTTCCAGCTCCATCAATGTTGCTGCAAAAGGCATAAGTTTATCTTTTTTGATCACTGAGTAATATTCCATTTTGTGTATGTACCACATCTTAATCCAGTCATCTACTTTTGAGCATTTGGGTTGATTCCACATCTTCCCTATTATAAATAAAACAGCAACAAACATGGGGGTGCAGGTATCCTTTTGAATCAATATTTTTGTGTCCTTTGGGTAGATACCTAAGAGTGGGTCTTAAGCTGGGTCTTATGGAAGCTCCATGTTTAGCAGTTTGAGGAAACTCCAAACAGCTTTCCATAGTGATTGCAGCAGTTTTCATTCCCACCAGCATTGTAGGAGAGTTCCTTTATCTCCATACCTTTGCCAACTTTGTTGTTGTTGTTTTAGGATGTGCCATTCTCACTGGTGTGAGGTGGTATCTCATTGTGGTTTTAATTTGCATTTCCCTGATTACAAGTGATATTGAATATTTTTTTCATATAAGGCATCTGTTTTAAAAATCAAGGAATGTGGGCCCTCCCTGGTGGCGCAGCGGCTTAAAGCACAGCACTGAGAATCTAAAGTCGCTTCTGCATGAGTTCGATCCCCGCCTGCCCCGGAGGTGACCACATGGCATGGCAGACCTCTCCTGACCCGCCTGCTGCTCCCCTCAGCAGTGTACTTCGTAGATCTGCCTGTTCTGCTCCCCACTCTCTCGTGAAGCCTCTCACCGCCCCTGAGCCTCTGGCCTGTACCCCAGTTCTGTATGCACACACAAAAAAAGTGCATAAGTTTAGTTAGCTAATTGATGGGTAACCCACAGAGTTGAAGTAGCCAACCATCTAAAGTGCTCATTGGATATGTCTATTAAACATGTTCTAATGTTAAGGGTAGAAAAGATTAGGGTCAGCCCCTCCCTCACCCAACACAAACACACACACACACACACACACACACACACACAGAGTATTCTCTAAAAGACTGAGGCTATCTCCCAAGATGTTATAAGACCTCAATTTTCCCCCTTGACATTTATTTTCTAGCTTTTCCAGTGTTTTCACTTTGATAATCAGATCATCAGAATTGAGTTTTACCTATTTTTTGAAATGTATACTTTTGTGCTCTAATCTGTTCTGAGTACCACTAGGGTCCTGAATGTTTTTAGTGTCTTCAAAAAGACTTAAAGGGGAGGCCTCAGATTTGCATTCCGAGCAAAAGCAAGTCAAAGTGGGCTGGCTGGGTAGGATCTGCACACTAACCTGGCCACTGCACCTTTTGAGGACCCCAACCACATCTTATTTGCCTCAGCGTCCCACTCCCTAGCTTGGGGCTCCAAGCCTTCTAATCAAACCCTGCTCAGGGCTGTAGGTGTGGGGACAAGTTCTATACTGAAAATGATTTAGAAGAATTGTTTTTTGCTCTCTATGTATTTAGAAAAATGCATAATACTCTTCAAGAGAGATGTGTGTCCGGGTCTATGTGTGGCGAAGGAAGGTACAGGGCACCTCCAGGCCCCCTCAACCAGCAATGACCCTCGGCTCACCTTGAAAACCCCCCAGATCCTCACCTACCTAAAAAAAGGCCACCAGAGATGAATCAGGTTTGGAGGTACAGCGACACTCCCAGCCCCCTTTCCAGGGAACAGTATCTTATCCAAAGGCTTCGATGGGGCTGGTCTTCCCAAGTGCCCCCACTCCCACTCTGTGCCCAGGGCGAAGGCATGTGCTTCAGGGCAGGCTCGTGGGCAATGAACCTCCTCCCAGCAATTTTCCAGTATGGAGCTGGACTCAGTGAACATGAGCGCTCAAGCCAGCTTCCACCAAATTACCAGTGACAGAGGCAATAAATTCTCTCTTCTGCTTAAGCTGCGCTTCAGTGGGTTTCCATTTTCCAACTGGGAGTCCTCCTCTTCTTAGATTTTTCAATTTTACTTTGACAATAATCCAGAAGTTTTGGAGGATGGTCAGTTTTGAATTCCAAAACCACATGCTAAAATTGATGTGGATTTGGAAATGCCTGGGGGGATGAATGAAACCCCGTAGATGGGAGCCCCGCCCCCCCAACAGGCTCCTCTCAAGCCCACCTCCAGCTACCACCCTCCCGGCAGCTACTAGTTCTATTTCATGTCAATTAGAAAATCTAACAACTTTCATTTCAAAGGATCCATGAAATTTCCCTCCCACAAGTGACAAAAGGAGATAAAAACACAGACGGACACCTAAGAAGAAACATTGAGAAGTTATGGCTAAAGTTTATGGTATTTGGGGGAGGGGAGTTCATGTTTAGAAACTTAATTATAAAGAGTAAAGACATACAGTTAACCACACCCATTCAACTTTTAACTCCAAGGACAGCACAGTCAGTTTGGACATGTATTTTATTGTTTAGAAATTTCCAGCAGAGCTATCAGTAAGTACCTTTGTCAGGAGATGCCTATGAGAATCGTGAGTGGGAAACAGGGCCCAGCAGCCCTGCCCGCTCTCCCTGCCAACTCCACACAGATTGGAACAACCGGCCCGGCTTCGAGGAGTGAGGTGACCGAGCATCCCTCACATGCAGATGCAGGACAGAAAACTTCCCAGGTGTGGATTTAAGTCTGACCCTGACCTGACTTGCTCTGGCAGTGCCCAAATAAAATCATCAGAATAGAATCCGAAGAAAGTCAAATCTCTCCCCCAGCTGTCCCTACCTGAAGTTAACTCTTAAAGCTAAGCTTCCTAAACCAGCTGACTATGTTGTTTTTATTCATTTATTTTAAAAGCAAACCAAGTATATTCGGCATCTTTTTAAAAAATCATGTAAACATTGCAAAGGTTTTAGGGAATATTTATAATCTGAAGAGATTTATAAAAAAACGACCAGACTTGTTAAGACTACAAAGACTAGCCCCTCCTCCCGCCATGAAAAAAGCAATTGTTACAAAAATATCAAAAATATACTAGCTTCTCCTGTTTACCCCTTCCACCAAAAATCTCGCAGCTCTGGGACACATCCTCCTGTGTCGTCACCTAAGCACAAGTGCAATTTCCTCAGTTCCTAAAGGAAGGATCCCCCTGTTCTCTGAGACTACAGCTACTTCAGAGGGCAGCAACATTAGGGCTGGAGCCTACACGTCCCTGCTCAGCCGCTGCAGGGCCCCGCAAGGGCATCACCGTGGAGGAGGCTGCTCCCAGGCTCACTCCTTCAGCCGCTTCCAATTTCTCAGGACTTGCTGGGTCCTTAGACTCCTGAGCAGGTCTTGGCTTCCCGAGCTGCCAATGAGGGAGACCGCGGGGAAGAGGCGGCTGCACCCTGCCGCCTCCTGTTGCGCCCACTGTCTGACGCTGCCTGCCCCACTCAGGTTTGCTAACCCGGCTAAGCTGCAGCTCATGGATGATCCTCCCGCCATTACGTGAAAACAACAACTTCACACTGGATCCCACATACTCTTCCACTGCAGCCCAGGCCCCGGGCCCACAGACCAGTGAAAAGCTAGGAAAAGGGCCGAATTCAGCTTGAAATAACTCAGACACTGGGGTTCAGGTCCTTGAGGATACCCTTACCCCCAGGGGGGCCTCCTCATCCTCGCTGTCGCCAGCAGGGGGCAGTGTGTGGAAAGCTCATCCAGCCCTGGGAGAGAGGGGTGCTGGCTAAGGGGCGAGGGATCCACCACCACCAAGCAGGGTCTGTTCCTGTGACTGGGAAACTGCTGGGCTGTACCCAGGGTTCCTTGAGTCCAGGAAGACCTCAAGATGGGAGCCCCAGCCTAGTCACGCTCAGAGAAGCCTTCGCCTGACGGCCCTGGTGTAGACTCCTCACCGCCAGCTGCACGCTCCCAAGGGGAATCCCAGTTCAGCTCGGAGTCTGGCTCTCAGCCCTCCTCCCCTGCCGGAGCCAGTCTGACCTTGGCCGTGGACCCAGAGCCTGCCACAGGCTGGCCTGGCGTCCATCCACCTCCACCTGCTGCTCTCGCCATTCCCGGCTGAGACAGGATGCCGGCCCCGTCTGGGGCCCTCAGAGCCTCCACGGGCTTCTAGGCTCTCCTGTTTGAAGGACTAGATTCTCACAACGCTGAGGGTTTTATTTCACAGATCACGGTGATGAGTTTGGGATTTCCAGTCCTTAGTGTCGTAAAGTCAGACATTTCCCAACATCCTATTTCTGCAGACCTGCAGCATCTCACCCAATACACCCTGATTATTTTAACCCCCACGTGAACTTTCTAAAAGCAACGAAACAGAGAACGCTGGCCAGGTATGCTGAGCAAGTCCCCTCTACTTTGGTTGCATCAAAAAAGGAGAAAACACAGGGCTCTGAGACACCCCCAATTCACATTTGCTACGTGCTCCCAACATGAAGGCACAGAGAAGGAAGTCCTGTGGGATACAGCCACGTGACTGGCGGCCCCGTGAGGCCTGAGGCAGAGTCGCTGGGGGAGGTGAGTCCAGTCTGGCCTGGGTGGGCATCAGGAGGAAGGCCGAGGGCTCGGTCTCCCTCTGGGCCTAAGGCGGCCTCACGCATACTTCTCCAGGAATTTTATATGAAAATCCTTCACCTTCTGGAGAACCGTCTTCAGCTTCTCCACCGGAGGCAGAATGGTCATCCTGTCAAGAGAAAGACCCACTGAACCCCAAAGCTCATTCCTTCACACAGAAGTGGAGGCCAGGAAGTGTGGCCCCAGCACCTGGTGTCTGCTGAACCCACTTTTTCTCTCCCATTTACACATGTACGTGGCCCCCGCTAGTGCGTATGAACGAAAGCAGTGAGCTGGCAGCCGCCTTCAGGCTAAGACACAGCCTCACAACACGGTCACCGACATACGGAGATTTCCCCAGCGCAGAGCGAAATCCACTCCCGCTACAAAGGCCTTTTTGGAAATCTCCACCTCACATTCTCGTACACTGAGAACCTGCAGTCACGCCCCTCCCTCCAAGGAACCCCTGGCTGCCATGGTAACTAACCCCCTGCTCCCACAGTTAGAATGCTCCCCAGCATTAATCACTTCTTGAATGAGCTGTAAAATGTCGAGGTGAACCTAACTCGGGCAAAAAGATCTGAGCACGACCTTGACTGCGTCAACACTTGGCTGTAGGTGCTAATGAAGCTCGGGACATTTCCTTTTTTAGCTCCTGCTGCAGGAGACATCTGAGAGCACGGGGCGTGGATTCTGAATGGAACAGACCAGCCCCAGTGGGGCACCCTGGCTGAGCTGCGCCTGCTTGCTCAGGCCCAGGAGTGCCCATCTGTGCAGGGACGGGCCAGGTGCACTCTGCAAAGCTGGCACAGCGCGTGGAGCCACCTCCACTGTGCTGTGCATGAAGCATCTCAGCAGGCCCTGAACCACTGAGCGCCTGGATGCACTTACGGAGCTGGAAAGGGACGGAGGGGAGAGGAGAAAACACATCTTGGGGAACATTTCAGACGGCATGAGGCAGTGCAGCAGTGGGCGGGGACAGTGATCAAGGTGATCCAAGAGACCACCGCCAGGTTTCCCGAGCCCTGGCATGGGGTCCAGGTAACTTCAGGTCGAGGCCGCACACAGCTGGGCCTCAGAGGCCAGCCTGTACCCTGTCTGTGGCCCGAAACCACCTGGGACCAAACCCCAGTGCGGAGCAGGATCGTACCTGAAGTGGTAGGTGCCTTCCCTCTGCCCAAAGCCGCTGCCAGGCACCACGCAGATGCCAGTCTCCTCCAGGAGCTTCATGCAGTAGAACATGTCAGGCGCCATCTTGTGGGCCTGCGGGAACAGGGCAGAACTTGGGGTTCATTCCAGGCCTTCAATTGCACACACATAGCATTAACCACTCAAGGCCAAATAAATACAGCTGAAGTTCTTGCCCACAGAAGGGGCTCTCTCCCCTCTGCTTCCTACAGGGCCGAGACAGGGCCTGGAGTCCTCCTGCTCTTTGATGGGGGTGCCAGTCTATCTGCTTTGTCCCCACTCCCAGGCAACCGCTCTATGGGCACTGATGGTCCCAGCCAAGCTATATGACACTCGGGCCCCGAGGGCCATACCCACGTCCTTTTAGGGAAGAGGCTCTCTGGGCCACTGCTCACAGCTTTCTCACACCTTAGTTTACACCGCTGGGGGTGACTCAGTCTTGGATGCTAACACCAGAAATTGTGATACTGTAGGTGTGGGAGAGTCCACATTTTGAATGTGTAACAACACACGATAGGCTGGGGTGTGAGGCCATGTTTCCAGGCAGGCCTGGCCCCGACCCTTGAGTAGGCCACATGGCACCACCCGAGCAGTTAGGATGCCGTGACTGGGCCCCCTCAAGTTTCCTGAACCAGAACTGGCATTTCAACAAAACTCCAGGTGGTCTGCATTCACATTCAGGTTTGAGGAGCACATCTCCAGGGCACAGTGGCCACGTGTAGGGGGCGTCGCTCACACTTCCCCAGTGTCCATACAGTTCTTCACAAGGCTGGGCACTGGGCTTCAGGCCACCAGTGCTAAGAGCCCAGTCAGCTCCGCCTCCGGGGGTCAGCCGCCTGCTGCCCATCACAACACACTCAAGAGGCTGGGCCTCCGGGAGCCCCTTTGCTTAACGTGGCCCACAAAATCCATGTCTCTAGGGCCAACACTTTTGCTCCCCAAAGCAAGAAGCAGCCCCCCAACCCAGCAATCCACAGTGAGCCCTGTGAGAGCACCAGCGTCCCAGACCTGAGCGGCCTCCACAGCCTTGGTGGGGATGAAGATCCGAGGAAAGGCATACATGGCTCCCTGCAGGGGGTTGCACTGAATTCCTGGGACTTGATTGAAGAGATCTTCTGTCAGCTTGGCTTTCTTAGCCAGGTTCCCCAGGACGGACTCCTTCTCCTGATGAGGCAGAAAGCACAGGAGTCAGCACCCCAGAATGGCTCCAGCCACCGGAAGCTCCCTCCTGTGTCTGGAAAGGGGACACCTGGTAAGAGGCGAGCCTGCCTTGCCTCCTGAGAGCACTGCAACCTGGGAGGTGCAGAGAAGCACACCCCCAGCACGGAGCTTCTTCACAGATGCTCAGCACAGGCTGCCACACACCCTGTGGCGGGCACACTGGGAGTTTCTGGCCCCAGGAGGGGCTGGTCGCCTGTGTCATGGTTCTGCTCTCTTACTAGGATGACAGTCCCGAAGACAAGGAAAACCAGCTCCTGCCCAGCAGTCTGAATGGACTTCCAGAGGCGGCCACACACCCCCCACTTGGGGCCACGAGGCCCCACTCTCAGTCTGTACAGTGTCATGGGGTGAAGCACATGAGCTGGAACAGAATCCCACAGGACCCACGTGGCAGGGCTGTGCAAGGGAGTGAAGGGGTGTAGAGGTGACGGACGAGCCAAGTGCAATAGTGTTCAGTCTTCAAAAGGACAAGCCCTAGAAACATGCCAAGCGCAACAAGCCAGACATAAAGGGGAGATATTGTGTGAGTCCTCTTACCTAGGGCACCTAGGGCAGCCAAGGTCAGAGGCAAAAGTAGAACGGTGGGCGGGGCCTAGTTTTTAATGGGATCAGAGTTTCAGTCTGGGATGACGGATGGTTCAGGTGGGTAGCGGTGGTGACAGCCTTTGGGCACTGAACATACTAAACAGTACAGCTAAGAAGGCAAAGCTCAGGCTTCCCTGGTGGCACAAGGGGTTAAGTCTTAGCATCTCACGGTGCTGCACTGCAGCACAAGCTTGATCCCGGGCCAGGGAGCTGACCCACAGGCACAGCAGACTTCTCCTGACCCGCCTGCTGCTCCCCACTCTGACTGGTGAATCTTCTCACCCCCTGCACCTCTGGCCGGTACCCCAGTTCTTGTATGCATGAGTAAATAAATCTTTTTAAAAATCTTTTAAAAAAATTATAAAGGCAAAGTTTACGTTCAAAGTATTTTGCCATAATTTAAATAAAAAGAGGTGTGAGTTTGGGAGAGCTGGGAACTAACTTTTTGGTTATGTAACCCATAAATTCCTTATTTTGTTTCAACTAGTCTGAGTTGGGGTTTTGCCACTTGCAATGGTCCGGTGAGCCGTGAGGACATGGGGTTAGGAAAATGCAGACCCAGGGCTTAGTCACAACACCCCAGCATGTGCTCAGGACACAAGGCCCGCCCCTCTGGGTGCCTGTCCACCCATGCTGCTCACAGGTGAGGAAATGGCCCCAGTGCTCAGGAAAAGGACAGTGCTCCCCTTCAAAACTGCTGCATCCACAGACAACCTTGTGGGGGTGGGCGGGGATCCTAAGAACCAGGAATGCCCCCCAGAGGTCACAGCCCTGAAGGCAGCCGCCTGGAGAGGGGTGAAAAAGCCTGGGGACATGGCCCCAGAGAGCAAACGCACCCTGCTGAACTGCTCGAAGGACTCCTCTCCCGGCACCGGTGGGTTCACGACGATGTCCATGGCGGCCTGCCCAGACACCGGGGGGCACAGGCGCACCGACAGCAGCTTCACCAGCTGGCCCTTGATCTCAGGGTGCAGGTTGATCACTTCCATGTAGCCTCCTCTGTAGCCACACCTGGGAGGCAGAGAGGGGGCGAGGACACACCCATCAGAGACTCAAAGGGTGACAGATGCATCGGCCAGAGTCTTCCGCTACCGGCCCGTGCCCAGTGCTGAGCGGCCAGGGTGGCCACGCTCTTGTCAATGCAAAGGGAAGTGACACAGACATATTCTACGTCATTTCCTCACAAGGAAAGCCTTTCTCTCTGTCCTCTTCCCCACGTCCTGAGAAGTGGCGGTGCGTAGCATGCCTCCGTAGGCAGCCCCGGCACGAGCGCCTTGCCGAGCAGAGCCTGCCCTGACTTCCTTCACTGTTACGTCCAAGGAGCTAAACTGCCACCTTGCTTGTGCCATTGTATTCTGGAGTATCTTTTTTACATTGTATTTCGGGGTGTCAGCTTAGCCTGATCCCTAGCTAATACACTGCTCCCTGTTCCAGGGCCACTGATTCTGGCCCGGCTTCTCCCTGTGCAGGCTCAGGGCCAGAGGTGGGCGCAGGAGACGGGATTCACTGCTGCCAAAGGGCATCAAGCCTGGAGACTTCTGCTGGAACTCTCTGCTGCCTGCAAACAAAGTCAACCCAAAGGAGTGAGACAAGCAGACACCATCCCTAAAATCCACCAATTCAACTCTACCCCCGGACGTATTTCCTATGTGGGTACTAAAGCTTCTTTGGTGAAGCCCAGTTCAAGTTGAGTTTCTGTTTCTTAGAGTCAAAAGGATCCTGACTAAGGAGTCAGATCACAGGAAAACAGCTGAGATCATACAATTATTTAAGGAAAACCTTTCAGAATCAAACCTGGTCCATCGGTCACGCTTTCTGGAACTATGCCTCTTTCTTTGGGTAACAAATGAAAATGTGCAGACTACAGAGTGCTGAAATGCAGGCACCCTGAGGTGCTCCCCTGCTTCCCTTGACACAATGAGACACTCACTGTGGGGTTTGGGATCAGGCTATTGAGAGGTTCCCACCTGATGCCCCAGATAGACTTTCAAAGGTGAAAGAGGAAATCCTGCCAACTCAGAAAGGTTTCCCATACAAAGGTTGAATTTTCTGCTAAGGAGAAAATCAAATTAAGCAAAGTATTTTAAGTTCAGGGAAGCAGGAGCCAAGGGCAATTGGGATGTGGACTACAGGGCTGCTCATGTCATCAAGAAGGCAGAGGCCCTCCCTGGTGGCGCAACGGGTGAAAGCACAGCACAGCACGGCAGGCTGGCCACAGCCACTTGGGGGCGAGTTTGATCCCCGCCCTGGAAGTGACCACATGGCGCAACAGACCTCTCCTGACCTGCCCGCTGCTCCCCTCAACAGTGTACTTCTCTGATCTGCCTGTTCTGTTCCCCCTCTGTCTCTGGTGAATTCTCTCACCACCCCTGTACCTCTGGCCTGCACAAATAAATCTTAAAACAACAACAACACAGAGGGGAGATAGACTAGTTTGTGATCGACACACTTGAGTTTGAAAAGAAACATGGAGACCAGAGTTGTTTAGAGGAAAGTGGTCCACCGCAGCCAGCAGTGCCACTGAGGCAGACTGAAAAGACTGGCATCAATTCATGCTGCCCACGTCAAATAAAACCAAGGACAGCTAGGCGACCACCCCACAGCTCCCCCATTGGCCCAAATATTTCTTGACACTGGCCTCTACTTAACAGGTGAGATTCTGTCTCCATCCTGACACCTGGCATAGAGCGGAAGCACCAAGCTGGGGTTGAGGGTGTCGAGCTGCAAAGCACCGCCCCCCAGTCTCCTGTGCAGGTTCCCCTCCACCTCCCACCGTCTGGGCAGGGAGGGCTCAGGCCCGTCCTTGGACCTTCTCTCGCCATCTGGCCGCTGGTCTGGCATTTGCAAATTTAATGCCTCCAAAACCAGCTCCCATCCCCCCAAATCTGCTTCACTCACAGGTGACAGCACCTCTGTCCTTCCTGTTTGAACTGATAACATGGGGGTCTTCTTTGACTCTTCTCTTTCATGCCCGTATTCTCCACCCAGCAATTCCACCTTTAAATACATCCAGAATCTTGTGCCATCTCTACCCCACTGAGAGTCCTCTGACTTGACCAAGTCTCTGCCCTCCCCGGCACACTGCAATAGGCCTTGAAAAGCCTCTGCTCTGCCCTCCAGTGCCTCGTGTCGCTGAGTGGGGCAGAACCTAAGCACCCAGGTGATGTGCTCTCCATTGACTTCTGTGGTCTCAACTTCTGCCACTCTGTTCCTCACTCTCTAGTCTCCAGTCCCCATGCTGCTTCTAGAACACGCCAGTCATGTTTTACCCCTGGGCCTTTGCAGGTGCTGTTCCAGCCCCCTGCAATGCTCTTCCTTCAAATACCTATGTAGCCCCTTCCCTCCTCTCCTTCAGGTCTTACCTCAGTGGGGCACTGCTGAAGCCTGCAACCTCCTGGCACTCCCCATCTCTTCTCTAACAACTGTTTGCTCTACTTAACACAAGATTTTATTCATTTGTCTATTGCTTCTCTCTCCTCCCTAGAACTTAATAAGCTTTGCTGTTTTTGGATTAGCTGTTTTCACGTAGCAGAAAGTTCCAGCAAAAGTCTTGAGGCTCATACTCTCTGGCACCAATGAAACACATCTGCAACCCAGGAACCTGTGCAGGGAAATGCAGGCCAAGATCAATAGCCCCTCTGGAGCAGGGCTGGTGCGCTGGTCAGGGTTAGGATGAGCTGCTCCAACAAAGATCCCCCAGCGACAAGGTCTGTGGACTGCAATGGTGTCAGTGCTGAGGACACTGCTGAACTCACAGATGTTCAGTAAGTTAGCAGGATGAACAAATACAGGATTCAGCTGCTTTCTGAGCCTCATGCTAAGGTGAGATACATGCAGCACTCACTAAGCTTGGCCCACAAGCCTGACTGCACTTGTCCTCTCCACCTGCCTTCCCTGGACCCTCAGACTTCTGTCAGTATCAGAGCGACAGTGACAGGTGGGGAAGAAAACAGTGGCACTGGGAGCTGCTGTAATCTTCGTCATTTCTCCATAGTTGGGGCCCAGCAGGCCCAGAGGCAGCAGCGGGCAGTGCAGGCCAACATACTCGCCCATGTAGCCCTTGGAGGTGGAGTGGAAGGAGGCGAGCTCCACGTTGTTGGAGTACTCAGGACCCATCTCAGAAAGCACCTTCTTAAAGGAGTGGAATCTACAGTCCGGAGAGTACACATTATCCTGGTACACCTGCAGGACAGGACAGGACAGTTACCCAGAGCCCCCAGGAGCCTGAACCCTGCACGTCGCCGTCACGTGTGGCCGAGCGGAAGAGCCCCTCGGGGCCTGGGGAGTCAGGGTCAACACCCACCAGGCCGTGTGCTGTGAAGCCCAGCCTCCAGGGCTGCTGCCAGGGAAGGCATGCCCACAGGAACCTTCCAGAACAGCAGCCTTGAGCTGGAGTGCCTACCTGATTTCTTAGACTCACCCCGCCCAGTGTCCAGACCTTTCTACCTTATCCAACTAGTGATGACATCAAGAGCTGCTACCGGTCAGGGAAATTTTCTTCTGCAATGAGACATTTGCTTTCTTTAAAAGATGAGTAATGGGGCCCTTGTGGCACGGTGGGTTAAAACACAGCACTACAAAGCCAGTTGCTGCCACTTCAGCACCAGTTCAATCCCCAGCCAGGGGGGTGACCCACATGGCACAGCAGACCTCTCTCTTGACCCGCACGCTGCTCCCCTCAGCATTGTACTTCATCGAACTGTCTATTCTGCTCCCCACTCTGTCTCTGGTGGATCCTTTCACCCCCCCCCATACCTCTGGCCTGTACCCCAGTTCTGTATGCACAAATAAATGAATCTTTAAAAAAAAAAA
>NW_004567129.1:926987-951448 GCF_000260355.1 Condylura cristata | reverse complement strand
AGAGGAAACAGCATAAACTTTCTGTCACTTGTTCTCTGTTCTCTTGTCCATTTTAGATCCATTTAGATCTATTTTGAGATCATGGATGTCAGAAAAGAAACAAATCTATATCAAGGTTTATTCATCAGAAGAACCACAGTTAGGTGTCAGGAGATCCCTTTCAACACATCCCTTGTTTCCAATATTACTGACGTAACCTTAAGAATTTGGGTGAGAACGTGAAAACTAGTTTTAGGTAATTTATCTTTTCATTAAAAAGAAGTAGGGTTCGGCCCTCACTGGTGGCGCAGCGGGTTAAAGCACAGCACTAAGAAGCTGAAGCCAAGTCCACATGAGTTTGATCCCCGCCTGCCCCGGAGGTGACCACATGGCCTGGCAGACCTCTCCTGACCCGCCCGCTGCTCCCCTCAGCAGTGTTCTTATATGCAAAATAAAAAGCACCCAAAGTTTGTTTAAAAAAAAAAAAAAAAAAAAGAAGGCCCTCCCTAATGGCGCAGCGGGTTAAAACACTGCACTAAGAAGATTAAGCCACTTCCTCATGAGTTGGATCCCCGCCTACCCCGGAGGTGACCACATGGTGTGGCAGATCTCTCCTGACCCACCCGCTGCTCCCCTCAGCAGTGTACTTCAGTTGATCTGCCTGTTCTGCTCCCCACTCTGTCTCTGGTGAAGCCTCTCACCCTCCGCATCTCTGGCCTATACCCCAGCTCTGTATGTATGTATGTATGTATGTATGTATGTATGTATGTATGTATGTATGTATGTATGTATGAATGAATGAATGAATGAATGAATGAATGAATGAATGAATAAAAGATGAGTAATGAAGGCAGCTCATACACCATGTCTCTGACCCCTTGCTTGAACAGCTGACCTCTTCTCTCAGCTGGTGCCAACACCGCACTCACTGCCAGTCTCCCCGGCGTGTAAGTGTGGACAGTGGCCACACCGCTTCTGTTCTTCCCTGCCTGCACAACCCAGTGATCACCGCAGGCAGGCACCCCGCTCTGCCCATGGAGAAGGGCTCCCCATACCCACTCTGGAGATCAGGCCCGTGGGTCAGTGGGGAGGGGCAGGCTGGCACCATCACTGCCAGGGGGCAGATCTTCCTCCTCCTCCTCCCACTGCTTTGACCTCCCCTCGCCCTCTTGCTCTTCTCTCCATCCTCTCCCCCTTCCCAGACCCGGGGTGTGTGTGGGGGGGAGGTCTGTATACCAGATCACAAAAAACCCATGGGCTATGCTGCTACCCCTCTCTCCTTTTGAAATGAAGGTCTTGGGCGCATCTGCTAGTAATCAGGGCAACAACTTAGGAAGCTGGGGGGAGGGAGGCTCAGGAGCAAGGAAATGAAGCAAGTGTGCTAGAAGCTACAACTAGCCAGAAACACTCAGACATGCTGCGGAGCAAGACGTGATCAGCTCTTCCTTGCACAGCAAGCAAGAAGAGGCGCCGAATGGGGTTCAAGAAGCAGCAGGGTAGGGATGAGACCCCCTCTTCATAGGCTGTGAGAACTAAACTGAGATGGTGGATGTGGAAGCAAGGCAGGGGCAGAATGGCGGCGATCGGCCCAACCAGCACCAACTCTCCCTACAGGCCGGGACACCCTCTTCTCTTTTCCTCTCCCAGGTTCTGAGGCGGCACAGGGCAGAGACTCTGCCCCTAACTCACGGGCTTGGCCTATTTGCATATTGTACCCATAAGACCACACAGATTGGTTCAGCAATGGACACATGACCCCAGCTGCACCAATGAGGCTCGAATCTGAGACGTTTGCTGGGCCCACGGGAAGACTCAAAGCAGACAGCACCACAGGCCCTGGGAGCCAACGCCGCAGCAGGAGCAGCATGGCAGGCACAGTTCTGACATCTGCGACCGGCACTTTTTTTTTTATTATTTATTTATTATATAATAGTTTGTTTTTACATCATTTTGTACATTTTCTTTTTCATCTCAATTGTAATCCCCCTGGGTTTCCCCTCACCAAGTCACCCGTGTGCCATCACCACAGGTGGTGACTGGCACTTTTTTTTTTTTTTTTTGACTGGCACTTTTTAAAGTGGTTCTTGCATGCACAGGTTAAAGTGGTTTGGGTTAGATTTAGGTCACAGTTACCCTGAACATCCTCACCCTTGGTTTGAAAACTCTCTAGATACAGAACAGCCAGGCCTGCCCTGCTCCCACTGTGAATGAAATGAAAGCTCACCATCACCCTTCTGAGGGAGAGCTAGGGCCACTCTTACCTCGTCAGCTAGGAGAAACAGCTTCTCTTCCCAAGCAAAGTGAATCACATCTTCTATGCACTTTCTGCTTTGCACCTGACCTAAAAAAATAATAATAAATCACCAAACAAAACCAGAATATAAGTTGTAATGGTGTTTAAATATTCCCTAGGGGTCTCCCTGGTGGTTCAAAGAGTTAAGTCTCAGTAATATGAAGCTATCAGCAGCCACTGCAGCACAAGTTCAATCCCCCACCAGGGAGCTGACCCACATGGCACAGCAGACCTCTCCTGTCTCACCTGCTGCTCCCCTCAGCAGTGTATTTCAGTCAGTCTGCCTGCTCTGCTCCCCACTCTGTCTCTGGTGAATCCTCTCAACCCCTGCACCTCTGGCCTGTATCCTAGTTCTTGTATGCATAAAAAAGAAATCTTTAAAAAGAAAAAAAATAGTCCCGGCCCTCCCTGGTGGCGCAGCGGGTTAAAGCACAGCACTGAGAATCTGAAGCCACTTCCACATGAGTTCGATTCCCGCCTGCCGCCTGCCCCGGAGGAGACCACATGGCGAGCCAGACCTCTCCTGACCCGCCCGCTGCTCCCCTCAGCAGTGTACTTCGTCAATCTGCCTGTTCTGCTCCCCACTCTGTCTCTGGTGAAGCCTCTCACCGTCCCTGAGCCTCTGGCCTGTACCCCAGTTCTGTATGAATAAATAAATAAATCTTAAAAAAAAAAAAAAAAAAAAAAAAAAGTCCCTAGGTCTACCCAAAAGACACAAAAACACTGATTGAAAAAGATACCTGTACCCCCATGTTTATTGCTGCTTTATTTACAATTGGAAAAACATGGAAGCAGCCCAAATCCCAAAAGTGGATGACTGGATTAAAAAGATGTGGTATATATACACAATGGAATATTACTCAGCGATCAATAAAGAAACTCTGCCTTTTGCAGCAACATGGATGGAGCTGGAAGGGATCATGCTTAGTGAAATAAGCCAGAAAAGAAAAAGAAAAATATCAGATGGCTTCACTCATAGCAGGAGCATAAAGGACCAGGGGGAAAAATAATAATAATGAACAACTATATACTAGAGACATTTTATGGGGGGTGGAGTTTACAGGAAATGGAATAAAAAATGGTGGGGGGAGGGAAGTGCACTGGACTATGGTGATGGCACAGGGTGATTTGGTGATGGGAAACCCACAGGGATTACAACTGAGATGGAAAAAGGCACAAAATGATGTAAAAATAAGCTACTACAATTTTTTTTTTAATTCAAAAAGTATTCCGTAGGTAAGAACCCCACCCAGGTCACTCAGGGATGGCGGGATAGTCAATGGCCAGAGAGGCCTGTCTGGGGCAGGCCTCATCTACAAACAGCATGGCCAGGGACAGGCTGGAGGGCCCAGAACTGAAACTACCCACACATGGACAACTAGTTAGGACAAAGCAAAGAGCAGACACGGGAACAAGGGAAGCCTCTACAGAGGCTGGGAAATGACCACCATGGTCAAAAGAATGAAGCTAGACCACAACCTCACACCACACACAAAATCTTCTCAAAATGGGTAATAAACCTGAAGCCATAAAATACTTAGGAGGAAAAAACAGCCAGAGCGCTTCATGAGATAAACTTCAGAAATATCTGCAGATTCATTACTGGAAACAAGGAAAACAATTAGGACTACGTTAAACCACAAGCTTCTGCTCAGCAAGAGACAGTGACCAAAAGGAAGCGACACTGCTTCCTTTTGGGTGGAAGAAAGTATCTGCAGATTATTCACCTATCAAGTGGCCCACAGCCACATCGACAGAGAGCTGGTGCAACTCAACAGAAAGAAAACAAGTAAACCAATCCAAAAACCTGGCAGAGGTGCTAAACGGGCATTTCTGCAAAGCAGACAGACGGCCAACAGGCACGAGAGGAGATGTCCGTCATCACCTAGGGAGTTAGGCCAGGCCACAGGAGCTGCCACCCACGCGGTGGGGACGGCCCGTGCTGAGAACAGAAACTGCAAGTGTGTCAAGGACGTGTCCTACCCTGTCGGCAGAATGGAGACGGGCCCAGCCCCTGTGGAGAGCGGGGTGGGGGGTTCTCAAAACTACAAATATCTGCCATAGGACCCAGCTATTCCCCGTCTAGGTGATGACCCCAAAATACAAAAACATCCATTCAAAAGGAAATCTGCACCCCCATGTTTACAGCAGCACTGTTCACAACAGTCAAGGTATGCAGACAACCTAAATGCCCACATCGGTGTGTGGATCAAGAAGATGCCCATATACGCAATGGGACACTCTCAGTGACCTAGAGATAAACTCATGCCATTTGCAGCAACATGGTGGAGCTGGGAGGGCTGCTGCTAAGTGCAGTGAGCAAAAGAGATGAATACTGATGATCTGACTTAGATGTGAAATACAGAGAAAGCCAAAGCCAGGGTAAGACAAAGACAAACTTCAAACACCAACACTTGCAGCCATACCTCTGAATTGATACAGTGTTATAAATCAATGACACAATAAAAAGCAAATTTTAAAAAGGAAGGAAAAAACGGAAGGCATGAAATCTGTGGGCTCAGCTTCCCCCAGCGCCCCAGCAGGTAACTCGAGACCACTTAGCAGCGGGAGCCGCGTCTGTCCCAGGAGTAGGCCCACGGGGCTGCACAGCACCCCGCCAGGGCACTGCGCCCTTGGAGCCAGTGGCAGCAGACAGATGTGCAATAAATAGGTGCAGAACTAGCACCCCATGAAACAAGCAGCACGCCAGCCCTGGCACCCCAAAAGTGAGGCATGGGAGCCAGGCATCTCTGAAGATGCCCCTTCTGGGTCATGCAGTGAAGATGGGAAAGGAACAAATGTGGCCCATGGACAGTGGAACCTACTCCCGATATTTCGTAAGACCTATGTGGGCGTGGCCCTGGGATGCCTGGGGCTCTCCCATGCTATCTGCCAGGCAGGCTGGTCAATTCCTGACTAAAACAGGACATAGATGTATATCCCTGGATATTTAGTATATACCTCAGGGTGGGCGTGTCTCTGGGCACACATGCATTATTTATCTATATCTTGATGCAGAACAATATCTAGAGTATCTGTCAAAATTAAAAACATCTTGGCCTTCCCTAGTGGCTCAACGGGTTACACACAGCACTACAAAGCTATCCAGTTTGATCCAGGCCCTGGAGCTGACCCACATGGCGCGGCAGACCTCTCCTGACCCACAGCTGTTTACCTCAACAGTGTATTTCATTGATCGGCCTGTTCTGCTCCCCACTGTCTCTGGTGAATCCTCTCACTACCCCCTTGCCTCTGGCCTGTACCCCAGTTCTGTATGCATAAATAAATAAATCTTTAAAAATAAATAAAAACATCTCTTTTTTCAGTCTATGCAAGACTGTCAAAAATATGTCTGGAGAAACTATAAAGACGTTTCTTCTAAGAGCATGCTATGATTCAGCCAGGATTTCGGACTAGTACTCTACAAGGAACCTATTCCTGTACTAAGGGCTCAACTGTTCTCTCGTCAAGCAGCACCCACTGGACTTCGTATGAAGCAAGCTCAGGTTCTGGGGTTGTGAGAGGAGGGGAGTCCTGAGTCTGGAAGGAGCAGCCACTACCTCTCACATAGACAGGGGCCGGCTACCGGGAGGGGCTGCCGCAGACCCTCCTCCTCTTGCCCCGTCCACCCTGCCAGCCCCAAGCCGTCTGCTGTTAAATGCAGCAAAAATCTGAGCATCAAAATCTCAAAACCATGTTCACCTGGTGCCAGCAAGGAGTTTGAAACAAGCAAGGCCCTGGGCCTGAGAAAGCCTGCAGTTCAGTAGTGAAATGACCTCCACCATACACAAACAGCCCCAGTGAGTACATGCAAACTTGAGGACAAGAACAGAGCTTCCTCCTCCCCAGTGCCTGAGGACACGGCAGCCTGAAGACCTGTCTTGGAGTCCAGAAATGGATCAAGGGGACGACACACACCTTTAAACAACGACAGCCATTCACTTCACCACCTGGGCGTTACAGTTCTGTGCCCAGTCCCTTTACTCCTGAGCTGCATTTCTGTCTCGAAACCCAAACAGCCCTGGCTGGACGTCCCAGTCATGTTGGCACCTCTCAGCCAAAGTGTTTACTGTGTGTGGTCCAGACAAAATTCATGGTCATCACGGTGTGTTTCTATTTTCCAAACACCATTTCCCGTGAACTGACTTGAGTTTTACACATTAAGACCCCAGGGAGCAAACCAGCCAAGGTCGACTCATACCTTTTAAAAATAATTTACCCTCCATTCAGTCACATGGATCCTGTGACTGAAACAGGAAAGCCTCTAGCACAGTCATTTCTCCCCAGGTCCGAGGGAAAAACTTCTCAGCTCTCAAATGTAAACACCTGGTCAGGAATCGCTGATCGCTGATCTGAAGCAGGTGTCTGCAGAAAGGCGGAGGACTTGCACCCGCCAGTGTCATCCTGGGGTCAGGAGCATCAGCACCACCTGGGAGCTTGTTAGAACTGTAAATCCTGGAGCCCCATCCCAAACCAGCAAAATCTCCAGGAGTGGGTGTAGGGGTCCTGATCTTAACAAGCAAAAGCAGTGGTTCTCACACTCAGCTGCACAGAATTATTGCTGCCAGAGCCAGTGTCCCCAGAGATTCTGGGTGTGCTCTGACCGCTGGGATTTTTCAAAAGCTCCCTTTGTGACTCTAATGTGCAACCAGGACTGAGAACCCAGCTGTGCATCATTCCCTCCTGCATCATGGCTAGACTCGTTCATCCCCTCCCCCAAGAAGCTGGGTAAATAAATCAGGGTTTCAGCCAGATGCACCCATTTTCTGCACTCAGGAATTCAAGTGGTGCTTTCAGCTGATTAAAGCATCATTCGATGTTCCCAAGAAGCAGATTCCACAATTAACTCCAACGCATTTTGGCCCTGACCCAGTTTATCTCAACAAAGGAGGAGAGAGGAGCCTGTGTTCTCTGCATCCAAACAGCACCAGCAGTATAGGAAGCCAGCAGCCCAGAAAGTTCAGAACAAGGACTATTTAAAACCAAAAAAACAAAAAAAGATGCAAAATAAGAGTGCCTTATAACTTGTAGAAACAGGTTTTCGGGCTTTGTTTGCTTTTGTTTTTATACAGCATTTCCTTCTCAGCTCTCAAATGTACACAGCAATGTCATGTCAAAGCAAACCAGAAACACACACATCAGCATCCTGAAATTGGTTCAGAAAAACAAGGAGCCTGTCTCAAACAAGAAGCCAGGGATTACTGGTGACAGTTTGTGTGAGTGACCTCAAGGAGGAGATTCTTTGTCAATGCAAGAACAAGAAAAAACTGGTCTTTGAACAATGCAGCCCTGCCCAACAGAATGCCTGCATTTGCTCACCAGCCAAGGTGGCCGGAGGCAAATTTAATAGCTTTGTTACCAAATCTGGAATTGGATTGAGAAACTGGGAACAAAGTGAGGGCTTTGCATTACTTCTTAACTTGTTAGTGTCTAGACATGCATCGAATCCGCTGCCGCACCCCAAAAAATTAGCAAGGAAGTGAAATGCAAACCTGTGGGGTTTCCGGGGTTGATGATACACAGCACCTTGGGGTCACAGTGCTCTTTGGCCTCCCGCAATGCTCTCCGGAGCTCGTTCACATTCAAAGCCCAGCAGTTGTCCTCGTCCAGGTAATAGTTCACCTGGATGGCGTTGAGCTCAGAGATGACAGCTGAGTACAGGGGGTACTGCGGGATGGGGATCATTACCCCTGTCCTCGACTTGCCACGCCCAGAAACCAGGATTTTCAGGATTGTCTGCAACAGAGAAGTCACATCTACAGTGTCAGGTCGAAGCCCCTCCCTTGAGGGCTGACTCCAGCCTGTCTCCAGCCACCCCACAGCCTGCCTCCAAGTGGCTGCACTTCCTCCCAGGCTCACTCTCCTCATCTATGAAATGGTATCGGCTGTGACGAATGAGCAACATAAAATGTTTTAAAGTTCTTACCACAGTCCTCGGCATGTAAAGATTCAATGCTTTCTAAAGAGAGCTGAAGCAGTGGCCTGAAAACTGGCTCTTTCTCAAAATTAGTCTGACTTCACCCCTGAAACTCATTTCAAATGGCTAGGGTGGGACTCAGGGTTCTGGTCAGAAATTACCTGTACCCTGGACTGGGAAGACCCCTAAACAAGGGAGCGTTGTTGAAATGGGAGAAATACCACCCACTACCACCAGGGGCACCGCCACCTGTTTCCAAAGCCGGGTGGGCCAGGCAGGAGCCCTGGGAGAACTGGAGGAGGTGGCACTCACTGAATTAATACAACAAGCCCTCTGCTTGCAGAGTCCCGCCTTACGCAAGGCCGAGCACCTTTCTCAGATTCAGTTCCTTGCAACAAGAATGCAAGGAAAAAGCTCAACCACTCCATTCTTTTCACCAAGACGACATCTCCCAGCTCCTGCAGGACCTCTGCCTGCCCGGGGCCTCTCCAGGCCTTGATAGAGGCCTTGAAAGCAGAACGCAGGACAGTCTGACAGCAGATCACGTAAGAGGTGCTGCGGCTTCAAGCTGGAGCCTCAACACCGGCACAAACACCACCGAAGCCAACTCAGCGCGGGCAGGCCACTTGCTGTCTCTGGCTGTTCTCATGGGTGCCCACCAGAATTAATGCATTTGAAAGGCTTTCAAAAGGACCGAAGCACTCAGCAGCTACGAAAACAGCAGCCTTGGAGGGCAGGAGACACAGATAGCCCAAGAGAGTAGGAACCATAGCACGGGCGCTGTGCAGGTGCTGTGCAGAGCCCAGCCGCCCAGGAAAGAGCACCAGCCAGAGTGCTGAGGCAGAGGCCACAATGCCCGCAAGCCCGATTCCAGGCCCGCCAGGTGCCCTTGCCCCTGTGCCTTCTCCCCACACCCACAGCGGCGCCCCTGCCCACATCACCTCCCTCACTGCCAAAGTTAAAACTGAACCTAAGCCACACCCTGCAGAGGCTCCCTCTTTCTCTCTGGCCAGCCACCCAGTCCTCATTGCGGCCTCTGAGGCCCCTCTGCTGCCCCAGCCCGTTTCTGGTAACTGCCTCTCACCGCTGATTAGCAGGAGCAGCAGCGTGTGAATGGAGCCCCAATGTGTCTGGCTCCCACAGCCCCTAGGGAGTGCCCGGGGCAGAAGCCACACTGTAGTGCTGAGAAAGGCCAATGCCATCAGAAAGGGGATACCCTCCTGTGACCCGTGAGCCTGGCTGGCTAGGCCTACTGGAGGGAAACTGAGGCACGGACACTCGGGGCCGCCCCTCTGGCGGCCCCTCTCCACGCCCCAAGCCTGTCTCCCCATGAACAGGATGCTGGGCCCTAACACGCCAGGCTGGGCTTCAGCAGGACGAACGCAGGGTAAGGATGGGCCGTGCACGTACCGTAATTCCGTCGCTGGCTCCAGTGGTCAGGTAAATGTTGTCCGGGTCTGCAGGCACGCCATCTCTCCTGGTGACATAGGCAGCCACGTCCTCTCGGATGCAGTTGACGCCCTGGCTAGCACTGTAAGCTCCTGTAAGAGAGCCAGGATGACAGTGACCACAGGCACAAGGTCTGGCTCACGCTGGAGACACCCCTGTCACTTACTGGAAGAGCCTGCGAGGTCTCAGATAGGACAGGAACCCCCACTACTCCAGGCTTAGCCTTCCATCTGGGCACCGTCTGCCCACCCTCTCATCTACCCACCCACTTACTCACCCCCTCGCTCATCCATGCAGCCGTGTGCCCACCATCTGCCCATCTGGGCGCGCCCACCCTCTAGGTGTCAAGCAGTACTCTGGGCTCTGGCTTCTACTCGGTCATATGGGGCACATTCCCAAGGCACCTACTCTGGGAGTGTGTATGTTCTGCAGTGTAATCACAGCTGGCTAAGTCACCACTGCCTACATGGCTCCAGAGAACTGCAGAGACTGCAGAGACCCCAAGTGGTACCACTTGTCAGGCTAGGAGTCCCCGACCAGCACTAACCAGACCCCTGGGGCTACTGGGCATGACCCCTCCTCCTACCACCCAAGACAGTAATGTCGTCAGACTGCCATTTAGGACTGTAACCCAGACCTTGTTACAATGAAGTTCAAAGACAGGGAAAGCTAAGGTACTGGAAGCTAGGACAGTGGTGACCACTCTGAGGTGGAAGTATTGAGTACAGAGGAACAGAAGAGCCTTCTGGGTGCTGGGAAGGTTCAATGCCTTGACGTGGGTGAGGCTGTGACAAGTGTGTACATGTGCAAAGATTATTCAAGTTGTACATAAATATTTATGTATCCCACTGCATGTCTGTATACCTCAAGAAATTATTTTTTTCTTTAAAGATGTATTTATTTGTGCATACAGAACTGGGGTACAGGCCAGAGGTGCAGAAGATGAGAGGATTCACAGCGACAGAGTGGGGAGCAGGACAGGCAGACTTATGAAGTACACTGCTGAGGGGAGCAGTGGGCGGGTCAGGAGAGGTCTGCTGGGCCACGTGGGGTCAGCTCCCTGGATGGGGATCAAACTCACAATGATGCGGCTGCGGCCAGCTTCTCAGTGCTACACCTTAAGCTGCTGCACCACCAGGGAGGGCCCAGAAACTCTTTTTTTCTAATGCCAGGGCACAACTTGTGTTTTTATAAAAAATTGGAAATATGTCCTGTACATTCCTAAAATCCCTCTTGGAGAAGACAAACTGGTGAGGTGACTTCTTGGCAGAAGTGAGCCAGGAGGCCGGGGCCAGAGTTGGGAGGGAGAATTTTCACCCTATACCATTGTAATCTTGCATCGCATCTAAAGAAAACCAGCCTACTCTTACCCAGGTTATTGCCAAACCAACTTTAGCAGACATGCTGGGTTCTGGAAAGCAGCCGACTCTTCTCAGGGCCTCCGAGCGCAGCAGTCCAGGACAACAGTCCAAGGTACTAGGTTTACGGTGCTGACTGAAAAGGCAGCTGCCAGCCTCGGCCTCAGCCTCTCCGTGCAGCACTAGCCTCACCCTGTGACCAACTATAAAATGGGGGCCCTCAGGCTAGCTCAGTTTTTTTTGTTTGTTTTTTTAAGATTTATTTATTTATGCATACAGAACTGGGGTACAGGCCAGAGGTGCAGGGGCAGTGAGAAGCTTCATCAGAGACAGAGTGGGGAGCAGAACAGGCAGATCGATGAAGTACACTGCTGAGGGGAGCAGCGGGCAGGTCAGGAGAGGTCCACCACGCCATGTGGTCACCTCCGGGGCAGGCGGGAATCGAACTCATGCTGCAGTGGCTTTCGCTTCTCAGTGCTGTGCTTTAACCCGCTGCGCCACCAGGAGGGCCGCTAGCTCAGTTTTTTAAGGCTCAAGTAACTAACACTAATGGATCAAGTTGGACATTGTACAATGCTTGAAATAGTTTGTAAATTAAAAAGGTATGAGGTACAGGGCCCTCACTGGTGGCGCAGCAGTTAGGACACAACACTGCAAGCTGGCCACAGCTGCTTCAGTGAGAATTTGATCCCCACCCCAGAGGTGACCCACATGGTGTAGCAGATCTCTCCTGTCTCACCCGCTGTTCCCTCAGCAGTGTACTTCATCAGTCAGCCTGTCCTGCTCCCCACTGTCTGGTGAATCCTCTCACTGCCCCTGTACCTCTGGCCTGTACCCCAGTTCCGTATGCATAAGTAAATGAATCTTTAAAAAAAAAAAAAAGTTATGCGGTACAAATGGTTTAACACATTCCCTCCCCCACTTACTTCACATTACTGAGCCCCTGTACTCACTTTCTTGCACCCAATATTTCCCTCTGCTGCTGCCCATGTCCTTTCCTCCACCCCACTCCACCAGCCCAGCCTCCTCTCCCTACTCCAAGCTCACCAGCTGCCTGAGATTCCCAGGCCTTCACCGGCTGGCGGCCTCCCTTCTGCTGCGCCCACAGACTTCCCACCCTTTTCCTTCAGGTTCCATGTGTGCTTCAAAGCAGACTGTCCTCAAAGCCTTACTCCACCCTGCACGGCCAAATACCTGCTGGCCAGCCTGTCTCCACAGCCCACAGACCAGCACGACCCTCCTGCTGAACACCAGCCTAGTGTTTATTACCACACCAAGCCCTTCGCTCGCTTCCTAAACTCAGGGCCTCCACACACATTGCTTCTTCCATCTGGCAGGTGTTTGCAGGGTCTTGCTTAAAGGGCCTTTTCTTAAACCCACCACTTTCTGCTCTTTTTCCAAGAACTAATGAAAACTAGGGCATGGTTTAGCATGACTTCTTTGTAATACGTTTCTTTAAAAAAAAAAAAAAAAAGATTTACTTATTGCAAGAACTGGGGTACAGGCCAGAGGTGCAGGGGACAAGAGGATTACCCAGAGACAGAGTGGGGAGCAGAACAGGTAGGTAGAGTGACAAGTACACTGCTGAGGGAGCAGTGGGAGCGACGAGAGGTCTGCTGTGCCATGTGAGTCACGTCCCTGGCTGGGGACCCAACTCGTGCTGCAGTGGCTGTGGAGCGCCTCATAGTGCTGCGCTTTAACCTGTTGCACCACCAGGGAGGGTCCAGTTTTTGGTAATGTTTCTCCCAAATCTGACGTGTGCTTCATGAGCACAGGTGCCCTCCGGCTCGCTCACCAGTGCCTTTCCGCACCAGACAGCAGCTCAGGGAGGCACTGGAAGTGAGCCCCTAGATTTCTCCATCTCCCTTTTCCCCTAGGGCAAGTCTAGAGTTCACCTCAACATCCTACTCAAGGTCTAGAACACAGTGTGAGAACCCAATCACTCATCAAACAGAATAAACGAGGTTTTAGTTAGAAAGCATTTGAAAGGGCATGATGGGACTGTGTCCAGGGAGCTCAAAGCTCTCAAGGACATTTTTATTAACCTCCCTTGGGTCAGGGTCATCCTGGAGCACAGGCACATTTTCCATTTCCTTACTTCCCTGCTGGGTAGCTCCCAGCTGCCCCAGGCTCAGCTGTGAAAAAGCACCATACCACCCCTCACATGCAGGGCCTGGTCATGACCCCCGCAGACGGGGCTTCTCCACAGCTGACAAGAGACTTTGGCAAAGTGTGGCCCTCCCTGGCAAACCCAGGTGAGTACAGAGTACTTCTACTGCCAGGATGGAGGGAGCTCAGAGGCCTCACAAACTCCTCAGAGAGAACTCGAGGCAGCGACTCTGGCCCAAGTGTTCTCTTGCTACACTACCGGAAGAAAGTACTGGCAGGGACAATGGCCTCCCAGCCCCATCCCCAGCCCTAGCTGACACAGAGTTGCAAAATCCTGTTGATTAAGCTTCCTAAGCAGAACAAAGACTCCCTGACTCCCTCCCCCTCCTCCAGACATTCACATCAGACACACAGCAAGCCAACACCCCCTCCGCCTCCTGGTTGTGGCTTCCCAGAGTCTCAGGCCCACTGCCCGAGTTATCTGAGAAGCCCATTGTCCTCTGGGCTGCACTGTGGGTGCAGGAGGAATGGGTGCTTGGAAGCCAGGCCTCCAGCCAGTCGGCTGCTCTTGCCACAGAAGGTGCTGACACTCCACCCAGGCTGATGGGCGGGAAAGCGAGGGCCGGTAGCCCACCCAGTGAGGACACCAGAAGAACCGTTGTCCAGCGTGGACGGGCCTGGCTGGGTGGCCACAGCCAGAAAGTTTAGCTGAGGGCTCCAGCTGATGGGCAGAGCCGAGAAAGGGGAGGAGAGAGGAGGGAGATGACAGGGTGGCTGAGGGTGTCCGATCCCCTCCTGAGGAAACCATGGGACTCCCTGTCCTATGAGCTAAAACATTCAGGCACATATCCTAAAAATGCAGTAAGAACAACCAATTTCCTCAGGGCAAAGGAAGCTGGACTCCCTAAGCAGGCACTGGGTGAATGAATGGGGCAAAAATAAATAGAAAAAGATGAGAGCAATAAGCCAGAGGCCCAGAGGATGACAGCCGACCTCCTGCAGGGAAGGAGAGAGAATATTATTTTCGTGTCTAAAGAGACCAAATTCCAGGCCCATGGAGCCTTGGTGCTCAGAGAGCTCCCCAAGGAAGCGACTGGGTCTGGGCCCCAGCAGCGAGGAGCAGAGGCATGGTGCTGGGAGACAATGAAAGGGGAGCCCTGATGGTCTGAGTGAGGCCACCAGGGGGCCAGAGCACCCTGCAGCACTTCCTTCCCCCACGGCTGGCTGCAACCCCGTGTGCCATGTGTCCATAGCTGGGGGGCCACTGAGGGGCAGGGTGCCGAGCATCTGGCCTCCTGCTCCCACGAGGACGTCCCCTGACCCTGCCGCTCAGCTGTGGAAGTGGCTGTGGGTGTAAAACCAAAACGGAGCCCCAGGGCCCCACGGGCTGGCCTGCTGGGTGGGTGCACCAGAGGCTAACACGGTGCGGGCAGAGGCAGGAGATGACGTTATATTTACCCTGCACAGCAGCCGCCCACACGCGCACGCTCACTCCCACTCGCAGGCACAGCCTCCCGCAGGTGCGCCAGGCCCACACTGGCACACGAGTTCACTTCTCACCCCCAGAACCGGCCAAGTCAGGGCCTCACCCAGGCTGTTCCCGCCACAAGCCTGCAGGATCCGCCGTGCTCTCTTCTTAGCATCTTCTGGGAAGCTGGGACTGTCCAACAGGTTTGGGTACGTGCAGAGTGCCATCACCTGGGGGAACAGAGGTGTGGCTGGGCTCCTGGGACCCTCTACCCCGGAGCCCCATCGAGGACACTAGGCAGGCGACAACTCAGAACGGGCCTCCAAGAGGACTGGAAGCAAGTGGGGGGGCACTGGGTAGTCTACAGTGAAGGGGAGGGGGTGAGAGGGGTGCTCCACGACCCACACTTGGGGCCCAGGGTGGCTGTCAGGAGGAGGCCGCTCAGGCAGTGGCCCCAATTCACCCATAAAGGATAGCAGATGCCCAAGGCCATGGACTGAGCAGGTGGGCAAACCCAGGAGACAGGAGCGGGCCTTAGAGACCCCTCAGCTCCCTGCCAACGCCCTCCAGCCCCTCCCTCACCGCCTCCCCCTCTCCTGGATATAACTGAAAATCAGGTTGGCTTTCTTGTTTCTGTAACAAAGAAAATCACTCTAACCTCATAAATTAATAAGATTAAACAAGGAAATATTTGCAAAAGTGCCAGTAGACCGCAGCTCACCGGGCAAGTCTAAGCCGGCAGCCCAGGAGCCCTGCCAGGAGCACGGAGGGAGCTGGGCTCACAACGTCGTGGACACCAGCAGCCGACTTCGGTGGGCACACGTGGGCAGTGGGCAGTGACCTGGCCTGCCCTCCTCCCGGGGTATTTGTGAAGGTCAGAGGAGGCAGTGAGGGCTGGAGGAATCTGGCACGGGTAGGTGAGGCTGGGGCATACCCAGAGCTCCAGCATTCACAGGACCTCTGCCAGGGGTGGCCCTCTGCCTCTCCCCTCCCCTAAGCTGGGCACTCCAGGAGAACTTCCAGGGCAACCCAAGCCCGCTGGCCACCACCCACCTCCACTCCTCTAGCAGAGCTGACTTACACAGTCTCCTCCTTCTCTGCTTACAACGATCCATTTTCCCATCCTGGGCCCAACTTGGGGTGTCAGACAATCATGGGGGTCTAGCAGGCTACTGAGTTCAGCAGCAGTGGCCACAGGAGGGAGTAACTATGAACGTACCATGGGCTATGGTCCATCATAGCCTGTGCTATGGTCCATCATAGCCTGTGCGAACTCCCTGTGGGCTACCTACCCTCTCTGCACCATTCCCTGCAGCAGGAGACAGGACAAGGCAAAGGACGCTGGGGAGTTCAGTGTTCCCCGACCCAACTTCTGGCCCTTAGCCATTCAAGGTCCCCATTTTTCTCCAAAGCGTTTCCCTGTCCTGCTTCCCAAGGACGCTTTCATGCAGCCCGTGTGCGGCCTCTGTTCAGGCACCCTTCCCCTCCAGCCCACCAATCCCACATTCCAGCCCATGTTGCATCCCTGTGGTTGGTGCTCGAACCCCAGCACTGAAAGCAGTGTCCAGCTGAGTGACTGAGGGGCAGCAGGGAGAACGCAGCTGAAGCTGGTCTCCACCAGCCCACTCTGGCTGTTCCGGGAGGCCCTGACACCCCTCACCTTCCTGGGGCCCCCCAGAGTCCCCAAGGCAGTGCTCTGGTGCCCACTGGTCCACAGCCACCCAGCCAGCGGGTGAGTGGCAGAGCCCATACTCAAATGGGGGCATCCCCTCAAGAAGCCGCCTCTGCGGCCTCCACACTTCCCCCACCACCCACGCTCCAGGCTCAGTATCAGGCTGCACACACAGAGGAGCAGCCCTGGAAGGAGCTTCGCTTATTCTTCACTAGAGTAACCCCAGAGCCGGCCTATGGACTGTAGGCAACCTTGGAGGGGGAGGCGGCAGGGGAGAGAACCAGGGGACACCGGGTACTGGAGGGGCTGTCGCCACGCCTGCCTGTGCGATTCTGGGGCCTGCTGTGTCCTGAGGGAGCTGGATAGGCCAGGAGGTGGGGTGAGAGAAGCGTCCTGTCACACCATGCCGTTCCCGCTTACCCTGTGCTCCAAGAGTCAGCTCACCTGTCGGAGGAAGGTGATTGGCTGCTGCCCCATGGCATGCGCGTCCCCAATGTTGGCACGGATGACCTCAGTGAATGGTTTTTTGATACCCTGAGCAGAGAGAAGGCAACAGGTGGTGACTTCGAGGCTGGATTCCACAGACAGTGCTCCCACAGACTATAATAAGCAGCCCTATTTTGAGCCTTACCAGGTGTCCAGCATAATGGGCATAGGAGCCCACTGGCCTGGTCCCACAGGCCTGGTGTGGGGGAGGGAGGGTCAGCACAGAGCTCTCAAATGTCAGGTGGAGGATCCCATAGCTCTCAGGCTCCCTGCCCCCAGGCAGCTCCACCCCCACAGCCTAAACAAATAGTGGGGCAGCCTTCCTCTTCTAGAGGGTCCTGATCAGCAGGGTCTCTCAGTCAAGTCATTTCCTGGCAAGCTTGGCTTTGCAGAATGCAGAATGTGGAGTGATTTTTTTTACATTTTTTTTTAAATATTTATTTATTCATACAGAACTGGGGCACAGGCCAGAGATGCGGAGGGCGAGAGGATTCACCAGAGACAGAGTGGGGAGCAGAACAGGCAGATCTACGAAGTACACTGCTGAGGGGAGCAGCGGGCGGGTCAGGAGAGGTCTGCCACGCCATGTGGTCACCTCCGGGGCAGGCGGGGATCGAACTCATGTGGAAGTGGCTTTGACTTCTTTAGTGCTGTGCTTTAACCCGCTGCGCCACCAGGGAGGGCCTTTTTTTACATTTTTAAAGAAAAGGACCAGGGCTGAAATCTGGCTAAAAAGCAAAACAGGAGCTACTGTGTGAGCAATGCATTTAACACAGAAAAAAGATGAGTCCCCAACCTCCCCCAAGAAGTGACTAAATGATACACTTCTAGAAAGGAGGAAATGTAGTTCAGATGGAGGACTCAGGGCCCTGGGACCATGGAACTCCACACAGCTCCCTGATAAGCTTAGAACTCGCCACTGGGCGAGTTAGACTAGCGGCAGGCTCCAGGGCTTCCCAGGGCAGCTAACAGGATTATCGGAGTCAAGCACTATGAAAGCTCTTGGCAGCGTGCAAATATCATCTTACAAAGCTGGACAGGACCCAGGTCTCAAGGGTCACAGTGGAGGAAGAAGGCGGCAGGTGAGAGGTGGCAGTGAGTGTGGAGGGGGGGGGTGTGTGTGGGGGGGGGTGCACCTGGGACGCGGTCGCCTTCCTGCCTACCACAGTCCTTCCCCCAAACAAACCCCAGATACAAATTTTGAAGGTGTAATGTTTTGGTTTGGACCCTTGTCTTTTTCTCCATTTCATGCAATGTATGTGCATGAAGTGAACTTTAGAAGACTTTCCTCATAAAATCAACTTAAGTAAAAACCGGTGGGCTTAAGGGATGAAAGCAGCTGTGAAGCAGTACTCCTCACTTGCACCCCAAGCTCCTCCCATGCAGATATTCTCCAGCTGCTTCTGGCTCAAGGAGGCTTCCTAGGGGCTGTGGAAGGCACGCCAGAAATGGCCCTGCACCTGAATAAACAGGGCGTGAAGAGCCTCCAAAAGCTGTTCAGGGGACAGGGGAGGTTGAGAGTATTAGCTTTTTAATTCCCTGTAACCCCTCTATCCAGTTCTTCAGGGCTGGTCAATATGAGAAACAACCCAAGTGTCTGAGTACCAAGCGGGGGCATGGTGGCTCTCTGTTGCTAGGCTAGGCCAAAGTGAGGGTGCACAGCCTGGAGACAGGCTTGGGGCACACGGCCTCCAGGCGCACCCCACAAGCAGGAGCCAAGAAGGCTGGGAGTGGGGGAGGGACCTGTGTGCACAGGGGCGGGCTGACCCACACTGTGTGCACAGGGGCGGGCTGGACCCACCCGTTGGCACTGGCCTGGGCTCCTGGCAAGAAGCCACCTGTCAGCCTGACTGAACTGCCAGATTGCCCAGGCCTGGCCAGCTGAGCTCAGGTGATTCCACGGTGTGGGCACAGTCCATTCCTGATAGGAAGCAACACCCAGTGGCAGGCCCCGGGCCAGCCCACTGCCGGGAGCGGGTAGCGCCTGGAGCGGGGCCCTGACGTTCTTTCCCATGCCCCCACACTGCTCGACCAATTCAGTGCCTGCCACGAGTCTGGGAACATGCCGCATCTTTTTTCTTGAGTCTGGGGAGACCCTGGACACAGCTATGATAGATGAGCTGGGGGTAGGAAACTGGCCTCCCTGAATGGGCACACAGGCCAGCCTCCCCAGCCCAGGGCGGCCACAGAGAGGAGACAGCTCTGGGCAGACTTGAAGTCTCCCGGGTTGGGAAAGACCAAGAGGCTGGAGGGTAGAATCCTGGCACAGTGACTCATACAGGCCTGGCAGGCACACCCAAGGGTGACTTGGCCTCACCCAGCCCCCAGGGGCCAGCCAGGTAGCACAAAGTGTCCCAGGTTCCCTCTCACAGCATCCAAGACCCCCCTTGTCTAATACCCCTGGACAATCCTGCCTACAGCTGCCTCCCTGTGGGGCACTGACAGAAGGTCCTACCCTGAGGTGCTCCCTTCCCACCATTCAGCTCAAGGAGAGACCAGGGAGTAGCCCCCAACTCTGGGGATGCCATACTCAAGAGCCTGCTCACAGGCCCACAATCACTGGGAGTGTCAAGGTGAGACTCTGATACACCTGATGCTAACAGGCACAAGCAGTTCCTCAAGTGGGACGGCTCCCATCAATGGAGGTGACACGTGGGCAGGAGGGCTTCATAGGGGTCACCCCACGGGCCTCCCTCTCAGTCCACAAATACAGCAGGTCCTCAAACAATGTCATTTTGTTATAATATGGATAAGAAGAAACCATCCTGGCCAGCAATGAAAGGATGTTACTGCGAACTTGTTTTTATCATATGCTGCTTTCTTAAAGTCACATGCTAAGACCCTGTCAATGATGTTGCATGAACGCTTTCTGTGTTCACGGATCACTCAGGCTCCTCACAAGAGGGAGAGGCAGGGAGACCACCAGCCATCAGTGCGCAGGCTGCTGAGGGATTACTTGGGGACTCAGGGAAGGGAGCAGAGGGGCACCCCCTGGGCCAGGAGCACCCTGTGAACAGACCCCAAAGACCCAGACAGGATGGGGCAGGCAGGAAGTCACACAAAGCTCCAGAAGGGGGCCTCAGAGACAAACACCAGCTAGACCCAACAGATGAGTAAACTGAGGCTCAGCGTGGATTTGGCCCCAACTCTTCTGGAAAGACAAGCTCAACACACCCAAAAGCAGGGATTAAGCTGAATGAGCCCCAACATGATAATTCACAACAACAAGGTAACGCCCAGTCAGAAGAGAGTGAGACCCTGAGCAGGTTCAGACTCAGAACTCAGAAGGAAGCAAGGATCAGGGCGCCTGAGAGGTCTCCCTGAGCCACGCTCCTTGGCTTAAGAACAAAGACTCAGGCCATCTGATGGGCTTCAAGTTCAGAGCATTGGCAATAACATCTCAAACTAGTGTTGACCCAGTTTGGGTCAAATGACCCAGTTTGGAAGAACAAACTAAGACCAAAGTGGTCTAAATGACTTGTCCGAGGCCCAGGGCACTGGAAAACAAACTCCAGGACCTAAGTCCAGGGTGGCTGTGCAGAGTTAGTCCCACTAAAAGTCTACACTAGAAATGTGTTAACTTTTTTTTTTTAAGGTTTACTTGTGCATATAGAACTGGGGCACAGGAAGAGATGCGGGGGGGGGGGGGGGGGTAGATGGATTTACCAGAGACAGAATGGGGAGCAGAACAGGCAGATGGACTGAAATATGCTGCTGAGGGAGCAGCGGGCAGGTCAGGAGAGGTCTGCTGCGCCCTGGCCAGGGATCGAACTTGCAGTGAAGTGGCCGCAGCTAGCTTTGTAATGCTGTGCTTTAACCTGTTGCGCCACCAGCAAGGGCCCAGAAAGATATTGACTGTTGACCCTTCTTGGTGGCACAATGAGCTAAAGAACAGCACTACAAAGCTAGCCCTGGCCACATCAGTGTTGAGTTCCATCCCCGGCCAAGGAGCTTACCCCATGGCACAGCAGACCGTCCCCGTCTCGCCCGCTGCTCCCCTCAGCAGTGTACTTCATTGGTCTGCCTATTTTTTTTTTTAAGATTTACTTATTTATTCACACAAAACTGGGGTACAGGCCAGAGGTGCAGGGGCAGTGAGAGGATTCACCAGAGACAGAGTGGGGAGCAGAACAGGCAGATAGACTGAAATACACTCTGAGGGGAGCACCAGGTAGGTCAGGAGAGGTGTGCCCTGCCATGTGGGTCACCTCCCTGGTCAGGGATCAAACTCATGCTACTGTGGCTGTAGACAGCTTCTTAACCCATGGTACAACCAGGGAGGCCCATAAATAAGTCTTTTAAAAAAAATGTGTTGACTTTAGAGTAGCATCAAAACAAGCAGAAATACCAATCAGGTCTGCCCAATGGTGCTTAGCACTTCCAGTGTTTCCAGTCCAGTTCCTGAGCTACAGCAGCTGCACTATAGCACCCTGACCCCACCCCCACCCCCACCCCCACTCCTTGAGTTGCTTGAATGCAACTCACACTGAGTTAACTGTAGTGATCCATTTCCTTCTCCATTTCCTAATGTTTTGTCCCAAACGTTTGTTCCTTTACAACTAGAAGTCAAGCCATTCTTGTCTCTACTTATGCAAATTCCTCCCCTCCCCCAATAAACTGAGGGGAAAAGTAGGTTGAGGAAGAACTGGCAGATCTTTCCAAACTCCTAGTAACTGCAGCTTATTTTTAAGTACTGCTCCCAATGATAACCAGAATCGGAAGCCCTAAGAGAGGTTCTCCCTTTGCAGCTTCTGCTGGGGATTAGCAGCCTCCCTCGCAGCACACAGACCAGAGGAGATGGCCCTCCACACCCACTCAGCTCACCTCTCCTCTCTCCCAGACAGGCACCCCCAAGTCACATGCCAGAGCCACTGGTCTAGCCAAACAGCCAACACCTAGGGCACCTGGTGAGCCGATTCCAAGTGGCAAGATGAGGTGTAAAATGCAGGCAGGGAGGAGCCCCCAACCCACCAGAACATGTCTCTTTTCACACCAAAGCCCTTAGAGAATAAGTGATTCACCCCAAGTCACTCTATTCTCTGCTCATGCTTGCTCATGTCATCTCTAACCAAAGCAAAACAGAGGTAGCAAAACCGAAGCTGTGAAAGCCAAATCAAGCCAAAAAGAAAAGAAATGTCTGGGGCAGACGGCTCTCAGAAGGAGCACTGTTTAAGCAGGTGGACCGCGGCTGGCTGCCAAGCGGATATTGTTTAGGGGGCTGTGATGGCCGAGTGGGGCTATGTTTGCAGCACCTGGAGTCAGGCAACTCAAAATCAGAAGAGAACCAAGTGAAAGAGCTTGACCCAAAGTACGGGGAAAAGAAGGTGTACAGAAAGGACAATCCCACTAACTCAAGGGCACGATGCAGGGGTGGGGGGCATCTTCCCAGAAACAACAAGGTGCCTCTGGCCCAACTGACCAAGAACTCTGTCCACTGCAAGTATCACATCACACCCTGCTGGAAACCCCTCCTGATTTCCCACTTTCCACCAAAACTCGGCATCACAAAGCCCTGAGCTGGCACACAAGGCTTCAGCCCACCTTTTGCCTCGTTCATCTCCCACATCCCTCTGCCGCCAGTGTTCTCCAAACTGCACCCACCTTTTCCCTGAATGTCCAGAACTTCTGTCCTTGCTCACAGCCCTGCTCCCATGTGGAAGGCTGTCACATTTTCTTTACATGTTAAAAAAAAAACAAAAACAAAACCCACCAACCCTAAAGAACTGGGGGAGGAGAGCTTCAGGCCCAGGGAACAATCAGGCAGTCAGTTCCCTGAAGGCAAAAACAATGTTCTAACAGGAAAGTCCCAACCACTTGTTGGAGGTAATGCCCAAGTTGTCGTTTAGTAAAAGGTAGCAGTAACCCCGATATCCTCGCCAGCTCTGGAACCAGAGAAATCACTGTAAAGTGATAAACCAGGAAAAATCTCATCATGGCTTTGGTTAAACAGGGTGACTTATCTCCTGGAGGGTCAACTCCAATTTCCCAGCAAGAAACAAGGACAGAGCAGAAAAAACCGTATTCTCTGCCCCTGGCCCACCTCAGGCCAGGGAGGCACTGAAGCTGAGCCAGCCTTCAGCAGGCCAAGATTTAAGCTTAGCCCTACAAGGAGTCAGAGGGAGACATTGGACTCTGACTTGTCAGCTCACTGTGTTGAGTCAGCAGAACTGGGTGTCCCAGTGAGGTCTTGGCCCACTATGAGACACCAAACCCCCGAAGTCCCTCAGGGAACAAGGGTGAAGTGTTCTAGTCCCACCACTGCTTCCTCTTAAGATTTAAAGGACACTAACCACCAGCTTGCCCCAGGAGGCTCCAAGACCAACCACTGCCATCCTGGGTTAGAAATGCCTCAACCAAACAGCTAGCTGACTATTCCACTGGTACCGAACACATCCTTGGAGCCTTTACTCCTGCAGACACTGCCTGAGATTCAGCCAGGTGAGAGCTCTAGTATCCTAACAGGGGCATCTTGTACACCCAAGACAGCCACTGTGGTGGGTGGTGACAGAAATCACTCTCACCTGGCTGGTGTGTGGTCACTTCACAGGCAGCTATCAACTCAAGCCTGGATTCCACTCCGCACATCATCAGGCAAAGAAAGTCCCAGAGCCACCCCACCAAAGCTGGCTACCCACGAGAGATGGCTGTGTTCCTGGCTAACAACCGAAGGACCTGGGGCAGTCAGTCAGGTTTCCAGAGGAGATGGAAAGGAAGGAATTCTGCAGGATGCTTCTCCACACCCTTTGGGCAGAAACCTGCTCTCCTCACCTCTTCCTCCCTCCCTCCCTCCCTCCCAAGCGCTCCCCCCACCATCCCACCCAGCAGTCTCAGTGCGCTGTCCTGCCCCTTACTTTTCCACAAAGCACTCAGGATCCGAAAGTCTTAATGTCCGTTTTTCTACTGCCTGGCCCTCGCTTCCGCGTGGGTAGGAGGACCCACACATACGTGCACTGGCTGCTCAATTGTCATTCAGTTCAACAAGTGAACAGTGTCTGAGACCTTTATTAAAGCAAGTGCTGGGTACGAGTGGGTGAAGGGAAGAGGGAACTAGAGGCATCCTCTTGTCTCACACAAGTCTGGGGAATGAAAGAGGGCTGGTCGCGGCGCAAAGTCCGGCGAGCCGATCCCAGCAGGGACAGCGGCTGTCCACCACCCCCCACAAACCCCTCCTGAGCACCCCCGGCCGCCCGAGCCCGCGCTCACCCTCCGGAGCTCCATCTCGATCTCGCCTGCCTTGAGCACGATGGGCCCCCGCACCGCGTACTCCACCGCCTTCACCTGCGGGTTCATGGACTCCAGCGTCAGGATGCGTCCGCGCGGGCTCCGCTCGGGCCGCACCTTGAGCACCGCGGAGGCCTCGGCAGCAGCGCTGCTCTGACTGCGGCTCCATGGGCCTGGGGCCCGGGGACAGCTGCCCCGCCGGACCCACGCCGCCGCCGCCCGGTACATCGCGCGCCTGTCCCAGAGAAACCTGGACACACACGAAAAAGCGAGATGTAACAAGCACGTCGCGCACAGCCCCAGGCGGGCACCGCTCCCAGCCCCCAAGCCCAGCCAAGGGCTCTTTGGGAGAGCAGTGCCAGCCTGGAGCCTGGGCGCGTGCCCATCCCCCGGGACTCGGACCCTCCAGCGCAGAGCTAAGCCGCTGCATGGCCACGCTTTGCCAAGGCTGCGCCCCACGCTGCGCGCACCGTGCTGCGGCGGCCGGCGGCCCCTGCTGCGCCCGGCTA
>NW_004567129.1:910540-926862 GCF_000260355.1 Condylura cristata | reverse complement strand
CCGCCCGGGACCCGCCCCCGGCCTGCTCGCGGGCCCCTGGGCCTTGTAGTTCCAGGCTCGGCTCCCGCGCAGGTGCGGCGGCCGGTTGAACCACAAGTCCCAGCGTCCCCCGCGCGGGCCCGCTCGGGGCCGGGCGGGAGGCGGGAACGGTGGTCCGACTGTCCCCGGAGGTGGGTTGGCCCTTTGTCCGTCCGGGGGTCGGGCGGGGCTGCCCTGTTGGCCTGCGGAGAATGCGGTTGTCTCTGCCCTTCTCCCTGGAGATCCATCCACCACCCCCTTGGTCGTCCCCCACCTCAACACCTGCAGGGACGCAGGCTGCGAGATGGCGTGGTCCTCGCCCCGAGTTTCATCATCCAGGCGCAGCGTCCCTCGACTGGGGCGGCAAACAAGGACAGGTGGGGAACGTGGGATCGATGCCCACGCTCACCCTCCGAGCCGAGGTTTCCTGGTTGGGACCTCAGTGACTCCGTATAATTCAAGGATCAGCTAGTCAGACCACTCAGTTGAATGCAGCTCCCACGTTCTCTCTCTTTTCTTCCTGGTAGCAGTAATTATCTTGTTATGTGTCCAGTTACCTTGACACCTTTTTACTGAGGTATATGGCTGCTACCCCTTCTAACCCTGGAAGCTCCAGAAGGGGCAGGCTTGGCTTTTTCTTGTTCCTGTCACTCAGCGGGCACTCAGAGGGTCTTTCTTGGAGAATGAGTGCTTACCACAAAGCGGCTATGATTTTTGGTAGAGGTTATCCCCAGGCAGAGGTTCCTGGTTCACAAAGAGCCAGTGTCTGGCAAGAGCAGAAATAGAAGAAACCAGGTCTAACTGAGACATCAGAATCAACAGAGGATGTGAGAGAAGTCACTTCCCTTCTTGGGGCCTCGAATTTGCCACAAATAAACTGGATTAAATGACCACTAAGGTCCCTTCCCGTGTTGGAAATACTGTTGTCTAGATGTTTTCAGGGAGAAAACAACTCAAGGCTCCCTTGCCCTTAAAACACACACACACACACACACTATATTTGTGAAAACGGAACAGGAAGCACTAAAAAAAAAAAAAAAAAAAAAAACTAGTGTGTAGGAAAGAATGTACTAGTATTTCTGAGTTTGATTATAGGTGCATACAGCCACTTATCAATTGGCTGGCTTTGAGGGTGTTACTCAAAAAACGTGTTCAAAAACAGATTATATCAGAATAAATGTAGAGCTCTAATTGACTTCATTAAGTGGCCATCTAGACAGCAGACAGGTGCTGCAGGGAACTGGACGGAATGGAAGGTTTTTATAGTAAAAAGAGGGTGGGACAAGGCTGTTAGCAAAAGACATGAAAGATTAGTCCAGGTAAAGCCACCTTCGCCTGCCTTGGAGGAGGGTGTGTGGGGAGGGATGTCTTAGTCTTATCATGCTGAATACCTGACTAGTGCTAACCAGGAAATTCCAGTTTATTTAGGTAAAATTCCACTTTTTGGAGAGACTGAGTTAGGTTAGTTATTACGTCTTGGTGGGCCTTGGTATGAATAACTCCATCTGGGGCCTATTGTTTTTTTCTCTAACACTTTGTAAGCCTAGTTGCTCCATCTATAAAATGGGTTAACATATCTACCTCATGAGACTATAAAGAAAATTCAGTGAGTTGACTATATAAAAGCTGAACTTAGAACTTAGTACCGTGGGTCATTCTTGTTCACCTTTGTCAGGAGAATGCCATGTATTTGATTACCTTAAGTGGATAATGAATGAATGAATGAATTATGATTACCCAGTAAGGGAATAGGAAGAACCACAGAAACCAAAGATCTGAGTATTTCTCCATTAGCAAACTGGCTCATCTCATTGAGGGCCAAGTTATTGGGCTTCTTATCACTATTTCTAGCTCCAGACCAGTATCCCTATCTCATTCCCAGTCCCTGTCTCAATGGCCAAGTATTTAGTCTCCAGGTAAAATATTCTCCCGCAAGAAACCTTGCTTCTCTAATATACCCAAACTTTCAACATTCTCTTGGGCTCTGCCCAGCTGGAGAGACGCACACCTACCTACATACATATTCTCCTCCACCTCCAAAACACATTTAACCTTGACCTGCGCTGATGTAAACACAGTCCCTTCTGTTCAGCAAGGGCGAAGCACTAGGTCAGTTGCTTCCTGATGTTTCCGCCTCTGATCAGAAGGCACAAGAGCTGGGAGAGAGGCCAGGCTTAGAGACAAGAGCACAAATCCAGTTGCACAACTGAGAAGAACACAGCCCACCTATGTGGCTTCCACGTCATCGTTGTGGAAAACAGATTGGTATCCCAAATATATCTCAACCAACCTCTGTGACTGCATGAGAAAGATGCTGCCTTGCTTTTTTGCGAGCCACTTTATAGTTTGCAAAGCTCTTTCTTGAACTGGACAGACACCAATGAAGTAAAGAGGGAAGGCATTATTATCCCCATTTTACAGATGAGGCTTCGTAGGAAGGGATTTACTTACTTGTTGAGGTGGTAGAGCAGGAACTGTGATTCCTAGCCCCGCGGTGCAGCTCACACACCCAGGGATCAGGTCGTGACAGTCCTCTGGGTTTGGAAATGTGAGCAGCCCATGAGTGCACTGAGCCTTAAAAGGCTTTTGGGTAATATTTGTGATGATGATAATCATGGTAATCAGGTGAACTTTGCCTTATTCTGCCCTCTAGTCCAGGTGGGGGTGGGGCCAGAGCAGGCACTTAAATATGGTTGCATTTCCCTGTGAGCTGGACCAGAGGTTCAAATACTTGGCAAAATCTCAATGACCCACACAGCTGGGACAGTTGAATGTTTATAAGACATGGTACCTGTTTTCACTTCTTAACAAGTTTTTACTGGGCTAAACTCTGGGTTTATAGTGAGTCACAGACAGTCCCTGCCTGCACAGAACATACAGTTTCTTTGCAGAAGGCAGACATCGATTAAATAATCACATGTAGAAACAAGTCATTAGAAACTGATAACTGCTGGGAAGAAAAGGAATTTCATAAGCGCTTATAGCTTGGAGGTCTGACCATCTCCCAGGAAATGTGGCCCACGAACCACTCAGAGGCCTGACAAGGTGAGAACGACAGTGGTCCACACCTGTGGGTGTGGTCGATAGGGTAAAGGTCACCCTCCTCCTGGCAGGGCCAGCTGGGTCGCCTGCCCTCACTGACTTGCCTTGCCTGAGCTGGCTTCCATGCCCTACTGGAGAAGCCTTAGCTTAGGGACTAAGCAAAGACTCCACGCTCTCTGGGGCAAGGTTTGCTCCAGGTCTGCTCCATGTTGGCTAAGGTCCTAGTGTAACAGGGTGGCCCCTAGGAAAAAGGGAAGTTCCAGGTTCCCTGCCCCACCCAGAAGGAGGGTGGAGCTGAGCAGAGAAAAAGGAGAGAAGAGAAGGGAGAAGAAGGGAAGGAAGCAGGATGGAGAAGGAGGAGACCTGAGGAAGCCACATGGAGCAGCAAGCATGTGAGGAAGAAACTGGGCTTGTTTCCTGGCCCTGGACTGGTTAAGGCAGAGGTGGGTGAGAGACCTGTAGGGAGGTGACTATGGCAGTGTTTATACTGATTCTGATTTTGCTCTTTTCCTCCCAGACTTGTCTGGCCATTTCTGACCCTTTTCCATGGGTCCCGGCCAGAAGGTGCTTTAGTCTGTGGCAGCTTTCAGGCCTTGCTCTGGGCCAATCCCTTTTGGGTGACTTTGCCCACGAGGGGATGGGTCACTTCAGGTGTTTGATTTAGAAGTTATATTCTTTGTGTTCCATATTGTATATTTACTGTATTAAAGTCCCTTTTCATTAAAGTTTTATATGTTTTGTCTGGTTGTGGCGGATGTCAGAACCCACTTAGAGCAGGCAGATTTTGGGGCTTCAGGGGTGTCCCTCTCCTTTTGGGGCTTCAAGGGAGTCCCTCCCCCCCTGTCCTCTCAGATTTGCTGTCCTCTAACACTAGCAGGCCTCCATCACGGTTTTTCTCTGTCGCATCCTGCTTCCTCCCAGTGCCTCTTACGAGTATGAACACCTGACATCCATCAGCAGTGCACCTCAAACTCCATCACAGTGCCAGTGAGAAGGTGGAATGTCCTAGTCCAGGCACACGGAACGTCTAAAGGTCTGAGGTGCTCCAGGCAGGCTAGGACTGCAAGGGAGGGGCAGGGCTGGGAGGCAGGGGGGTCAGAAGGCAGTGGTGTTAGCAAAGTAGCCCACATTCCGGATGTAAGTGTTGTGGTCTTTTTCTTAAGAACAATTAGAAGTCTTGAAAGGCTTATGAGAGTCACATGGTCAGGTTTATGTTTTAAATACATGGATTGTGTGTGGGAGGGGTGCAATGGGGAGTGCAGGGCTATGAACTGTGGCTTACCTGGACTAAGGTGTGGGTAATAGGAAATGGACAGGTTCTCTGGCATGCCCAAGAAGCCAGCCTATTACGTGCCACACAGGGTTTGTCAGTACATTTTTGTTTACTGATGACTAAATGAGGAAGGTGAGTCTATGAGGTTCATGCTGCAGGTGGTTGCAGTCCCGTGGGGCAGGCCGATCGTGGGAAGTGTGGGAGGAGGGCAGTCCCCGAGAGTAGAGAGTACAGAGCAGTCAGCTCTTGGGGTCAGTGGGAGGGCCACCGCCCCCAACAGGAATAGGAGGGCTTCTGACAGGACTAGGAGGGGCTTTCAAGGTATCACATGTGCTCTGTGGGGCTGCAGGAAGGGAGGGGTGGCCTCCCAGAATGGCAGATGGGGCTTGGGCTGTGTGCATGGGTGACTCAAACGTAATTATTAGCCCCTTAGGGAGCGGGTGGAAGTTCCTGCTCTCAGTGGTGAGATGCCTTGGCTAATGTCTGAATGGTTTTCCAAGGGGCCCCTGAGTATTTCTTAAAATGCAGAGTCTGAATTCCAGAGATGTATTTGCCCAAGGCTGGTCCTCTGCTCAGGAATCTGATGTACACTGAGGTTTGAGAACTACAAGTATGAGGCAGGCGTGGTGGGTGTCACTGTGGGAAGGTCCAGAGAAGGGAGTTCTGAATTCTGGTTCCAAATGCATCAATCTGATGTGAGACCTTGAGCCAGTGCTCTTCCTTGTTTAAAAAAAAAAAGTCCCATTTTGCTGGGTCCACCCAGACATATATCTAACCTAATTGTAGTTTCATCCTCTTTCCAAACTGTAGTCTTACTCCAGTTAATCTGGAGTTGCAGGATTAGCGCTGAGTGAGGTGACATCGCTCAGGAGGCAGTAAGACCTCCTCTTGCCCACCTATGAAGGAAGATGGTTTTGCCTAAACTAACCTTGCTACCACCCTCTTTCTGACTGTAAAAGCCTTCCATTCTGTGTGCACCTTTGAAAGCCCTGCTACCTGCTAGCAGGAGGTGGCCTGATTTATAAGCGGTTTAAGAGCCACTTAGATCTCCAAATTTATTCTGGTGAATTTTATTTTATAACACTTTTTTGGGGCGGTGGGGGATGCTTAGCCACCTCATCTCAGAAGTGCCTACATGTCTACCTGATTTTGACTTACTTGCTCTTCTGAGAAGCCCAAAACATTCCACCTCCTCCTCCAAACTGACTGGCTGCCCCAGCACAGCCGAAGCCGGTGCTCTCTGAGTCTCCATCTCTTCCCCATCAGTGAGGCGATGGCAGTAGCTGCCTCCGAGGGTGACTGAGATGAATAGATACGGTGTTGTTGTTTATGTTCCTTTGTATTATCGTTAAATTTTCTTATATTGTTTATCTTCGCACAATATTTGACTTATCTGCTGATATGTAGCTCCCATAAATCTCCCATCACCACATCGATTGCAACCCCTCACCATAGTCCCTTGTTCTCATCCCTCCCCTGTTTTGAGCTCTGTCCCTCTTCTTCCCCTGCTGGCTGCCTCATGTCTATAGTTTGCCTACACGTTTTGTCTCTTTTCTTGTTTTTTTTTGATCTTTTGTTTGGTTTCCCTATATTCCTCCTATAAGTGAAACTACCCAATTTCCCCCCCCCCTTTTTCCTTCTGACTTATTTCACAGAGCATAATCCCTTCTAGTTCCATCCATATTGCTATGAATGCCACGTGTTTATCTTTTTGACTGTTGCACAGTATTCCATTGTACAGATACACATTTTTAATATTCACATTCCTTGTGTATATTTGGGTAAATTAGAAATTATAAAAAGGCAAACACTCAATTGTTAATGGTGGTTTTCCTTGAGGACGAGGATTCTTGATGACTAATTTTTCATGTAAAATATTATCAATGCTTTAAGAAGAAATGATAAAATATAAAACAATGATAAAAAGTAAAAATAAGTGGCAGCACTCCTCTACCCACCTGTGACTATGCAGGTGCTTCTTTCTACCCACTCTCTACCCCTGCAGGGCAGCAGTCTCCTGCTTGCCCGTGACCTGTACCATGCCTGGTCTTCTGTGCACTGACCTCTCCAGTGGAAGCCACTTTCCTAAGACCAGCTGCCTGCAACCGTGCATGTCTCTCTCTGAAACCTGTCCCTTTCAGGGCAACTCTTCCTGCCCACTTGTGCCTATGCAAATGTCTTTTCCTCTCCTGTCTCTTTCTAATAAACTTACTCTTTGAACATTAAAAAAAAAAGTAAAAATAAGTGAGAGAATAATGATCCAGCAGTTCCACTTCTAGTCATATAAACACAAAAAATGCGAGCAGGGACTTGAACAGACATTTGGGTATATGTTCATAGTAGCATTTATTTACACCAAAAGGTAAAAACAACTGAAATTTCCATAAGTAGATGAACGTATGGAAATATGTTCATATAAGCAATATGTAGTGGAATATGAGAAGGAGGGAAACTCTGACACTTGCTACAACACGGATGAACCAATCACATTATGATAAGTGAAAGGACACTAGCACATTAAACAGACACAGAAAGACAAATGTCTGACTTCATTTCTAGAAGTTCCTAAATTTATAGACAGAAATTAGAATAGATTACCAAGGACTGCAGCAAAGTCACGCTGGGGCTCTTGTCTAATGGGTGTGGAGCGTCAGTGTGGTATGATGACAACAATCGGCAGCTTCTCAGTCATGTAAACATATTTAATACCAATGAACTGTACACCTGGAAATAGTCTAAATGGCAAATATCATATTTATATTTTACCATTAAAATGAATTTTTTTGAAAATGCAAGGAAATTTCTAAAGGGAAACTATCTTAGAATGCTTATTATGATCTTGCTTCAGAAATGGTTGCTAAATCCTTGGGCGGGGGGTTGGCTGAAGAGACATTTGCTCAGGATTTTCCTTCTTTTCTCTGCCCCATGTCAGTGATCTCCCAAGCTTCTCTCTCCTATTTTCCTTTTGAAAAAGTCACTCAGGCTTGAGCTTTTAGGGGAAAGTTAGAGGGTTTTGTTGAGATCTCATCTGCTCTGAGTCTTGTGGAAACATATTATTGCCTCTCTAACAAGCAAATATTAGTTAAGGTGAGCTAAGAGCCAGTACACATGTATCTGAGCTTTCAAAATAACATGCCAAGGGGGTTAAAGATATACTTGTGGTGCAAGGTCAAGCTAGACACAGGCAACAGGCACATTCAACATATGTGTGATTTATGGAGACTGAGACTAAACAAAAATTTCACAACAGTATTTACAGTTCAGGATCGCACTGATACAATTCAGGGAAGAGGCAGGTATGTGACAGTCTTAGCAACAGACGAGAATGAAGAGAGAAACGGTAGAGGAGTGAAGAAGCAAGAGTATTTGTTTAAGCTTCATGAAGAAATGCAAACTCTTTCATTCAGTCTGTTGTTCCACAGCTTTTTATTTGTTTCCTTGGTCTTGCAGGGACATTTTGCCTTTATTTCTGCTATGTAGGACATTTGGGAAAGAAACAGTCCAAGGGACTAAAATAAAGAGAATCCTTAGCAGCAAACTCAATGACTTAAGCTACTGAATGACCTAAAACATGGACAAAATATTAAGCAACAACTCAAATCAATATTTCTAGCTGGTTTACACTCTGAGTTTTCCCAGATATTTTCTTTATGAAACTACAGAATCTTTCACCTAAAGAAACTTGCAAAATAGTTTCCGGACCTAGACGCTTAGAAGAAAAAATATTTATGTAATACTGTAAACCCTAATGTATTGCAGACTCATTTACTTCTGTTATTTTTCAAGTTCTTACCCATTCTTCATACCTTTCTGTGTTTTAAAAAAGGAGAGCTCATCACCCAAAGCACCGATAGTGAAGGAAAAGATAAACAACCGGTACTACATCGAATTAAAAAGCTTCTGTACAGCAAAAGAGACATAAGCCAAAACAAGGGGACACCCCACTGATTGGGAGAAAATTTTTGCACACAATACTAATGATAGGCTGATCACAAAGATCTACAAAGAGCAATCGAAACTCAATAAGGTCCCTTTCTGGTGGCACAGAAGATTAAGGCACAGCACTAAGAAGCTAAAGTCACTTTAGCATGAGTTTGATGCCCACCCTGGAGGCGATCCACAAGGCGCTGCAGACCTCTCCTGGTCTGCCTGCTGCTCCCCTCAGCAGTGTACTTTCTCAGTCAGCCTGTTCTGATCCCCACTCTGTCTCTGGTGAAACCTCTCACCCACCCCTGTACCTCTGGCCTGTACCCCAGTTCTGAATGTATAAATAAATAAATCTTTTTTAAAAAACTCAATAAAAACAAAAAATCCAATCAAAAAATGGGCAGAAGAGCTATAAAGACAGTTCTCTAAAGAGGAACTACAAATGGCCCACAGACATAAGAAAAATTGTGCAGCATCACTGGTAATCAGGAAATGCAAATCAAAACCACAATGAGATATCATCTTACACCAGTGAGATTAGCACATGTGAAAAAGACTAGCAAAGACAAATATTGACGAGGATGTGGTGAAAAAGAACCCTCCTACCCTCCATAATGGTTAAACCATTATGGAGAGCTGTGTGGAGTTTCGTCACATTGCTAAAAATAGACCTCCCATATGATCCAATAATTTTACTCCTGGGGATTTACCCAAAGGACCACAAAAACATTAATTCAAAAGAGCGCCTGCACCCCTATATTTACTGCAGCATTACTATACACAATAGGTCAGCTATGGACACAACCCAAATGGCCAAAAATAGATGACTGGACCAAGAAGATGTGGTATATTTACACAATGGAATATTACTCAGCAATCAAAAAAGAAACTCATGCTATTCACAGCAACATGGATGGAGCTGGAAGGGATCATGCTCAGTGAAATTAGCCAGAAAGAAACAGAAAAATACCGGATAGTTTCTCTTTGAGGAGTGTGGGGGGTAGTCATAACAAAGTAAAAATCAAAATCAGCGGGTATCTATAAATCTCCATTCTTGGAGAGGGGAGGGAATTGGCTTAAAAACAGGTGGGAAGTAGCTCCCGTGGTGGCACAAGGGGTTAAAGTGAAGCACTGTGAATCTGTCTCCAGACACTGTAGCAGGAGTTCAATCTCCAGCCAGGGAACTGACCCACATGGTGCAGCAGACCTTTCCTGCTCTCCTCAGCAATACATTTCAGACGATCTGCCTGCCTGCTCCCCACTCTGTCTCTGGTGAATCCTCTCACCTCCTACACTTCTGACTTGTACCCCAGTTCCTGTATGCATAAATATATAAATATTTAAAAAAATGGGTAGGAACAGCACAAGGGACTTCGGTGATGGTGCATGGGTGAATTGATGGTGGGGACTCCTTGGGGACCAGCCACAAGATGATAAAGCATACATTTTATGAAAATGAAGACGATGTAAAAAATATAATAAGACATTATAATGTTAAAAAAGAGAGAGAGATCTGTTTCCTACCTTATGCCTAGAGAAACAGGAACAGATGTTTACTTAGAACATCTGTGATTTTAGTTAGCTCAGGGTGGCCTGGCAAAAAGCTTTATCAGTAATATTATGTTAATTATAGCTAGTATTGACAACAAACAACTATAAACCAGAGACAATCTTCAGGGGCTCAGAGGGGAGTAGGATCAAAACAGGGATGGGAAGAGCACAAGGAACTGTGGTGATGATGCAAGGGTGAATTGGTGGGGGAAGTCATGGGGACTACACCGAGATGAGAAAGCATCCATTGTACAACAATGAAGTATGATGTAAAAAATATATACATTTTTTAAATTAAGAAAGCAAAAAAAATTACAGCTAGTATTTATTAAGCATTCTTAATATGTTACCTACCGTGCTTTTCTGCATCATCTCCTGCAGGTCTCAGGAACAACCTTATGATAGACTTCTTTTTATCCTCTTTGTACAGAAAGGAAAACTGATCAGAGAATTGGGCTACATATCAAGATCAGATAATAAGTGGCAGAACGGAGACTTGAACTTAGAACTTCAAAGGTTAAAGGTCCGGTCCCCTAAGACCACCTCTGCTTCCAGTGCCAGACACCAACAGGCACCAAGTTAGCGGGATCTTGGCACAGCCAACTGCAAACTCAGTTTAGACTCACAACTCTCTAATGATGCAGAGGACTCAGAAAAGCGTTCTGGTGCTGGGGAGGGAGGGTGCAGCGTTTTCCTGCCCTCTCGAGGCACCTTCCTCCTGGGACACCACGGTGTTCACCAGCTTCTAGGTTGTCAAGCTTCCTCAGTCAAGAGTTTTACTGAGGCATGATTGGTTACATGTTTGATCACTGGTGACTGAACACAATCTCTAGGCTCATTCTTCTCTCTGGAAGTCAGGAAGTTGGGCTGAATATTCCAATCCCCTAATCAGGTGATTGCCAGCCTCTTTCTTGATCTAAGGACTCACCTTGAGCCACCTTGTAAGCATAAACTCAACTATCTGAAAGGATCTTGTTAAGAGCCACAAAACACACCTATCACTCCGGAAATTCCAAGGGTTTTAAGAGCTCTGTGCAGGAACCGGGGACAAAGACCAATTTTTTTTTTTAATTGCACCACAGCCTATAGTTGAATCTGGTTTTATTATTATTATTAAAGTCATGCTGTGAATCAACATTGTATGACTGGGGAGTTTAATGCAGCCTTACAATTTGATATTTTGCTGTTTCCCTTTTGTCCTTTCACTCGATTTTCCAACCACTCAAGAGATGGGTGAAACTGGAGCCGAGAAACCTGGAGGTTTCATCTGGGGCATGTGGGTTGCACAGTGGCAGTTAGAACATAAAATGGGAAATTGATGTCTGTGCCATGATGTTGTCAGCTGCAGTTCTGCTTAAGGCTGGAGTCTCACGTTGAGTGTGGAGTTGTTATAGGGCACCTCAATTCAGAGAGAGGCACCCCTGAAGTCCCAAAACCTGCCTGCTCTAAGTGGGTTCTGCCATCCGCCGCAACAAGACAAAACATATAAAGCTTTAATGAAAAGTGACTTTAATACAATGAATATACAATATGGAATACAAAGAATGTAACTTCTAAATCAAACACCTGAAGTTACCCATCCCCTCGTGGGCAAAAGTCAACCCAAAAGGGATTGGCCCAAAGCAAGGCCTGAAAGCTGCCACAAGACTAAAGCACCTTCTGGCCAGGACCCATGGAAAAGGGTCAGAAATGGCCAGACAAGTCTGGGAGGAAAAGAGCAAAATCAAAATCAATATAAACACTGCCATAGTCACCTCCCTACAGGTATCTCACCCACATCTGCCTTAACCAGTCCAGGGTCAGGAAACAAGCCCGGTTTCTTCATCACATGTTTGCTGCTCCATGTGGCTTCCTTAGGTCTCCTTCTCCATCTGCCTCTGCCTTCTCTTCTTCTCCTCTCTCCTTTTTCTCTGCTCAGTTCCACCCTCCTTCTGGGTGGGGCAGGGAACCTGGAACTTCCCTTCTCCTAGGGACCACCCAGTTACAGAGTCACCTTGTTCAGTGTGGAGTCACCTTCTCTGCCTCCAAAGGGCCATGCTGCCTCCTTCTAAAGACAGCAGGGTGAGGGGCTGAGGAAGCTGGATCCCAGGACAGGAAAGGAATTCAGACCTCCTCAGTACTGTTTTTGTTAGATACAAGAGTAATGCAAATTCCTCCCTTGTGGCGCAATGGGTTAAAGCGCAGCACTATGAAGCTATCACAGCCACTGCAGCCCAAGTTCCATCCCTGGCCAGGAAGTTGACGCACATGGCACAGCAGACCTCTCCTGACCCACCCACTGCTCCCCTCAGCAGCGTACTTCATCCACCTGCCTGTTCTGCTCCCCACTCTGTCTCTGGTGAATGCTCTCACTACCCCTCAACCTCAGGCCAATACCTGAGTTCTGATGGAGGTAGGAATGTAGGGGAGGTATCACAAGACTGAGTCACACGAAGAGGATGGGTAGAAGGGGCTAGTGCAGCAACTGACACAGCCATAACATCAAGGTCAACCCGTGCCAGATGCCTGAATATCTGCAGGAGTTCCCAGCAGATAACAGACTGTTGGGGACTGTGTCTGAAGCTCAAATCTAAAAGGTGAAAGATAAGGACATGGAGATGAAGGTCATCAGAAATCTCTTCAGATTCTATTCAAAGTCAACCCACCTAAGCTAACAGGGAGTGAGCCCTCCCACGGACAGGCTGTCTATATCAGGGCAGTCTCTGCTCTGGCCCAGGGCAGCAATCTTCTGCCCACCTGTGCCTATGCAGGTGCTTCTTTCCACCTGCTCTCTCCCTCTGCAGGTCAGCAGCAGCGTCCTGCCTGCCCATGGCCTGTACCATACCGGGACTTCTTTGCACTGACCTCCCTCAGGGTAAGCTGCTCTCCTAGAACTGCCCGCCTGCAACCATGCAGGTCTCTTTCCCTGCAAACCTGTCCCTTTCGGGGCAGCTCTTTCCGCTTGTGTCTATGCAAGTGTCTTTTCTCTCCTGTCTCTTTCTAATAAACTTACTCTTTAAAATCTGAGTTTCTTCCTTGTGGAGAATCTCGCGGCATGCCACTGAAAGGGGAACTCTGGTGAAACCTTTCCTAGAGTGAACCCAAGGACCCTGAACTCAAAAGACAACATCAGTTCCGTATGCACACACAAATAAGTCTTAAAAAAAAAAAAATTCCACATGGATGAATACAGGGGCTACTTGTCTCAGGCTCCTTTCCTAGAATTGCCAAGAAAAATGTCAACCCCTAAGACAAGAATATAACTCACAAGAAGGAATTCTAAGTATTTCTGTAGAGATCTAGTATCCTGGCCTTCTAGCAACAAGGTTTTGCATCCATACCCCCATCTTTAATTTGTCTTCTCAGACACAGGTATTCAAGTTGGATTAAATATGTAACCAGATATTGCTCTCACGGGTGCAGAACTCCCGCTTCTCACTATGTCAGGGCACAGAAGACAGAGATGGTTGGCTTTTGAAAGTTTGGGGAAACAACAGAGAAAAATAATGTGTATAAGAAAAAGTAAATACTATAAAGCTCTGGTGAGTGCCTACTAATCTAAAGCACCCAGGGTCTCAAGGTCAAGAAATTCTCCAGTGAATTCCATTTTTTTGAGGGTCACTTTAAGAAGGACAAAGAATAACTGTGTATTAAAAATTTAAACACATAGAAAAGAAGGATCTCTATACCCCCAACTAGATTCAACAGCCAGTAACATTTTTGCCATATTTGCTCCATCTACATATATAATCAAAGCAATTTTACATAACAATAAAAAGGGGGAAATTGCCATTTAATTGTTAGGACATCGGTTTCTAAGATGCATTCCAATTTCAGGGATGTTAAACTGTAAACAAAAGTATGCCTAAGGGATGCATGCTGTGTAATTCCACTAGGTGAAAGTCTAGGCAGGTAAAACTAATCTGTGGTGAAATATCGTGAGAATTGTGGTTCCCTCAAGCAGGGATAGAAAGACATGTTGATCAGGAAGAAGCAGAAGGAAATTATCTGGGGAGAATATTTTGCATTTTGGTAAGGTAGTGGCAGTTTTCAAAAATCATTTAATGGTAGGTTTCATGGTTTCATGGACTCCGCTCCCCACTCCAGATACTGGATCTACAAATCCCATCAATAAGGAGAAGCACGCTGGGACGTGAGGGCGGAGCTGAGCAGCCAGGTTGGGATAAAACCGGACATGTGGGCTCTGGGGGGCTCTTGGCCTGGTGGTTCGGGGCTGGTCGTTTTGTTATAGGACAGCAAATCTGTTACAGGACAGGGAGAGAGGGGCACCCCTGAAGCCCCCAAACCTGCCTACTCTAAGTGGGTTTGTTACAAGCCACCCCAATGTGAATTGGGTTGCCTGTCAGTGCGTCTTTACCCGCGCACTTACGATTCAATCATAATATGGACACACTCAAAAAGGTTAAATAATGGATTTATTTATAAGGAGAAAGGTAAAGGAAACAACCCAGGATATGAGGGAGAGAAATACAAGTTAACTAGAATGTCCTACCAGCTCTACTGACTCGGACTCCACCAGCACGCTGAAAACCAATCGAGAGCCAAAATGATCAGCCGCGAACCATCAGGCCAAGAGACCCCTAGAGTCCACATGTCCGGTTTTATCCCAACCTGGCTGCTCAGCTCCGCCCTCATGTCCCAGTGTGCTTCTCCTTGGTACTGATGGGATTTGGAGTTCCAGTGGGGGCGGAGTCCATGAAACCTATACAGGTTATGCCATCCGCCACGTCAAGACAAAATATATAAAACTTTAATGAAAAGGGACTTTAATACAGTGAATATACAATACAGAAGACAAAGAATGTAATGTCTAAATCAAACACCTGAAGCGACCCATCCCCTTGTGGGCAAAAGTCCACCCAAAAGGGATTGGCCCAAAGCAAGGCCTGAAAGCTGCCACTAGACTAAAGCACCTTCTGGCCGGGACCCATGGAAAAGGGTCAGACATGGTCAGACAAATCTGGGAGGAAAAGAGCAAAATCAAAATCAATATAAACACTGCCATAGTCACCTCTCTACTACAGTTCTCTCACCCACATCTGCCTTCACCAGTCCAGGGTCAGGAAACAAGCACAGTTTCTTCATCACATGCTTGCTGCTCCATGTGGCTTCCTCAGGTCTTCTAGTTCTCCATTCAGCTTCCTTCTCTTCTTCTCTTCTGATTCCTTCTCTTCTCTCCTTTTTCTCTACTCAGCTCCACCCTCCTTCTGGATGGGGCAGGGAACCTGGAACTTCCCCTTTTCCTAGGGACCACCCAGTTACAGAAGGAACTGCCATGGGAACTCAGATACTAAGATAATGATTGGAAGAATTGATGATCCTTTGTGCTAATTCAGATCATCAGTCTAGACACACCCAAGACAAGTCACCCAACCAGTCAGTGGTGCCTGGAGTATAAATAAATAGAGCCTCCCACTCTCACTCTCCCTGCTGCAGACCTGTCTCACCTGCTGCTCCTGTTAGCAGTGCATTTCACTAAATCTACCTGTTCCATTCTCCACTTAGTTTTTGGTGAACTCTTCACCCCCCAACCCCCCACATCTTCAGCCTACATGCGATTGGCCCCCCAAAGCTCCCTTTATAGCATATTTTTTAAAATTAACAATAGTTCCTTGATATCCTTAGTCCATATTCAAATTTTCTAAGTGTAATTGTCTATTTTACTTTTTAAATTTTTATTATAAAACACATAATTATTAACAAATAATTATACCAAACATTTAACATAGTGAATTATAAGATGAATACACTTAAAACCTTCACTCAGGACATGAAATAGAACTTTGCAGCTCACTGCTGAAACCACCCACAACCCTCATCTCAATCCCAACCACCCCTCTTTCAAAGTGGTCACAATTCTGAGCATAATTTCCTGAGTTTTGCATGTTGATAACAGGTTGTTTCTGTGCCCTTTATATTTAGTTCACCTGGATACCAGCTCTTGCCTCTCATTTTCTTTCTTTGGATATCTTAAATATGTTACCATTTTCTCTCAGTATAAAGCACTACTGCTGAAAGTTTAATTAAAATATAATTTTCTTCCCAAGATAAGTCACTTGGCCTTTTTGTCTTAACGTACGAAGGGCCAATTTTAGTCTTTTTCTTTAACATTTGTAAGATACCATTCTGGTCATTCTGAATGGATATTTTTAGGTACAAGTTATGCCTTTTGAAGAGGTAGCTTCAAATATTTATATTTTAAAAGTTTTCTTGAATTCTAATTTTTAGTTATTTATAACATTGTTCCCCCCCCCTTTTTTTTTTTTTAAAGATTTATTTATTTGTGCGTACAGAACTTGGGTACAGGCCAGAGGTGCAGGGGCGGTAAGAGGATTCACCAGAGACAGAGTGGGGAGCAGAAACAGGTCGACTGCTGAGGGGAGCAGTGGGGGGGTCAGGAGAGGTCTGCCACAACATATGGATCACCTCTGAGGCAGGCGGGATCAAATGCGGAAGTGGTTTTAGTTTCTTAGTGCTGTGCTTTAACCAGCTACACCACCAGGGAGGGCCC
>NW_004567129.1:898334-910440 GCF_000260355.1 Condylura cristata | reverse complement strand
GGGTACAGGCCAGAGGTGCAGGGGCGGTAAGAGGATTCACGAGAGACAGAGTGGGGAGCAGAAACAGGTCGACTGCTGAGGGGAGCAGTGGGGGGGTCAGGAGAGGTCTGCCACAACATACGGATCACCTCTGAGGCAGGCGGGATCAAATGCGGAAGTGGTTTTAGTTTCTTAGTGCTGTGCTTTAACCCGCTACACCACCAGGGAGGGCCCTCCCTTTTTTTTTTTTTTTAAGATTTATTTATTCATACAAGAACTAGGGTATAGACCAGGTGTGGGGGAAGGGAGGGTGAGAGGATTTACCAGAGACAGAGTGGGGGGCAGAACAGGTGGATTGACCAAGATACACTGCTGAGGGGAGCAGCAGGTGGCACAGAAGAGGTCTGCTGTGCCATGTGGGTCACCTCCCTGGCCAGCGATTGAATTCATGCTGCAGTGGCTGTGGATACCTTCATTGTGTTATGCTTTAATCCCTTGCACCAGCAGGGAGGTCCTGATTTTGGTTTCCTTTTGCAGTTATTTATTTTTTTTAATTTGTAAAGGTTTATTAATATATGCATAGAAGAACTGAGGAGAAGACCAGAGGTGCAAGGCATGAGGAGACTCACCAAAGACAGAGTGGGGAGCCAAAGAGGAGGAATTAGTGAAACACACTGCTGAGGGGAGCAGTGGGAGAGGTCTGCCTCACCATGTGGGTTGTTAGCTCCCTCGCCAGGGATTGAACTCAGGCATATATTTCTGACTCCATGGGGGAAGAAAATCTAATGTTAGCACTACCAGTAACAAGAAGAGATTTGTGTGTGTGTGTGTGTGAGAGAGAGAGAGAGAGTCCATGAGCATGTGCACATATAGTTTCCCATCATGGATTTTTACTGTTCTCCACTTATGCAGCATGCTAGCTGGATGTTTTCTGGCATCACTGTTACACACTTGGGAAGGCTAGTACACAGGCTGGTGTCTTCAGAAAGGTCAACCTGATAGGCAGTTGTTGCTTACCTCAAGCAAAGCAACAACTGCACTCTGGAAGGGCAAATCTGTGTTGAAGTCCTGAGCAACTTCTTGCGCCAAGCACTGGTAGGGAAGGGTGTGACTCAGGAGATCAGCAGATTTCTCATAATGTCTAATTTCACCTACAGACACAGTATTAGGTCTGTAACAGCGAGGTTTCTTTACCCTTCCAGTAGAGGGCACACTCTTCAGCTGCTTTTGTGCTTTCTGAACATCTCACCCAACTTTTCTGACAGTCACCTTTGAACAAGTCATGGTACAGAGTCCTTACTCAGCTGCCTTCTTCTTGGACTGGAGTTCTCTAGCTAGAGAAGGGAGCAACAGCTGCCTCGACTGCTTCACTCCATTCACATTTATCAGAGATCCCTTGTTCTAATCCCAAACCCTTCAACTGCTTTGTTCAAATCAACCCACTCTGCCTTCCTGCCAATACCTTTTTCTGCTCATCAGCTGCCCTGCTTCTTCTTGCTTTCCCCTATATGAGGATATCATGAGTGGTTTTCATCCTTCAGTATTTGGGAGATTGGTAGGGAGTGTGGGGGGAGGGCAAGTTACATTTGGTCCTATAAACTTTGTCTAGAGACTTTGGCTTTACCGGCTAGTTGTTCTGTCTGTTGTTGCTGTTGTTTTATGGGGACAAGACTCAGGGAAATAGAAAAATTATGCCTTTCTGGAATCTTTCCAGAATTGTTGGGTAGGGGAAAAGAGCCAGTTTGCAAATTAATATATTTGCACCCATGGCTATTTGCACCCAAGCCAGAAACATGTGCTTCACCACAATTAGATGTGAATAGATGATTGTGCCCAGGAAGAGCTATCATATTTTAAAATTCTGTCTCAAAGAAGGAGAAACATGGCAGGTGTTCATCACAGTATTTCATGCATTATCAAGGAGTTGAGCTACTGAAAAAAATGTCTGAGAACACTCATCTCAGATAATGCAAGTGTATGACTTGTCCTTTAACCCTATTTTAAAGTTAATTTTTAATTACATGAATAATTTACAAAGACATTCTTTTATAATAGATTAACACAGAGATAAGGCTAAAGTCCTTGGCCACTCATCACCAACCCACTCCCCTGGCTGGTTTTGATGCCTGGCTGACTTTGACCCACCTTCAAGAGTCCATGACCTCCTGTCCTGCTGAGAGAGCATTTAAATTCATCTTAACGCTAACCAGAGTGAAGTGTAATTATGAAAGTGGATTCATTAACAGCCATTTGGGGAGGGATTGTCTGTGTTGCTGCTTCCCCCATTTGTACATAACTGTACAGCTTGAGAATGATTGGGAATTTGAGAAAGTCAGCTCATTCTCTGTTCTTCAGCATCATTTTATTAGCTTGCTTAGCTTGGAGTGAGGCACTCCCAGATTGCAGGCATCTGTGTACTGGCCTGTGGGCTTCAGTCATGGTCTTCTCTTTGACCAGTTTTTTCACTATTTCTTCATAGTATTGATAACTAATGGGCCTTTTGGTTCAACTTTCACCAGTTTCACTAAGATTGTTTTGATTAGCGTGCATGATGCTTCAAGTTGCAGAAAATCCTATTCATGTTGGTTTCTAAAGAGGTCTGTGTTGGCTCACGAGGCCAAACAGTGTGAAGGTATTTGGCATTTCAGGATTGGCTGGATTCAGGGCTGAGATTAGGCCAGGACAGTGCTGCCGAGTCCAGCAGCTGCCCGGGTTATTTGCATGGTGTGAGCCCGACACTGCATACTCTTGGTGACGATCCGGAGCCCTGTGCTGTGTGTCCCTCCCTTTGGCCTGTTGTCGCTTAGCTCTCCTTGGTGACCTCCCCTTGTAGTCATAAGAGGGCCGGAGAGCCTCTTTTCATCACCAAGAACCAGGAGAGAACGCAAGACTTCCTTCTCCCAGGTTTCCTAGGAAAAGCCCCTCTTGCTTTACGGGCTCTATGTGGGGCAGGTGCCCAGCTCTGAGCCAGTCACTGAAGTGAAGGGAACACTGACGCTCCCTGGTCCTACTTGGTCAAGATTAGCAGCTTCTTTAGAACTTCTTGAATGAAACAGGAAGAAGGGTGGCAGACATGGTGCAGTGACAAGGAGCAGCTCATGCTGCCTCGGATGGCAGCCTGTCTTAGGACTGTGGCACAGATAACTTTTGTTATTATAATATAATAATAAATAAAAATATTTATTTATTATTATTATTATTTTTAAAGATTTATTTATTTGCGCATACAGAACTGGGGTACAAGCCAGAGATTCAGGGGTGGCGAGAGGCTTCACGGGAGACAGAGTGGGGAGCAGAACAGGCAGATCGATGAAGTACACTGCTGAGGGGAGCAGCAGGCGGGTCAGGAGAGGTCTGCCACGCCATGTGGTCACCTCCGGGGCAGGCGGGAATCGAACTCATGCGGAGGTGGCTTTAGCTTCTTAGTGCTGCGCTTTAACCCGCTGCACCACCAGGGAGGGCCAACTTTTGTTTTATTATTAGCGTTACTATTAAAGGCTGTGTGATCTTGGGCAAGTTTCCAAACCTCTTTGGTGCAATGTCATCTATAAAGTGGAGGGTGACAGGATGCACCCCCACCCCCCAGATTGTAGTAACGGAAAATATGCATAAAACACATAGAGCAGTGACTGGCATGGGAGAAGAACTAGAGAGGTCTTTGCCATTACTGAAAGAGCTTCCATGATTCCAAGGAGCGTGCAGAGGAGGTGTTCAGTATTGAATGAAGGTGGCCTTGGCCCGGGACTGTGAGATGTGGTGACTAGGAGTAACCCTTCTTATTAGCTCACTTAGCTTGGAGAGGAGAGCTCCCAGGCCGCAGGCATCTGTGCTTCTGAGATCTGGGGTGGAAGCATAGCTGCTGAATTCCAGAAAGGGTAATCTGTTTTATGAGATTTGATTCACAAACATTGATCCAGAACTTTGAACTGTGATTCACAACCTCACTGCCAGCCAGTGGGGGAGCAACACACTGACTTATGAACCGTGTGTAGCCTGCTTCCCTGATCAACACTGCCATGCCACAAATGACTCCAGTTGTAACTAGAGAGAAATCAAGGGCTGGGATTGAACTTTCTCTACAATGAAGAGTAAACTGTCCTTTTGAAAGGGTGCTTTCTTCATATTCCAGGTCTCAAACATTGTAATTAAGAGAAGCCTAGAAAACAGAAGGGGCTGTGTTGCAGCTTTCTTTTCAAACCTCCAAATGTTGAATTCTCTGTGGCTGGCATCTAATTCCCCTCAACAGTCTCCTCCCACCCCTTTCTTAGTAATCTCAGGTCTTGGCAGCAAATGGCATGTGAAACTGGGCACATCTTTATTCTAGAGGCTGGTTATATAAAGCTTCCTGTTTTAATTTATTTTGCCATTTATTGTGTGTGCGTGCCTTTAGGAGCCGCTTTAATTCCTAATGGGCCATACCCTTGGGTTCTCTGTTTTAAGAGACACATCAATGCCAATTATTTTCATTCCAAAATTTGCACATTTCCTGAGGACCTACTGAGTGGCATTTGCTGGATATAATGTAGCAGAGAACTTCCTCCACATCCTTTTAAGCTGTTTTTTTTTTTGCCCCAAATTTTCTTTAAAAAAACAAAAAAAAATTATTTACTTATGCATACAGAACTGGGATACAGGCCAGAGGTGTGTGTGTGGGTAGGGGGGTGGGGTGAGAGGGTTCATTAGAGACAGAGTTGGGAGCAGAACAGGCACATGTACCAAAATACACTGCTGAGGGGAGCAGCAGTTGGGTCAGGAGAGGTCTGCTGGCCCATGTGGGTCACGCCCTGGCCAGGGATGGAACTTGAGCTGCAGTGGCTGTGATAGCTTCATAGTGCTATGCCTTAACCCGTTGAGCCACCAAAAAAAGTTTTACTTTTGACATCATACACCTCTATCTCTTTCTCCTTTTAAAAAAAGGGATTGGGGCCCTCCTTGGTAGCACAGTCTAAGAAGCTAAAGCCACTTCAGCATGAGCTCAATCCCTGCCACAGAGGTGATCCCCTCAGCAGTGTACTTCGTCAGTTAGCCTGTTCTGCTCCCTACTCTTTCTCTGGTGAAGCCTCTCACCACCCCTTCATCTCGGGCTTGTACTCCAGTTCTGTATGCATAAATAAATAAATCTTAAAAAAAAAGAAAAAAGGGATTGGCTTAGCTAAAAAAAAAAAAAAGAAAGAAAGCCTACATGATCACTGCCTGTTCTGTTCTGCAGGTTAATGTAATGAGATAAGGCCATCATGATCCCCCAGAATGCACCAGGCTGTTACATTTCCTTCTTTCCCAGCACGCTTCAGAAGGCGTCCTCCCCTCATTCCCTTTGCTTATGGCTTTTCATTTTTCTAAAGTTAGGCCAACATCATGACTCTTTAAGGACATTTTCCTGGATTCCTCTAATTTAGATTTTCCTCCCTCACCCCATGCCCCTTGAGTCCACTGTCCCTGGAGAAAGCAGGGCACTTGGTTTACTTGTCTGCCCCCTTCCTAGGGTCCATGGCAGGGGCCAAGTCTGCTCCCCACCCCCCACCCTCAGTGTTAATAGATAATAATGGAATGAAGAAATGCTGAGTGCGGCCATGCACCACTAAACTCTGGAGACACCAAAGTGCTGCTGCCTCTTTGAAGATTATAATCTAGTGGAAAGATACATACTAGGATAATAATCACACAATTCACTATATGCTCTTGAAGTTAAAGGGAAAAAACAGAATGTTAGGAGACTGTGGATAGAGGATTATAAGCAAAACTTCTAATGAGGTAGCCCCGAGGGGTACTGTGTGAGCAGGAGGAGAGCAGGGCCAGTTCACTGTAGGCATCTGCTGACTGGGCTAGTCTGTGTCCCTTCTTCAGGTGACACTATCCTGCTCTTTCTCCTGGAAGGCGAAAACTCCCTCTTTCTCCTCCTGACCTAGGCCTCTTTCTAGAAACGGGCTGTGTCCTAAGCAAACTGAGTGTATTATCTCCCAGGCCTCCTTCCACAATGCTAGAGATTGGCAGGGATGAATCTGGACTCAAGTCAAGCCTGGGATTCCTGGCAGAACTATAAAGACAGACATATTCTTCTTTCAGCACCTGGGAGTTTGTGTTCAAGAGGGAAGGAAGGAGGTGGAGGGGAAGAGACCTTGGAGGGCAAGGGTCTATGGTGATGGAGCATGGGCGAATTGGTGGTGGGAATTCATGGGGAATACACCTAAGAAAGCAAACATAGTGAAAAATGATAATTAATAAGAGGGAAGGAAAAATGGATGGAAACAAATAGATTTCTGATCATTTTGTTTTTCAGCCTCTTGCTCCTTCTATACTTGAAACTCACACGGATATGTCTAAATTCTCATAGGTATGACTCAACACTATTGATGCAATGAACCTCCCATCTATTTATTTGACTTAAAGTCATTTTCAACGTCTTTCAGTTACTTACAACTAAATGGTGTTTTTATTGATACAATGTTTTTAACAATGATTACTACAATGTCACCCACCTGCAAAATCCAAAGTGGGTGGGGGGAGGCCAGCCAAAAAGACTGTGCAGGTCACTGGGCAGGGGCAGAGGCACCTACAATATACCACTGTTTCCTCCACTATGAGCGATTTCCCCTGAGCCTCTGTATTGTGCAGCCTTTTCCTCAAGGACCAGCCTCATGGGGCGGCGTGACTTTTAAGTGCCTAGCAACAGATGCACAGAGGGCGGGAGATACAAATAGGAACTTTCCAGGCCTTGGCTGGGCGGGAAGGCTCAGGTATCCAAGGTGCTGGAAAACCACAAGCTGCCCCTGTGTTGGAGGAAGGCGGACAAGCATGGGTGGGTCAAGCGCGCAGCCTCTGCTGGGCTGTGCACCGTGAACCCGAGGCGCGAGCTGGCTCTGCCGAGGGCGGCCAGGAGCAACCGCATCGGTGGGTCACGACCGCCACCTAGCGCCACACGCCATCTTCTGCAAGTTGTTTACAGGCGCTTTCCATCTGGAAGGTCTTTTGAGGACCAACTGGAAGGAGGAGGTCTTTACCTTGCTACCTTCATGTCGGGAATACCTCACCATCAGGCTTTTAGTATTATCTCTAACTTTGCTTATTATCCAACAGCCCCAGAACCGAGTGGGCTGGATGGGGTTGGGGGCAATTATTCTACAGCAGGAATCTATGTCTCCTTCCAAAATCTCTATGAATTTGATGGGCAGATGAATGGATCGACGGATAGATAGATACATAGGTAATTTTTTTCAATCCTGCAATGGTCACGGGTCTGGCAGGAAACTGTACACCCTCAATGGGCCTGGGGAGAGTTCACGAAGGGCTGCCACAAAGGACTGGGATAAGACCCAGCAAACAGCATGGGCCGCAGAGCAGGCGAGAGTTTAGCGACAGGAAGGGAGCAGCTAGCACCCACGGTGCCATGGGGCAGAGAGCGGAGGCCCCGCAGGCCGTTCTGTAGGTGAGAGCCACTTGCAAGGTGCTGTGGCCGCAGCTGCTGGTTCTTGGAGGTTCCCCCAGAAGCACAACCCAGAGGAGGATTCAAGTGTCCTTGGCTTATTCAGACAGAACTCCCAGGGCGGAAGGAAAGTGGGAGAAGCAGGCAGGGAAGGGGTGGGGGTGTGACCCTCGGGCCAAGGGGGTCTTTGGGAGGAGGGTTGTAGTGCAAGAGGGTTTGCCCTGGGAAAAGGGGGGGGGGGTTCCAGGTTCCCTCTCCTACCCAAAAGGAGGGTGGAGCTGAGGAGAGAAGAGAGGAATCTGAAGAGGAGATTGAGGAAGATGGAAGCAGGACGGAGAGCCAGGAGACCCGAGGGGCAAGGAGCAGAGACATGTGAAGAAGCTTTGTCTTGTTTCTTGGTCCTGGACTGGGTGAAACAGATGTGGGCGAGAGACCCAGGAGGAGGTTAACAGTGGCAGTTTACCTTGATTATGATTTTGTTCCTTTTCCTCAGACTTGTCTGGCCATTTATGACCCTTTTCTATGGGTCCTGTCCAGAAGGTGCTTTAGATTTGTGGTGGGCTTTCAGGCCTTGCTCTGGGCCAGTCCCTTTGGGTGGATTTTTACCCCCAAGGGGATGGGTAACTTTGAGCGTTTTATTTAGAAACTCTATTCTTTATGTTTATTGTATTGCACACTAATTGTATTTAACTTCCTTTCCATTGAAGGCCTTATATGTCTTGTCTTGATGCGGCGGATGGCAGAAACTATTTAGAGCAGGCAGGTTTGGGGGTTCAGCCGTGTCCCTCTCCCTGTAACAATGGGTCATTACCAAGCTTGACACTGAGGAGAGGAAGCACTGGCTGGACAGGGTGCATGTTCGGTCAGGGGAATATGCTAACCCGAAACTCTGCGAACACTCCTGAAGCCTAGCCACAGCTACTGGGGGTCAGAAGAGCATGCTGAAAGTCAGTATCAAGAGCTCTGGGGTGAAGCAGGGACTTATGCTTCAAGTGGGGATGGGAGCCAGGGAGGTATAATTTGTCAGTTGACTCCTGAAGGAAGAAGACATAGATGTGGAATTTGGGGTACAAGAGTTTTGTTTGGTGGACAGGGTAATGCCTGAGCAGATAAAGAAGGAAATAAGGCCGGAACACAATCAGATCAATGTCAGCCAATCCCAGGGGAGCTCTGGCGCAAAGACTGCAGATTCCAGGTGTGAAGCAATGGGCAGAGGCCTTGGTCCCTATGGCCATGTCCGGTCATTGGCTAGTAGTGGCCGGGAAGGGCATGGATCTGCAGGCTGGTGCCGCTGGAGGCTGTCAGCCACATTGCTCCCTGCAGCTAAATGCATGCTATTTTAAGAGATCCAATGGAGCACCCCACAGCTCCATGCTTAGTGAAATGTAGCTGTCTCAGCCACCTCCTAACACCAAAAGGTAGAAATTCTTGTAGGAACACAGACGTGAGGGGCGTAGGACAATACTCTTTCTCTCTGCCTATACAGTTCCTTTTTTATTTTAATATTTTGATGGAGTAGTGTTGCATTATAATCTTCACGTGTGCATCATTAAAAATCAAAATCTGGCCCTCCCTGGTGGCGCAGCGGGTTAAAGCACTGCACTGAGAAGCTAAAGCCACTTCCGCATGAGTTCAAATCCCGCCTGCCCCAGAGGAAACCACATGGCGAGGCAGACCTCTCCTGACCCGCCCGCTGCTCCCCTCAGCAGTGTACTTCGTCGATCTGCCTGTTCTGCTCCCCACTCTGTCTCTGGTGAAGCCTCTCACCGCCCCTGAGCCTCTGGCCTGTACCCCAGTTCTGTATGTACAAATAAATAAATCTTTAAAAAAAAAAAAATAAAAATAAAAAAAATCAAAATCTACATGGACTACATTGCTTACCAGCAAAAGTTAATTTCTATCCTTTACCATACAGCTGGTCCCTTAACCAGGTTTACCAACTTCCTCTCCCCTTTCCTTTCTGGTAACTACAAATTAGTCTTACACCCTGTGTTTATTTTAGTTTTATTTAGTTCATCCATTTGTTAATTTTCACCATGTACCATACACAGGTACAATTATAAGTTGTTTTCTCTTTCTCTTTTACTTCACTGAAGCATAATATCCATGTTGTTACAAATGGAAGGGTTTGACCATTCCTGGTGGCTCAACAGGTTGGAGCGCAGCACTGTGAAACTGGCTGCAACCGCTTCAGTGTGAGTATGATCCTGGCCAGGGAGGTGACCCACATGGTGCAGCAGACCTCTCCTGACCCAACCGCTGCTCCCCTCAGCAGTGTACTTCATCAGTCTGCCTGTTCTGCTCCCCACTCTGTCTCTGGTGAATTCTCTCACTGCCCCTGCACCTCTGGCCTGTACCCCAGATCTGTGTACATAAATAAATAAATCTTAAAAAAAAAAAAAAAACAGGGCCCTATCCGGTGGCACAGCAGGTTAAAGCACAGCAATAAGAAGCTAAAGTCATTTCAACATGAGATCAATCACTGCCCCAGAGATGACACCCCTGACCCAGCAGAACTCTCCTGCCTGGCCACTGCTCCCCTCAGCAGTGAAATTTATTGATCTGCCTGTTCTGCTCCCCACTCTGTCTGCAGAGATCCACAGAAGCCTCTCACCGCCCCTGTACCTCTGGCCTATACCCCAGTTCTGTATGCATAAAAAAAAAATGGCAGGGTTTCATCTCTTTTTAATCTTTCTTATAGCTGAGCAGTTTCTCAGGTATAAAATCTTTCCTCAGAAAGATTCCTGTAGTATAAAGATGACATCATCTTTATCCATTCACCTCCAAGTGGGCACTAAGTTATTTCCAGCTCTTGGCTATTGTAAAAAATGCTGCAATTAATACAGGGTTGCATATATCTCTTCAAATTAGTGTTTTTGCATTTTGGGGGCAAATACCCACAAGGAGGGTAACTAGATAACATATTGCTTTCCTTGGTGGTTGCACCAATTTACATTCCCACCAAGAGTGCACCTGTTCCCGCCCTCCATATTCTATCCAACACTTGCTGGGTAGAATATGAACACCTTTCCTTGTGCCTATTGGCCATCTGTATGTCTTTGGGGAACTGCTGGCCAGTTCCTTGTCCATACCTTTGTAGAAATATGCGAAGCTTCTAACAATAAAACAGGAAATGAAGGCTCTGGTTTTCACATGCACACATTTCCAGCTGTGCCAAAAACCAGGTATGCTTAGATTTTGGTGTGTTATAACAATGAGTACCTTTTTCACTTGAGTTATTTGAGGTTGGGTTTTCTATTTTGGCTAAAGAAAGATTCCTGACAGTTCCCCTCCCTAAGCTGTTGTTTACTATAAAATGGAGCTCAGGAGCCTCCTTGGCCGGCTTAAGGGGTTAAGCCTCAGCACTATGAAGACAGCCATCGTCACTGGAGCACAAGTTCGACCCTGGCCAGGGTGATGACCCACACAGTGCAGCAGACCTCTCCTGTCCCACCCGCTGCTCCCCTCAGCAGTGTACTTCGTGGATCTGCCTTTTCTGCTCCCCACTCTGTCTCTGGTGAGTCCTCTCCCCACCCCAGCCTGCATCTCTGGCCTGTACCCTAGCTCTCGTATGCATAAATAATTTTAACAAGTAAATAAAATGGGGCTCATGAAACCACCCTGCATGGTCTGAAGAGTTACTGTGCCAGACAGGCGCAGACTGGCCACTCAGTCTAGAGAGCACGTCCTAGAGAGCACTGAGAGGGGAAGGCAGAGAAGCCTAGGCCCCTCTAGAGGCCCTGCTGTGCCAGGGCTGCCTGTGGGGAGTTCAGAGCTCAGGGAGGAAGGTCCTAGCCAGTGCAGGGTGCCCCATAAAAGAACACTGGCCTCTGGGGCTACTCCGAGCCTCTGTGGCTTTTCTGCAGTGATGCTTTCTGAACTGGGGCTTTACTGGCCAGCTGGGAGGAAGAGAAATGCTGTCTTTCGGGACAAAGCTGTGGCTTCTTGTTTTCTTTTTGTATTTATTTTTGGTATTGTTATTTGCAGACTATGTCTTTGTGGAAATATCTAAAATTCATAACAAAAGAAAAAGAATTCATAACAAAAGAAAAAGAATAACATGTAACAACCATATTTGCAGCACAGTGATGATTCCAAAGCTTCTGCCTAAAACAAACAAGAAAGAATAAAGACTTTATAACTCAGGAGCTATTTTTGGTTTTCTGAGAGAAATAGGAAAATTTTAATTTAAAAAATCTCCAGAGCTTCCCACTGCTCTTGTCTTCTCCCACCAAATATGTAAATGCTTTAAAAGGTAGAGACTTTGTGTTCTCTTGGTGGAAATGATGACAGGAGAGGTGGGGGCTGTTATCTCTCATTTCTCCCATCTTCCTGAGGAAGCTCACATCCTAATTACCCCAGAACAAAAAGTGCCTTTGAATAGCCCTTTGGGTTCACAAAGTACTTAATATCTATTATTACACAGCTCCTGCCTAGACTAATTGCATATTGTGAGACTGGAGCACCTACTGCCACTCTAGCAGCAAGCAGAAAGACTGTACAAAAGTTCGAAATAGCATCAAAAGCCAGTGATAAGTAGACTCCTTGGCACCTCTCCAGGTTCTTCCTTTCTTTTTGTCTTCAAATCAAGGGTAGACAAGATGACCTCTACTGAGCCTTCTTATTTTTCTCAAGGTCAGTGGGAACCCAAAGCCAATCCCTCTCTCTTTTTTAAAGATTTATTTATTATTTAGGCATACAATCTGG
>NW_004567129.1:886298-898234 GCF_000260355.1 Condylura cristata | reverse complement strand
AGATTCACCAGAGACAGAGTGGGGAGCAGAACAGGCAGATCAATGGAGTACACTGCTGAGGGGAGCAGTGGGCGGGTCAGGAGAGGTCTGCTGCGCCTTGTGGGTCAGCTCCATGGCCGAGGATCAAACTTGTGCTTTGCCACAGTGGCTTCTGAGAGTTTCATAATGCAGTGCTTTAACCCGTTGTGCCACCAGGGAGAGCCTGCCTCTCCCTTTCTCGCTTTTTTAAATTTAATTAAGACAATTGTTTTCTTACATCATCGTAGTCCCCATGGTTCTTCCATCACATATTTCCTGTGTTCCTCCCTTCTTCTGACGCCCCTCCCGCCCCCTCCTTTGCTGTGAGCCTCAGACCTATGGTCAGCTCTTTTGTTTGACTACTTGATCTTTTATTTGGTTTCTCTATACTCCACATACAATTGAGACAATCAGTATTTATCCTTCTCTTTCTGACTTATTTTGGTTAGATAATCCCTTTCTAGCTCCATCCATGTGGCTGTAAATGGCATGAGTTTATCTTTTTTTGGATCTCTGAGTAATGTTTGGTTGTATAAATACACAACAACTTTTTGATCCATTCACCTATTTGGGTATTTGGGTTGTTTCCGTATCTTACCTACCTCCATATCTTACCTGTCATAAACAATGTTGCAGTAAACACAGGAGTGCAGATGTCCTTTCAAATTAATGTTTTTGTTTTTGTGTTTCTTGGGTAGATTCCTAGGCATGAAATCACTGGATCAGATGGTAGATCTATTTCTAAAGTTCTGAGAACAGCCATGCAGCTTTCCACAGTGGCTAGACCTGTTTACATTCCCACCAGCTGTAGGAGACAACTTTTATCTCCACATCCTCTCTATCATTTGTTTTTTCTGATTTTTTTTATGGGGGTCATTCTTACTGGAGTGAGGTAGTATCTCACTGTGGTTTTGATTTGCTTTTTTTCACATGTCCATTGCCAAAGTTTATCTTGTACATCCACTTTCTTTGTGGAGTCCTCTCCAGCATGTCCTGGCAAAATCAGTTATTCCTCCCTTTGGGTACTACGGAAACCAGATTCCTTGATAGCCCCCCAACTCCTGCTTCCCAGGTACAGGCCATGATTTAGAACATACTGACCTGTATGGACTGCCCTTTGGCACAGTTGATTATATGTGCACATGAAAACCAGGGTCCTCTTAGCATGTTTATTTTTGCAAACTTTGCGTGCTTCTACTGAGGCAGCCTCTGCATATAACAACAACAGTAAGGCTGACCTGCATAACTAACAGGATATTTCAGAAATGATGGTGTGCCTGCTGAAGTTAAGCAGTGAAAGATGTTGTGCATTCCTTCCTGTTCTCTCTTGAAATGCCAGCTGCCATGTCTTAAGCACGTCAAGTGGCCCATGGAGTCCCACAGGGTGAGGAATGGAGGCCTGGGGCGATGGGTGAATGTGGTGGTTTGAAAACATGGTCACACATTCTTGGAGAAGTGGAGCTTGAGTCTGATCCCCTTTTCATTGGGTTGCTTAGTGTGGACGCAGGCACTGTGACGTCTGTGGATAGTCCCTGAGGCAAGAGTCAGGGCCTTGTGCCCTGAGCTATGTGAGTGGGCCTCCTTGGAAGCACACTCAACACCCAGTCAAGTCTTCAGATGGCCCAGCCCTGCCCACAGCCTAGTGCAACCTCCCCAGGGCATCTGACCAGAATCACCCAGTTAAGCTGTTTCCAAATTTAGAATCTTTTAACATGTTTTATTAAGCCTTCAAAAAGTACATAGTTTATGGGCCCTCCCTGGTGACGCAACAGGCTAAAGCACCATGAAGCTGTCCATAGCCACTGCAGCATAAGTTTGATTCCTGGCCAAATGGGTGACCCACATGGCACAGGAGACCTCTCTTTCTTGTCTGCTGCTCCCTTCAGCAGTGTATTTCAGTCATTATGTGGGGTTTGCTCCCCACTGTCTCTGGTGAATCCTCTCGCCCTCTGTACTCTGGCCCATACTCCATTTCTGTGTGTATAAATAAAGCTTTTTTTTTTTTTAAAAAAAAGTATGTGGTTATTATTACATGGTGAAATTTAGAAAGTATGTGGTTTATTATTATGAAAGGAAAAAAATTACATTATCCTTCACCATAATCTTAGTTTACAATTATTACACCCTAATAGAGCCTTTTTTCCATCCTATTATAAATTTTACTGTTTTCATTTTGCTGAGAAAAGCCAAAGTGAAGAGTCAAGAGCTGTGACTTTAGCGTGAAACAATAAAAAACTTACATGACATTTACATTCAAAATACAAATAAATAAATAAATTATTGAATTATAGAGACAACAGGAAAATTGTGCAACTGATTTGGAAAATCACTTCCCACCCTAAGAATTCCAATCTGGGACCTCCCTGGTATCACAATAGGTTAGGACGCAGGACTGCAAGCTGGCTGCAGCTTCTTCAGTGTGAGTTCGATTCTCAGGCCCGGAGGTGACCCACATGGCACAGCAGACCTCTCCTGTCTCACCCGCTGCTCCCCTCAGCAGTGTACTTCGTGGATCTGCCTGTTCTGCTCCCCAGTCTGTCTCTGGTGAAGCCTCTCACTACCCCTGCACCTCTGGCCTATACCCCAGTTTTGTATGAATAAATAAATCTTTAAAAAAATTTCATTCTCAGGTCTACATCTCTGAGAAAACAAAATATATGTCCACACACAACATTTTATGACTATTAGCAGCAGCTTTATCAGGGTAGTGAAAAAATAAACCAAATGTTCAACTTGATACCTGGGTAAGCAAAAGCATATTCACACAATGGAGTTTTTAACTAAAAGTCCATTGACTTACAATAATATATAAATTGGAAGGGGTATATCCTTACTTTTATATGTGATACACTTCACACCTCACCCATCGTCAAAGTTCTAGTGCCATTCCAAATATCAGATTGTACCATCTACTCCCTTTCCTGTCTTTATTTTTCCCCTCCCCCTATGGAAATTACCATATTTTCCACAAAGTCTAGGAGTTACTTTTGTTCTGATTTGTTAGTTCATTTGCTTTGATCATTAATATTCCACATAGGAGAGAAGCCATCTCTCAGTTGTCTCCCTTTCTGAGTATTTTGCTTAGCAAAATTCTTGGGGTGAGAACTGTTTGGAGAAGTGGCTATTCAAATCTTCTGTGTATTTTTTCCGTTGGGTTGCTTATATGTTCTATTGTATGAGTTCTTTCCATATTTTGGATATTAATCCCCTGTCACATATGTTATCTGAAAATAAAATTTCAATGACAAAGTGTTCACTAGATAATCAAATTGAGGATCTGAACTCAGATTTTACTTTGTGAGAACTGTTTCAGCAAATGCAAGTTTGAATTGAGTTTCTATAGTTAGGAACAGTAAGTTATTGACATTAAAAATTAATTACTCTTCATTGGGGGAAATCTAAAGATAGGCTAAAGGGAGGCAGTTTAGAATTTAATCTCTCTCTAAAGAATTCATTGCAGAGATGCCATTGAATCAAGAAGATGTGGTATATATACACAATGGAATACTACTTAGCGATCAAAAAAGATAAACTCATACCATTCACAGCAACATGGATGGAGCTGGAAGGGATCATCCTCAGTGAAATAAGTCAAAAGGAAAAATAAAAATAATTGGATGGTTTCACTTATAGGAGAATAAAGAGGAACAAATAAGACATAAGAGAAAAAATAACAATACAAAGCACAGCAAAACCAAACAGACAATTATAAACCAGAGACATCCTGCAGAGAGGGATCATAAGGAGGGAAGGAGCAGCAGAGGGGACTGTGGTGATGGTGCGTGGATGAACTGGGGGAGGAAATTCTGTGGGTGTACACCTGAAGCGGGGGGAAGTAAAGACTGTTTAAAAATGAATAATGATGCAAAATATATATAAATAAATTTAATTTTTAAAAAGGAATTTATTGCAGAGATGCAAAGCCTGGGGCCCAGTGCTACATACTCTCTATCCACACCTTGGTTACCAAGGAAGGTGACATGGCTGCCTACCTGGGGGTGTGATGTTGTGTAGCTGCTTTTGACTTCAGGTCTATGCAAATGGCCTCGCTTTCCTGTCTGCCAGAGTGGGGTGGATGGGTCATTTCCCAAAACATTCTACAGTATACTCACAGACACAGGGTCAGAAAACATCTTACCTGAATCAATACCTTTTTAATTTAAAAACCACTTTAAAACACTTTTATTTTTACTTATTTATTTTCTACAGTATAGGATTTCTCTCCTCAGGTGCAGTCACCATAGTTTTCCCAACAATAAAAGTGCCCACACTCCACTGAACTCTGCTACCCCCTTCACTACTCTCCCCCAACTTCATTCTCCCTTCCTTTCCTGTGTGTCTCAGATCTATGGTTTGCTTTGAAGGGTCAGTCTCTTCACTGTCTTTCTTTGGTTTCTCTAGATTCCATGCATAAGTGAAACCATCTGGTATTTATCTTTCTCCCTCTGGCTCACTTTGCATAAATTAATCCCTTCCAGTTCTACCCATGTTGTTGCAAATGGAGTGACTGTCTTTTTTGATTGCTGAGTAATATTCCATCATGTACAGGTATCACATCTTCTTGATGCACTTATCTGATGTGGCACATTTAGATTTTTCATACCTTGACTACTGTAATAGTGCTGCTATTAACATGGGAATGTAAGTTCCCTTTCAAACTAGTGTTTTTGTACTCTTTGTACAGATACCTAGGAGAGGAACTGCTGGGTCATATGTAAGGTCCAGTTTTAGTTTCTTGAGAGATCACCACACTCCTGGCCATAGGTGCTCGGCCAGTCAACATACCCATTAACAGCATGAGAGGGTTCCTTTTTCTCCACACCTTTAACAGCAGTTGGTGGTGAGTCATTCTCACACCTGTGAGATATCAGGAATCACTACTTTAATTCACACTCTGATCCTTGCTTCTTTATCTAGCTACCAGGGAATTTTCCTATTGAAGTTGCGTCATACGAACAAACTTCTACACAATTCTTAAACTCTAAATTGCATTTGTTGACAATATCTTCTTTAATATCTGTGTCTACTTCAGAGTTAGTTGCTTGTGACAAGAGAAGTAGAGAAAATTTCTTTCATCATTTGTTTTCAAATTGCACATTAGCAATATCTGTGTATTTAATAAGTTGCAATGAAAAACACCTTGCTAGCTTTGTTTTTCTATTACTCTGTCACAGTTTCACCCAGTATTTTTAAAATTTACTTTTATTTATTTTAAAGATTTATTTATTTATGCATACAAAAACTGGGGTATAGGCCAGAGCTGTGAGGGTACAAGGATTCACCAGAGAGCAGGGGAACAGAACAGGTAGATGTAGTGAAATACAACTGCTGAAGGAAGCAGTAGGTGGGTGAGGAGAGGTTTGCCACAACATGTAGGCCAGCTTCCTGGCCTGGATTCAAACTCATGCTGCAATGGCTGTGGATCACTTCACAGTGCTGCACTTGAGCCCATTGTGCCACCAGAGAGGGCCCAGTATTTAAACAAAATATTTATTTTGTTTATTTATGTATATAAAAACTAGGGTGTAGGCCAGAGGTGCTGGGGCTAAGATGATTCACCAGAGACAGAGTGGGTATCAGAACAGGTAGATCCACTGAAATACACTGTTAAGGGGAGCACTGGATGAGACAGGGGAGGTCTGCTGTGCCATGTGGGTCGGCTCCATTGTGTGTATGTACAGTATCATCTTGATCTGATCATCTATTTTTGGGCATACTTAAGTCTTACTTATTATAAATAGTGCTGCAATAAACACAGGGGTGCATGTATTCTTTTGAATTAAGGTTTTTGTGTCTTTGGGTAGATCCCTAGGACTGGAATTGCTGGGTCAAATGGTAGTTCCATTTTTAGTGATCTGAGGAAGCTCCATACAGTTTTCCTTAATAGTTAGACTAGTTTGCACTCCCACAATCAGTGTAGGAAAGTTCCTTTGTTGCCACATCTTCACCAACATTTGTAGTTATGTTGTTTTGCTTTTTTGTTTGTTTGTTTGTTTTTTACATAGAAAAAGATTAAATCCTGCATTACCTTGCTCTGGCTTCATAGTATCTTTAGGTCAAGACAACTTAAAAGCCCCTTCTATCAAGAACCATTACATTTTTAATGTCAGTGACTCACTGTTACTACCTATGTAAACTATATTCAAACTTGTTTTTATTGGAACAGCTGTCATGGAGTAAAATCTTTGGGATTACTTCCTGCATTTGAATATTTACTTTGACTATCTAATAAACTCTTTGTCTAACCATCACTGAGACTTTATTTCCAGTTCACAAGATGTAATTCATTCATCATTTAAAATGTATAATTTAGTGGATTTCAGCATATTTATAGAATTTACCACTAATCTGTTAGTGGGCAGGTTGAGGGGTATCTCAGGACCACCAAAACAAATACCAATCTTACAATAAAGGGATGATTCTTTTTAAAAAAAAGAAGACACAAAAATTACAAAGATAAAACCTCATGTAATCATGTTCATGAATTGGAAGAGTCAATACTGTCCAAATGACTATCTTACCAAAAGCAATTTACAGATTCAATGCAAACTTAATAAAAATTCCAATAGTATCCTTAAAAAAAAAAAAAACAGAACAAATATTTGAAATTCACATGGAACCATAAAAACCCCAAAATAGCAAAAGCACTCCTAACTAAAAAGGGAGGAAATGGAGGCATCAACCTTCTGGGCTTTAAACTATCCTTTAATGCCGTAATAATTAAAGCAGTATGGTAATGGAACAAAAACAGACACCCTGACCAATGGAATAGAATAAAACCACACATTTATGGATAGCTAATATAGGACAAAAGAGCGAAGTATATACACTGGAACAAAGAAAATGTCTTCAATAAATGGTGCTCACAAAATTGGACTGCTGCATACAAAAGAATGAAACTAGACTATTATCTCACACCATACATGAAAATCAACTCAAAATGGATAAACAATTTGGATGTAAGAATTGAAACCATAAAATGCATAGACTAAAATAGGCCAAACACTAATGACATAAACCTCAGAGACATCTCTGTGGACTCATCTCTAGCAGCAGGAAAACACAGGAGAAAATAAACAACTGGGACTGTATCAAATTTAAAAGCTCCTATAAAGCAAAGAGACAGTGACTAAAACAAAGAGATACCTTATTGAATGGGAAAAAATATCTGCACGCCATTACATCTGACAAGATGTACAAAAGCTTTTACAAGTCAACACAAAGAAAATAAATCAGGGCCCTCCCTGGTGATGTAAGGAGTTAAAGCATGGCATTAGGAAGCTATCCATAACCACTGCAGCACAAGTTTGATCCTCAGCCGGGGAGGTGACCACAGGGCTCAGAAGACTTCTCCTGTCTTGCCTGCTACTCCCCTCAGCAGTGTATTTCAGTCAGTCTGCCGGTTATGCTCCTCACTCTATCTCTGGTGAATCCTCACACCCCCTGTACCTCTGGCCTGCCCCCTGTTCTTGTATGTATAAATAAATAAATCCTTACCAAAAACAAGATAATCAATCAAAAAATGGCAGCAGCTAAATAAGCACTTCACCAAAAAGATATTCAGAGAGTGACAGACATAAGAAAAAATGCTCATCATCACTTGTCAGGGAACTCAAAAACCACAATGAGGTACCACCTCACAGGATGAGAATGGCCCACATTAAAAAACAAACAAACAAAAACAAGTGCTGGTAAGGATGTGGAAAAAAAAGAATTTTTTTTTAAAGATTTATTTATTCATATAGAACTGGGGTACAGGCCAGAGATGTGGGGGGTGAGAGGGTTCACCAGAGAGAGGGGGGGGAGCAGAACAGGCAGATCGAAGAAGTACACTGTTGAGGGGAGCAGCGGACGGCCAGGAGAGGTCTGCCACGTCATGTGGATCTCCTCGGGGCTGGCCGGAATCGCAGGAATCGAACTCATGCGCAAGTGGCCTAAGCCTCCCAGTGCTGTGCTTTAACCCGCTACTTAATTTAATAAGAATCTTATTAAATTAGTGGTGGGACTATAGACTGGTCCAGCCCCTGTGGAAAGGAGTATGGAGGTCTCTCAAAAGACTAAAAATGGATCTACCATATGATTAACCAATTCCTTGCCTGTGCTCTATACAAAGAGCATAAAACACTAGTTTGAAAGGAAACAACTTAGATGTCCCAGAACAGATAAGTGCATCAAGATGATGTGGTACATGTACACAATGGGATACTCAGCATCAAAAAGGATAAACTCATGTCCTCTGCTGCAATATGGATGGAGCTGGGAGGGATTAGTCTAAGCAGAGTGAGCTATGGGAGAAAGATAAATACCAGATGGTTTCACTTACCCTTGGAATCTACAGAAAACAAAGGGTCAAACAAAGACAAAGTGATAACACTGACCCTTAAAAGCAGACCATAGATCTTAGACATTAGGAGAGGAAGGGAGAGTGGAGGAGGACAGTAGAGAAGCAGGGAGGGAGGAGAGGTTTGGTGGAGGACTGTGGGCACTTGTGCTGTTGGGAAAACTATGGTGACTGCACCTGAGGGGAGAAGTCCTATGAAGAAATAATTAAGTGTGTTCAAAAAAATAAACAAAGTGAGGAAAGCTAGTGAGACTTGCAAGACATCATCAAGAACAGCATCTCTCCATTTCTTTCATTCCCTGCCTCCACCAATTGCCCAACCCTGTTGTAAGAAAAATAATCCCATTTCTAAGCTCTGTTTCTTTGGGTTTGATCTTTAAAATTTGGTTGTTATTGTTGTTTTGCTTCCACAATAGTGAGACTGCATTATTCTTCTGACTAACTTATTTCAATTGTCACTATGCTCTATAATTTCAATCCATGTTGCTGCAAATGCAGAAATTCCACCTTTCTTGTGGTTGAATAACAGTCTGTCAAATATCTATATCTATACCAAATCTTCTTTATTTATGCCAGATTTCTCCAGGCCTTGGTTTTTGCTACAATGAACCTTTGTGATACTTGCTTAATTTCCTTTGGATGAATGACCTGAAGTAGGATGGCTACATGGTGTGGTAACTTTTCCAGGAAGCTCCAAGTTGTTTTCCATAACGGCTGTATATTATGTACATTATTACATTTCCACCAAAAGGGGGATATTCTTTTCACAAAGAATTATTTCTCCTTTTTCTTCTTCTTCTTCTTCTTCTTTTTTTATAAAAGCCTTCCTTCATGGGGGTTACAATTGAGATTTTAAAAAAATGTACAAAATGATGTAAAAATAAACTATTATATTACTTTTTAAAAATGAAGATAAAGAATAATTAAAAAAAAAAAAGCCTTCCTAACGTTTAGGGTGATATTATTACCATAACTCAGCCAACCGAAACAGGGGTGGTTAAGAGGCAAACAGGCAGGAGACTGGATGGGAGGAGGAAGAATGGAACAGCCACCCTTCTGCCCTGGCTCTGCAGCAAGAGCCATCAAAAGGCCTAAAAGGCCAAAGGCCAAACCAAGGGCGATACAACACCCACACAGTTGGGGCCTGTAGACTGCAGCCTAGCAAAGGACAGTGTCTGATAAGAGGACAGGTCACTCTCTGTGGGTTCTCACCTGTGCACAGTTGCAAGAGACCTCAGGTTCCAGGAACAACCACCATGGGGTTTATTTTACAAACAGGAAACAAAGAGCTCACTGTATCCACCAGTGGCAGCTCCCTAACCCAGGCAGTATTGTCACAGGGCAGGGAGAGAGGGGTAGCGCTGAACCCCCAAAACTGCCTGCTCCAAGTAGGTTCTGCCATCTGCCGCATCAAGACAGGTCATAAGAGCTTTCATGGAAAGGAACTTTACTACAATGAGTGTACAATACAGAAAAGACAAAGAAAATAATTTCTAAATCAAACACCTGAGTTACCCATCCCCTCGTGGGCAAAAGTCACCCAAAAGAGATTGGTCCAAAGCAAGGCCTGAAAGCCCATCATAAGCCTAAAGCGCCTTCTGACAGGGACCCATAGAAAAGAGTCAGATATGGCCAGACAAGTTTGGGAGAAAAAGAGCAAAATCAAAATCAATATGAACGCTGCCATTAGTCAACCACCCCACAGGTCTCTCATCCACATCTGTTTCAATCAGCACAGGGCCAAGAAACAAGCACAGGTTTGTTCACATATCTGTCTGCTTCATGTGGCTCCCTTAGGTCAACTTCTGGCTCTCCATTCTGCTTCCTCCCTCTTCAGAGTCCTTCTCTTCTCTGCTCAGCTCCACCTTCCTTCTGGGTGGGGCAGAGGACCTGGAACTTCCCCTTTTCCTGGGGACCCCCCTGTTACTGTGTCAGTGATGGTTGTCACTGGTCACCAGGAGTGCTGGACAGTACTGGGAAGTAGTGATGGTCACCCTCAGAGGTGATGTCAGAGACAACCAGTGTTAACAGCTCTTTGTGAGTTGTCAGGTTATATCACAACAAGCAGCTCTTTGAGACACCGGCCCAGGGCCTGTGGTGTTCCCTTCAGGCAGCAGGCCTGGTCCTGTCTCTCACAAAGGTCTTTGGCTTCTCTCCCCTCCTTGGAAGTCACCTGATGGATTCTTTTCTTCTTTCTTCAGAAGCCAGGAACGGAGGCTTCTCCTTCTTTCTTCTTTCAGAGGCTGGAACCATCTTCTTTCTTTCACCACAGGCTGGAACCATTTCTCCTGTTCAGGGCTGGGGTTATCTCCTCTTTTCGGGAGCTGGCAATGTCCCTCCAACAGCTCCCTCCAACCTTGGCTCATACCACTTTCAGGGTGCCCCATCCACAAATCTGACTGGAGCATTTTTCAATTCTGTGGCTGACTAGACCAGCTAGGACTGGATTGGTTAACACCAATCAGCTCACAGCTTGCACCTCAATGGTCCTTTCCATGACGCAGGAAGCACACTATTGTATAAGGGGCTCTTCGAGCAAGTGCCACATCTGACTTGAGGTGGAGCAGCAGGTGAGAGACCCACTATGACAAACAAATGAGTGCTGAAAATACATCATCTGGATAAATCTTAAGAATGAACTATAAATTTATTGACATGCTTTAAAACCCATTTCTACTTTCCCATTAACATCCATGAGATATTTTTATCATGAAAATATAGAAATAGTTTTGACATAAAAGTTCCTTTGCAAGTAGCAATTTTCTGAATCGAATCGAATTTTGATAAATAACAAAACATCAAACAATTAAATATTACATACCTGGTATTCAAAGTATGTTTATGGTCATTTAATAAGCACAACAGAAATTTCACTCACAACCTTGTTTTAGTTATAATTCTAGAACAAATTACCAGTGTTAACAGTGATTCTTTGAAATAAATATTGACTGGCAGTTTTTCTGAGCAAAGTGTACAGCTTTTTATTCACTGTCTTTAAGGTTTGTTTTGACTTGTTAAAACTTTGTCTGTCCAGTTCTGTATGTAAACCGAGCTGTGTTTAAACCTACTTTTTCACTTCACTTTAGATGGTAGACTCTTTTATCTTAATATCAGTGACTGAAGCTTTAAAATTAAAAAGGTCCTTGGGAGTACAGGGGCAGCAGGGGCCTACTCATTAGCGGGCTCCTTGAGGGCACACCCCAGTTTTATTCCCATATGCTGGACAGCAGGCCTCAGGCAACGATTCATTACACCTGAATGACACTGTTACAAGACCCTGTGACGACTTGCATAAGCTTTGACAAGGGCCAGGGCCTGGGCGCACACTTCCCCCTCCTCCTCCTCTTCTCTTCCCCTCCTCCTCCTCCCATTTGTCTCTCTCTCTTTCCTCCCCTCCCTTCCCCAGCCCCTCTCCTCCCGGTCCTTCCCTCTTCCCCTCCCTTCTCCAACCCCCTCTCCCACCATCCGCCCCCCTAGCCTGAGGGGGCGTGTCCAAAGACCCGCCCACTGCGCACTCGTTGGCCGAGCTCGACGTCCGTTGCCGCCGCGTCCCGCCCCGACCACGCCCCCAAGCGCC
>NW_004567129.1:858056-884133 GCF_000260355.1 Condylura cristata | reverse complement strand
CGCTGCACCACCAGGGAGGGCCGACTTTTTTTTTTAAGATTTATTTATGCATATAGAACTGGTTAGAGGTTGGTGGGGATTCACCCCATCTTTCTCTTCCTTTTCTTCCCTCAGCAAGTGAAAATAACTCCTTTAATTTCTCTGCAGTCTTTTATAGTTTTTGAAACAGGGGATGACACTGCAGGAGACTGGATGGAAGGATGATACAGCCACCCACCTGCCCTGGCTCTGTGATCGCAGAGAGCCACCAAAAGGCCGCAGAATTTCAAAGGCCAAAACCAAAGGCTCTAACAGTATAACACCCTAACAGTTGGGGCCTGTGGGCTACAGCCTAGCAAAGGACTGTGCATGATGAGAATGTTACAGGGTAGGCCAGAGTGGACTTGGGCTGCCTGTCTGTGGGGTCTCACGGGAGAGCTCAAAATGTAATTTTCTGCAGGCACACACAGAAAGGTAATGGGGTTATTTACAAAAAAGGGAAAGGAAAAGGAAACAACCCAGGGGAAGAGAGAGGGATATAAAGTAGCTGGAACACTTTACCATCAGCTAACTTGGAGCTCTAGTCCCAAGCTAAGGCTGCTAGCCCCAGTCACACAGTCTGAGAGCAGTTGCTCCAGAGAGAGAACCGTTACCTCTCCAGAGTGACAGTTGGAAAACCGTTCACTATTTATCCCCCAAAGCCCCAGAATGCCTGCTTAGCTCCGCCCTTGGGTCCTCGCAGTTCTCTCCTTGGTGCTGCTGGGAGTTGTAGTTTTCCAGTCACTGGAGTAGGGGGTGGAATCCAGAAAGCTGGAGTAGGGGGTGGAGTCCACAAGATTCTACAGAGTTCTTTTAGGCCATCCTTCCCCTTAACAAAAAGACAAGTCATTCTCTGTGGATTTTCACCTATGCACAGTTGCAAGAGACCTCAGGCTCCAGGAACAACTTGGGTATATTTTACAAATAGGGGAAACAGACCGCACTGTATCCACCAGTGGTGGTCACCAGGAGTGCCGGACAGCACTGGACAGTAGTGAGGGCCACTACTTTTCCCTCAGAGGCTATCAGAGACATCCAGTGCTAACCACTCTTTGTGAGTGGTTGGGTTATACCAATAACAGCTCTCTTGAGACACCAGGCCCAGGGTCACTGGTGCTCTCTTCAGGCAACATTCAGAGACAGGATGGGGCCTAGTCAGTGACAGAGTCCTGCATCTCCTCTCCCCTCCTGGGAGTTCCGCTGCTGGATGCTGTTTTTCCTCTTTATTCAGAAGCCAGGAATGGAGTCTTCCTTTTTCTTCCTTCAGAGGCTGGCATTTTGTCTCTCAGGGCTGGTGACATCTCCCACTTAGGTACCACCAACTCTGGCGTTTATCCTCTTTCAGTGCTCTGATTTGTTCTCTCATCCTTCATTTTTGTACAATATATGGTTTCCCCATGAAATTCCCACTACCAGTTCATCTGTTAGCACAAAGCACCTCATTGGTCTATTCTGAAATCCAGGTGGTAGGCTCTCAGGAGCAACTGCCACAACTGGCTTGTGGTGAGAGGTGGGGTCCTGAGAGCAAAAGTCTGATTGGGGCACTTAGCACCAATCAGTTCATAGCTCACATCTGATTGGTCCATTCCAGTCCAGGAAGTACACTGCTTAAAAAGGGTCTCTGAGTAGCAGCTGCCTCAACTGGCTTGTGTGGAGCAGCAGGTTGAAAGAACCACTGCTCCTGTGTCTGAAGCAGCTGGGTTCTGGTAATAGTTTTGGGTGAGATTTTATGCATACTTATTTCAATAAATGTACATTTTGGGATATTAAATATTTTAAGTAGAATTGTTACAAACTTTATTTTATCAGTGTATTAATTATATATAAAATACAATAGTTTTTTTCATTTTGCTATAAAATTTGCCATTTATACTATTTTATTTCTCTGTGTGTATTCATACAACTTTATTTTGTTAAAATATATTAATTGCAGGGGCCCTCCCTGGTGGTACAGTGGGTTAAAGCACAGCACTATGGAGCTATCCACAGCCACTGCAGCACAAGTTCAATCCCCAGCCAGGGGGGTGACTCACATCGTGCAGCAGACTTTTTCTGACCAGCCCACTGCTCCCCTCAGCAGTGTATTTCAGTCAGTCTGCCTGTTCTGCTCCCTATTCTGTATCTGGTGAATCCTCTCACTCTCGGCACCTCTGGCCTGTACCCCAGTTCTGTATGCAGAAATAAATAAATAATCTATATGTGGTCTCTGGTGGCACAGCAGATTAAAGCGTACTACTGCAGGAGAGCCGCAGCCCTTTCAGTGCGAATTCGATCCCCTGCCTAGAGGTGACCCACATGGCGCAGCAGACCTCTCCTGTCTCACCTGCTGCCCCCCTCAGCGGTGTACTTCATCAATTTGCCTGTTCTGCTCCCTGCTTTGTCTCTGATGAGTCCTCTCACCACACCTGCACCTCTGGCCTGTCCCCCAGTTAGGTATGCATAAATAAATAAATCTTTAAAAAAATATGTATTTGTTATTTCATCCTTCATTTTTGTTATTTCAATATATGGTTTCCCCATGAAATTCCCACCACCAGTTCATCTGTGCACCATCATCACCATAGTCTCTTGTGCTCTTCCCACCACTGTCCTGGCCCTCCCCCCCTCCTCCCCCTACAGAATGTCTCTGAACCAGATGCCCAAAATAGATGACTAGATCAAGATGATGTGGTATGTTTACACAATGGAATGTTACTCAGCAATCTAAAGGATAAATTCATACCTTTCGCAGCAACATGTATGGAGCTGGAAGGGATTATACTCAGTGAAATAAACCAGAAAGAAAAAAAAATTTGAATGGTCTCATTTATGGAAGGTAGAGAAAAGAAAAAAGGAATCAGAAAAAAAATAACCAAAATAAAATAAAAATCAAACCATCAGGCAACTATAGATCGTTTAAGCTATTTTAAAGTATATATATACTTTAGTGACAATTTATTCACTCTCTTGTACAACTATTACCATTCTTAGTCCCAGAAGATTTTCATCACTTCAAAGTAAAACTTTGTATCCATTAAGTAGTCACTCCCTACTCCACCCTCCTTCCAGCTCCCAGAGATCTTGCCGATTGTTTTTCATTTAAGTTATAGTCATCCTACTGCATGAAGTGGGATGTCATTTTGGTTTTGATTTGTGATAATTAAGGATATTACACTTTTTCCATGTACTTATTAGTCATTATAGCTTCCTGTGAGAAATTTTTTTCAAGTTCATTGCTCATTTTACAGTGGGTAGTATTTGGGTAAAGTTGTTATTGTGGAATGTAAGGGTTTTTATTTTTTAATATAAGTTCTGGATATGAGACCCTTATTAGAAATAAGATTTGGAAGTATTTGGAAAAAACCAATCTGTGGGTTGTCTTCCCTCTCTTAGTGTTCTTTGTTGAACTAAAGTTTTTAATTTTGATGCAGTCCAGTTTGTTTTGTTGTTGTTGCTGTTCTTTTGGTGTCATAACTAAGACACTATTGCCAAGCCCAGAGTCATAAGGACTTTGATTTGTCCCCCTCATCTGCTAGGCTGCATTGAGGTGCCTGAAGTACTGGTGCCTTGCACTGTTCTGAAAATACTGGGGGGGGGGGAGGCTCCTCCCCCCCTTTGCCCTCCACCCCACCTGCAGCCCTCTGCCAACCACATGGAGGTGAAGATTTGCAAAAGAGACTATTCTTGCTCATGACACCATTGTTGAATCAGTTGACCACAGACGAGTGGGTATATTTCTATCTATCTCATGCTGGTATACTCCAACAGACTCCAATTTTTAAAAAAAGACATTTTAACATTTAGGTTAGTTGCGAAGCTGAGAGGAAGGTACAGAGAGATTTAGATTTCCCTTATACACTCTGCCTGCACACCTGAATAGCCTCCCCCATTGTCAACATCCCCTGCTAACCCTGTGGCTCTTGGTTCATGGTGAGCATGAAGCACCCCGGGTCAGGGGCCAGCTCCAGCATATGGCTCCCTGGAGCTACAAGCAGAAGAGAGGCTCATGGGGTCCTGAGCCGACATGGTGGACCCCTGGTGGAGCCTACCTGGCAGCCATCCCCTTCTATGTTATTATAACTGGCCCCACTCAAGGGCTACTGGCTATGGAGAGCCGCTGGCCCCACTGGTCAGGGAAGGCTGATTCTGTGCAAATTTTACTTTTTGGTTCCTGGGTCATAGAATGGACCAACCAGGTCTGAGCCAAATGAACTAATGTTCAGTTAGCACATCAGTTATTCGGGTTGAAAATCAAGAATGGGCTGATTGATCCTAAAATAGTTCAGTCTGCCACTTAGGGGGACCCTAAAAGGAAATACAAGGCAGGATAGGAGGCAGCTTTGGCTCTCAATTCCTGACCTCTGGAGAAAGAAGAGAAACTAAAGTGTTAAACCCAGAGGCCGGGCCACTGCACCTGCCTCTTTGGTCCTGACCCTGCCTCCTGGTGACCAGCACTGCTGGCCAGTGCTATCCAACACTGTTGGTGGGTGACTGGTACTCTGTATCTGGCTCACATTGGAGTGTTGTCCTCCACTTCTGGTCACATGGCACTGACCACCAGTGCTGTTACCTCTTGCCTCTTGCCTGGCCTTCAGACTTCTTGCTTCCGGCTGCTGTGGTGTCTTCTCAACAAATCCGCCTGTGAGCACTTCCAGCAGCCACTGGGAGTTGGATTCTGGCCAACTGCTTGCCAGTGTGTCATGAGATCCAGGTCTTCATTGAAGGGACAGTGCCATCTTGAATGGGGGTTTTTAGTTAGGGACTTCTGTACATGTGGGCACTATCTGGGGGGAGAGAGCCAGCTACTTGTGGCCTTAGAAACCCGTTCTTTTCTGTTTGCAGAATAAACTCCATTGTTGTTCCCTTAACCTGAATGGGCTTGCAGTTGTGTGCGTAGGCGAGAACCCATAGACAATGACCTGTTCTCTACCTGGTCACTGTCTTATGACTTGTTACAGCATCCTGTAGCACTGATTCATAGCCACCATTGTGGGATCATACGGAATATTTTCACTGCCCCAAAAGCCTTTGTGCTCTGCCTAGTCTCCCTCCTTCCCCCTGGCAACTACAGGTCTTTGTCTTCAGAGTTTTGCCTTTTCCAGAATGTAATAGTTGGAACTGATGTCGTTTTTGGAGTTAGTGTGGGGTCTGTGGGTTCACTCTGGGAAAGGTCTCCCCAGAACCCCTCGTTTACCGCATGCAGTGAGTTCCCAGGTGACTTTTTCCACAAGACAGAAACTCAGTTATATATTTTTTTTTTAAAGATTTATTTATTTGTACATACAGAACTGGGGTACAGGCCAGAGGCTCAGGGGCGGTGAGAGGCTTCACCAGAGACAGAGTGGGGAGCAGAACAGGCAGATCGACAAAGTACACTGCTGAGGGGAGCAGCGAGCGGGTCAGGAGAGGTCTGCCACGCCATGTGGTCTCCTCCGGGGCAGGCGGGAATCGAACTCATGCGGAAGTGGCTTTAGCTTCTCAGTGCAGTGCTTTAACCCGCTGCGCCACCAGGGAGGGCCAACTCAGTTATATTTAAAGAGCAGGTTTATTAGGGAAAAGGACAGGAGGATTGGACACTTGCATAGGCACAAGCGGGCAGGCAGAGCTGCCCTGAAAGGGACAGCTTTGCTGAGGGGTCTGCATGGCTGCAGGTGGGCGGCCTTAGGAGAGCAACCTCCACTGAGGGAGGTCAGTGCAGAGAGGTCCTGGCAGGTACAGGTCATGGACAAGCAAGAGGCTGCTGCCCAGCAGAGGGAGAGAGCGGGTGGAAAGAAGCAGGGCCTAGGTTTGTTGATTTTGAATAGAATCTGAAAGGGACAGGTGCTCTATCTCCCCATCTTTATCTTTCCCCTTTTGGGTCTGTGGTAGACACAGCTTACAGCAGTCTGTTGCCTGCTTGGATCTTATGCTTTGTAACCTAGGTGTTTGTTGGTGCCTAAGCCTCTTGGTTTCCATAGCTGGGTCAAGGGGTCAAGCACAGCTTGTCCCTTCTATCCCCTGTGTGAGTCAGTCTTTTGCAGTGCCTCCTTACTGTTACTTCCTCCTCAGAATCATCCAGTGCACAGCCTTTTCAGATAGGCCTCTTTCACTTCGTAATAAACAGACTTACTCCATGGCTTTTCAAGTTCAATGGTTCATTTCTTTCTCATGCTGCTGAATAATAGTTGTGTGGAAATACCACAATTTATTCATCCTGTCATTGACCAAGGGCCATCTTTGTTGCTCACAAATTTTGGCCATTCTGTGTAAACCGCTATTCATGTGCAGGTTTTTTTGTGCGGCAGCTTTCAACTTCTTTGGGTAAATAACACTGGAGACGGTTGCTTGACTGTATAGTAAGTTTAGTTGTGTAAGGAACTGCTAGACTATCTTCCAAAGTGGCTGCACTGTTTTGCACCCCTCAAGCAGTGAATGAATCCCAATTGCTCTACATCTTCACTGGCATGTGATGATGTCAGTGTTTCAGATTTTGACTGTTTTAATTAGCTTTTCTCAAATGACATTAGGTGTAAAGCATCTTTTCATATGCTATTGTTATCTGTCTCCTTCAAGGAAGTGTCTTTTAAGGTCTCTGATCCATTTTTCAGTTGGTTGTATATTCAGTTGGTTGTATATTCAGTTGGTTGTATGTAAGTTTTTTTTTTTTTAAAAAAGATTTATTTATTCATACAGAACTGGGGTACAGGCCAGAGACAGAATGGGGAGCAGGACAGGCAGATCTATGAAGTACACTGCTGAGGGGAGCAGCGGGCTGGTCAAGAGAGGTCTACCGTGCCATGTGGTCACCTCGGGGGCAGGCGGGGATTGAACTCATGCTGAAGTGGCTTAAGCTTCTTAGTGCTGTGCTTTAACCCGCTGCGCCACCAGGGAGAGCCTGTATGTAAGTTTTAAGAATTTTTTGTATACTTGGATATCAGTTCTTTATCATGCATGTATTTTGAAAGTATTTCCTCCCAAATAAGGCATATTTTTATATTCTTGACAGTATTTCACAGAACAGAAAATTTCAATTTTAATGAAATTGATTCTTTCATGTTTGTGCTTTTGTGTCACATATAAAAAGTTATCACCAATCCAAAATCATCTAGACTTTCTTATATTATCTTCTAGGAGTTTTACATTTTACAATTTTTTTTTTGAAGAATGTAAGGTGTGTATCTAGATTCTTCTTCTGTCTTCCGCCTCCTCCTGTCTCCCCCACCCCACTTCCTCCTTTTTTGATTGTGGGTATTCATTTGTTCCCAGAACATGTGTTAAATCTATATTTTCTCTATTATATGCCTTTGTTCCTTTCACAAAGATATGTAAGTCAATTTGTGTGCCTCTAGCCTCTGTTCTCCTTTAATATGTTTGTCTTCTCACCATGTCACTGTCATGATTACTGTATGTTTATATGTATCTTTTAGAATAAATGACATAAAGAACAGATGTTTTTATTAAGCTGTATAGAACAAATCTCAGAAAAAAGATAAGAGTATTATTTCTAACAGATTAAGCAATAACACTACTAATTCAAAATCCTTTACAAGAAAAGATAGTTTAGTAAGTTCTAGTTCAGTTTGCTGTTTTTTACATGTTACATTTTTCTTTCCCCTTTTCACTTACTTCATTTTAAGCTTAACTTCACCAGCGTGTTTAGTTGGTCTACTTATCTACTAGGCGAATAGTGTTTTTCTTTTTATGTTTGAATTATTAGCATGTAGGATTTTGCTCCAACTTTTTGTTTTTGTCTTTCAGGTTTTTAAAAAAAAGATTTATTTATTTATGCATACAGAACTGTGGTACAGGCTAGCAGTGCAGGGCTGTGAGAGGATTCACTAGAGATAGATTGGCGAGAACAGGCAGATGGGCTAAACACACTGCTGAGAGGAGCAGCAGGTGAGACAGGAGGGTCATCCCCTGGCTGGAAATTGAACACTTGCTGTAATGGCTGCCAGTCCCTTTAACCTGTTGTGCCACCAGGGAGGGCTCTTTCGGCTTTAAATGGGTCCTTTGTAAATAAAGTATTGTTGACGGAAGCATTTCACCCACATTGTAATTCTGTCTTTTTATTGGTGAATTCAGACCATTCACATTAAGCATGATTATTGATATGAAGTGCTTATCATTTTGCTTTGTAATTTTTATTGTTTTATTTTACTGTCTTTTTGTAGATTTTTTTTTTTTTTTAGTATTTCTATCAGTTTCTTTTTGTCTTTGGGTCTGTACTCTGGTTAGTGGTTACCATGGGGTTTTCGCTAAGATTCCATTTAACTATATAGGTTCTGCCAATTTCTTCCTCCTACTTATTGTTTTATTGTTGAATCATATTTTTGCTCACCATTCTGGCTTTGTATTGCTATTGTCATTTTGCTTAGGAATTTGTGTTATATGCTTTTCTCACATTTTTTTAAAAAAGATTTATTTATGCATACAAAAACTGGGGCTGGAGTACAGGCCAGAGGTGCAAGGATGGTGGGGGGTGGGGGCGGGATTGAGAGGATTCACCACAGACAGAGTGGGGAGCAGAAAAGGCAGATCTACTGAAATATACTGCTGAGGGGAGCAGCGGGTGAGACAGGAGAAGTCTGCTGTGCCATGTGGGTCGCCCACCTGGCTGGGGATGGAACTCATGCTGCAGTGTGTGTGGACATCCTCATAGTACCACATCCCAACTTGTTGCGTCACCAGGAGGACTACTTTCAACATTTTTAAAAGGAAGGTCTGGTGGTGGTAAACTGTTAGATTCTGTTAGTCTGGGGAAACCTTTATTTCCCCTTCATGCTTGAATAATAATTTTGCAGGATGGAGTGTTTTTGACCAGTAGTTCTTTTAGGATTATGAAAATTTCCACTCTCTGGCCTGGAGAGTATCTGGGCTGAATTCTGGGAAAATCCTTATTTGGGAGCCCATTGTATGTTTTTTTCTCTTTGCTTCCTGCAATTTTTTTCTTTATCTTTGACTTTTGATAGTTTGACAAGTGATGTGTCTAGATGTAGATCTTTTTGCATTTAAAAATTTGGGCATTCTTGCTGTTTCTTGGACACCCATATTTAATTCATTCTTTAGGTTTGGGAAATTCTCAGTTGTTATTTCCTTTAATAGGATTTCTGCTCCCATCTGTCTTGACCTTCTGGGGTCCTGATTATTCTTATGTTTCCTCTTCAAATTGAATATGATAGTTCTCATAGATTTTCCTCATGCTTCCTTTGTCTTGATTCTCTTTTTCTAAGTGGGTGATTTATTTCTTTGACTTCTATATCTGAAATTCTTTCTTTTGCCAATTCTATTTAAAGTGCTTCATAAATTTGTCTGCATTTCATTCAGTATCTTTTTGTGATATGTGTACATGCAGCCTCTGGTGAACAAATCTCTTTGTTCCTGAATCTCCTTTTTAAGTTCTTGCACCTGCCCATCTTGATGTCTTTTTCCAATGGTTTGGAAAAAGTCTCTGTATTACATTTTCCCAGGACTTGTGCTGTTCTCACTTTGCTTTTACACTTTGTTTAGCTTAGTTCTTTGCTTCCTAGGCATATGTATTGTCTTACTTGCTAAGTGTGGGGGGGGGGGTAGAGGGGGTTGGGACACTGAGATTTAGTTTTGTTTGTTTCTTTATTAGTTGAACTTGATGTGAGGTGAGGGTAGCAGGGTATCTGGGGCTTTAATACTGGATCTCAAATTGAGCAGTGAGGTCTGCACCTCTGCTTCTTTAGTTCCACAGAAGTTGTCTTTAGTACTCAGGCTGTCTTAGCTTCCCGCCCCACTTCCCTGCCACTCTTTTCTGCTGTGGGCTGTTATCTATGAAGCTGGAGTCTCAATGGGGGAGATACTAGGTTTACGCCAGCAGGCTCTCTCTTTGGGACTGTACTTGGCCGGCAGGCAGCACCCATCCTGATTCTGGTGGGCAAGGCGCTGTCTGGTCACTGTGGCTGCCAGTAGGGTTGTTGCCGCCCTGTCCCACCTGTGCTGCTGCTTCTGCAGGTTCTGTGACAGCTACGTGCCATTTGCTTACTTTCCCAAGGAATTCGTGCATTAGCTCATTACTGTTGAGCTTTCCATGCAGTCGGCTTTGCTCAGCTTGGCAGCTCTTTGACCTTTTCTGGGCAGAGTTAACCAGTTTCCTGGGTCTGGGCTCACAGAATTCCCAGGTCTATGCCATGCTTGTGTTTAAAGTTCCACCATGGAATAGTACAGTGCTCTCGGCTGCCCCATTGTGGCTTGCATGATAAACCACAGGCACATTCTGCAGGCTGGAATAGCTACTCCTCCAGTCATGCTCCCCTCTGCTTCTTTCTGTTTCTTCCCCTCAGTGGCCACCATCCTTAGCTTGAGATCTCCATGGGGAAGTCTTGGGTGTCTATAGATGGGATGGAGCACCTGGATATTTCTATGAACAAATACTAATTTTTTATAGCTATTATTAGAGAAGAGGGTGATTCCACCCCTCTTTTGCCACTTGTGGGTAGAATCTCAAATGAGCAAAGTTTGAATGGTACCTCACTAAATCAGACACATAGATAACAAAGAAGCAGTTGAAAATAAATTTAATACAATTAGTCATTAGGGATATGTGTATTCTTATCCTAGTGAAATCCCACTACCTACTGGAATATCTTAAAAGACCGAATATGCCATGTATTGGTGAAGATGTAGAGGAAATGGAACTGTCATCCACTACTCGTGAGGTTGTAAATGATAAAACTTCTTTGGAAAATAGTTTGGTGCCTTCTCAAAAGTTAAACACATGTTCACCATCTGTTCTAGTCACTCCATTTCTAAATTTTTTAACCACAAGCAAAGTTTATGTGTATGTAAAAACTTGTATGTGAATTTTCATAGCAACCTTATTTGTAAAAACTCACAACTGAAAACAGTCCAAATGCATATCAGCAAGTTGATGAATAAACAAACCATATTATATCCTCAAATGGAATAGTGTTCGGCAGTCATGGGAATGAACTTATTACATGCAACAGCACAAATCAGTCACAAAGTCATGTTGAGTAAAGGTAAACAACAACAAAATAGCATGTACTCAGGAACTTATGATTCCATTTATTTTATTTTTTAAAGACTTATTTATGCATAAAGAACTGGGGTGCAGGCCAGAGTGAGAGGTGCAGGGCCAGGTGCAGGGGTGGTGAGAGAGTTCACCAGAGACAGTGGGGAGCAGAACAGGCAGATCAACAAAGTACACTGCTGAGAGGAGCAGCAGAGGGGGAGCGGGGGCAGGAGAGGTCTGCTCTGCCATGTGTGTTATCTCTGTGGTGGGGCTCGAACTTGCACTGAAGCGGCTACGGCTGTAGTCAGCTTGCAGTGCTGCGTCCCAACCTGTTGCTCCACCAAGAAGGGCCTCGTATGTTTCCATTTATATAAAATCTAGAAAATTCTAACTAATCTGTAGTGAGAAAAAGCTGCTCAGCAGTTATCAAGGCTGGGAGAGCGCACTAAGGAAGGCCAGGAGGGAGATTCTGCAGGGCATGAGGAAACCTTTAGGGATGATGGGCAGATTCACTATCATGATTGTAGTGCTGGTTTTATGGGCATATACACATGGCAAACTTAGAAAGCTGTACATGAATATGTATAGTTTAATATATATTTATTATACTTTAATAAAACTTAAAATTTTCACTTAAGGGCACTCCTTGGTGGCACAGTGGGTTAAAGCATAGCGTTTTTTGTGAAGCTATCGGCAGCCGCTGCAACATGAGTTCGATCTCCAGCCGGGGGTGTGACCCACATGGTGTGGCAGGCCTCTTCTGGCCCACTGGCTGCTCCCTTCATCAGGATATTTCAGTAGATCTATCTGTTCTGCTCCCTACTCTGTCTCTGGTTAAATCTCTTACCCACCACCCCATCACCCCTTGCACCTCCGGCCTTTACCCCAGTTCTTGTATGCATAAAAAAAAAAAATCTTAAAAAAATTTTTTTTTTATCTTAAAAATATATAAAGATCCTGGGCTGCTTCAGGTAGAAAAGACCTGAACAGAAGCCTGCAGGGTTTATTTGTTCAACATTGTTTTCTCAGTGGGGATTAGGAAAAACCTATGTCTCCACACTGTTTTTTGTTAGTTTTCCATGTTTTCTTTCCTAAACTGGCTATTGTAAATGGTCATTTTTCTGTTGTTGGTGCTGGTATTCTTAGACTCATTTTCACTTCCTTTTTTATCATCTTACTCAATTTGTATTTTAATCTTGTTCCTTCTTCTCTTTGAAATGTTTGACAGATGTTCTCCCTTCCTTGTTTTTTACAGAAAAGTCCTCATTCCAGCATTGCAGAACAGACTTCTTATCATGTAATGTAATAAATTCCTAACCAGACCCTTTCTTCTAGTCTAATCCACTTTGTAACTATTCTGAGACTGACATTTTAGGACTACACATTCTTTCCTTGGCCAATCACATTAGGAGTATTAAACATTTACTGTATGCATTGAACTATAAAGGACTAAAAGAATGTTTTAGAATATGATTCCTATCTCAAATAATGTTCATGAGGAGGTGGAGTTTAAATATAAGTGTTGGGCCCTATCTGGTGGCATGCAATGTGTTAAAGCTCAGCACTATGAAGTAATCCACAGCTACTGCAGCATAAGGTCCATCCCCTGCCAGGGAGCTGACTCTCATGGCACAGTGGACCTCTCCTGGCCAGCTGTCTGCTACCTCAGCAGGGTATTTCAGTATCTCCACCTGTTCTGCTTTCCACTCTATCTCTGGTGAATCCTCTCACCCCTCTACCCCCTGCACCTCTGGCCTGTATCCCAGTTCTCATATACATAAATAAATCTTTAAAAATAAATAAATAAAAGTGTGATTTCTGCCTTCAAGTAACTTACTTTTTAGCTGAAAAGATAAATATCTCAAAATTTAATAAATGGTAAAATAGTAATATTTATTTTTTCCCTCCAGATTCCTGTTACATGCAGTCTTGTCCCTGTGGTTCCATATTTTTTGAATAGGAAACCTCTAAAAGCGAAACAGCAGGGAAATCATCATCCTGTACAGGTAATTTGAATTTAAAAACTTCCCATCTTTAAATTTTCCCGTTCATATACATTTAAAGTTAATTTTTGAGAATTCAAAAAACTTTTTGTGGGTGAAGTATTAAAATCTATTAATACGACTTCTTACAAACACTGAGTGAGCTATGTAGGCACTGCTGTCTTAGCATACGGCAGGAAGTGTAGCACAGCAGCTTCAGTGCTCTGCAGGTGGGGACATACATCTGGAATATGCAGGGAAAATGCCAGCTAAGGATAAATGCTGGGTCAGAAACACTGCAGATACTTCCAGTAAGTACAGGAACCAGGGAAACTTGCCTCTGGTCTCTACTATTGTTCAGCATTAATTTGAAGTAAATTAACTCTATTATAGTGTACTTTGTTGATGAAGCTGGGAAAGAGGTCTTACACATTGCTGGTAAGAATGCAGATTATTGTAAGCCTTCTGAAGGGAAATTTGGCAAAACTAAAAACCCCATGTAATTATTTACCTATTGACCCAGTAAGGTCTTTGCTGGGAATGTACATGAAAGTACACCTCTGTTAATATGAAAATATGTATTATAAGATAACCAAAGCAGCTTTATATATAATTGCAGACTTTAGAAATAATCTAAATGCCCGTAAATGGGAAAGTGATTAAATTATGGTAAATCATGCAGTAATGGAGCTGTAAAAAAGAATGAGGATAATCTCTATCAACTAATATGGAGTATAGTGTTAAGTGAAAAAAAAAAAACCAAGGCTCAAGAGTATAGTATGTGACCTTTTATATAAGAAAGAAGGACTTATTAGAAGCTGGGATTTGTGGGGCCTTCCCTGGTGGCACAATGGGTTAGGACACAGCACTGCAACCTAGCGGCAGCCACTTCAATGCTAGTTTGATCCCTGGCCCAGGAGATGACCCACATGGTGCAGCAGACTTCTCCTGATCCACCCACTGCTCCCCTCAGCAGTGTACTTCATCAGCTGGCCTGTTCTGCTCCCCACTCTGTCTCTGGTGAAGCTTCTTACCATCCCTGCACCTCTGGCTTGTACCCCACTTCTGTATGAATAAATAAATTAATTAATTAATCTTAAAAAAAAAAAAAAGCTGGGATTTCTGTGTCTTCTGGGCTCATATGCATACAGCTTATGTTCCTATAAGCCCAGCATCTGTTTTTTACTTCTATGTATGATTCTCCAATAAAAGGATCCAGGTGCTTTTTGAAGTGTTTCATTTCAGAACTAAGATAGGGAAAATAATAAAAGTGTCTGGAACATTGGGGAGGTGTGCCAGATAACAAAACAGCTTTTTTTTCTCAAATAAAAAGGAAGATGTTATTCAAAGAACAGGGAGCCAACCTGAAGCAATTCAAAATGGTGGAAGCTGGATCAACTGAAGTAAAATAATATTATTATTGGGTTATAATATGTAGACTAAAGTAATCATGAGTCTATTCTAAATGAATAGAAAATTTGAAAATGTGGGAACAGGGACTTTTGTTCCTTTAATTTATATATATTTTATTTTATATCATTGTTCCTTTTTTTTTTTTTTTTTTTTTACATTGTTTGCCGTCTTTCCTCAGGGGTAGTCCCCACAGAATTCCCATCATTGATTCAACCATGCAACATCACCACAGTCTCCTGTGCTCTTCCCTCCCTCGACACAATCCCTCTTCCTTCCCCTCCCCTGCATAACATCTCAGATTCATAGTTGTCCATTTATTATTTTAGTTTTGTTTTGGTGTGTTGTTTATTGTTATTATTTTTTCAACAGGGGCATTTCTTCCTTAACCTCTGTCCCTTTGTATTGTGGATTCCATGTGTACAGATTCAATCATGTATCAAGAAATACTTATGTAGTTAGGCCTCTGATGATCTGTATTAAACATATGGACTTTGTTCTTGTTATTACTTCCTAAAATATATAGTATAATTATTTACATAGCATTTACATTACATTAAGTATTATAAGTATAGGAATGGTTTACAGGGAGGATATATAGAGAATGCAGATACTATGCTTATTTATATAAGAAACTTGAGCATCCTGGATTTGGTAAGGAGAGGGTCCTGGAAGCTATTACTTGTAGATATGGAGGGATGACTATAGTATAACTCCCGTGGAAGGACTGAAGGAAACAGAAAATTGTCATTAGCTGAACACAGTAATAATTGTTATAGAGAAGATCCAACAGTGAATGGTAAATTAGTGAAGGAAAATTGTGGAGGAATAAAATTTGTAGGGGTCTGCCCTGGTTGTGCAGTACTGTGAAGCTAGCTGCAGCCACTGCAGCACTAGTAGGATCCCCCACCCCTGACCAGGGAGCTGACCCACAGGGCGCAGCATCCTCTCCTGACCCACCCACTGCTCCCCTCAGCAGTGTAATTCAGTCTGCCTGTTTTGCTCCCCACTTTGTCTCTGGTGAATCTGCTCACCTCCAAGATCTCTGAGCTATAACCCAGCTCTTGTATGATAAATAAATAAATATTTTAAAAATGAAATACAATTTGTATTTGATTTTAAGTATATCCCCAAGATTTTTATTAGCCACAAAGAAAAACTAGTAATTTTCCTGGAGTCAAACCTTTTACAAGGTCAGGACAAGATCAAAATCTACCTTCATTAATGGCTAAAGTAAGCATTGCAATTAGAGACACACTGACATCATGAAACCCATAATATAATGCACTGAAAAGGACACATCATTTCTGGGTATCCATGCCAAAATTTAATAATCCTTGTTCAATCAGAAAACATCAGCCAAACCCAAATGAGACATTTGACGGTATCGATCAGTCGTCTTCGGAAGAAGTAAGGTCATGAATTCAAGATAAGGAAAGAGTGAAACCTGACAACTAAGCATAATGTGAATGTTTTTATGGCTTATTTTTGCCCAGAAGAATCTTTTTCTGTGTGCTCTCTTTGAACATTTAAGACATGTTTTAAGATGTCTTGTTTAAACTGTCTCTGATTCAGATTACTATTTGTATGTAGTTCTGGGTAGAAATTCTACACACATGCTCCTTCACATTACAGCTTCAAGTCATCCACTCCACTTTAAAAAATTCTATCTTATGCATTTAGATTCATCTCTGTACTATAACAAGATTTGTTTTGTTCTTGTATTCTACTTAGCATGTTTTGTTTGAAGTGGAAGTGGTGACCACTTGCATCATTTGAAAGTACTTACTGTATTAATGAGAAATCTCTCCTGTTTCTGTTCTATTTAGGAACAACAGAATAAATGCTTTCAACATATCAGGGACTACAATAAAACGTCTCACTTTCCTAATATTTATCTTATAGCTGCAATATATATATGTTTTGCTTGCTTGTTGTTTACAACATATTGTTGAGGGCATTTTTTTATTCTGCTTTCATAATAGGTGATTACTTAGCAATTTATTTGAAATAGTTTAGAACTTAAGTGAGGACAAAAAAGAATAGAAGCTTGTCCCTTTCCACTTCACCATCTTGGAATCAAAGGGAAGGAAAAGGCAGAGAAGTTTCTCTGAGAGAAATACATACTTATAGAGAACTGAAATTGAAGCTGCTAAAAAGGAAACCTTTCTTCCAATCCTAAAGTTTACTCATTGTCCAGATTAGAATTCTGGTGAGTCCTCCTTCCTTTTTCAAAATGTCTTCAGTGGCTTTAGGGAATGGGTATTGTGGCCCAGTCCACTGGACAGTGGGCCCAGTGCCATTCAGAACGTGACTGCGGGAGAATGCAAAGATAGGCAGACAGTTCCTTCATGTTCCTAAAGTGAGTTTTCATTCTATACCAAAATTAGATTAATTAAATTATTGGATTTAAACGTACAGCTCATCTTTACATTCAACAGTCTTTTTTCTACAATAAGTGCTTATAAAACTACTTGAAATTGCATTTCTACTGGAAAACCAAAAGATGTACAAATCACATCCATCTGGTATAAATTGATGGTGTTAGAGGAGAGCAAATCTGTTACAGGGCAGGGAGAGAAGTGCACCCCTGAAGCCCCAAAACCTGCCTGCTCTAAGTGGGTTCTGCCATCCACCGCAACCAGACAAAACATATAAAACTTTAATGAAAAGGGACTTTAATACAGTAAATATACAATATGGAACACAAAGATATAACTTCTAAATCAAACACCTGAAGTGACCCATCCCCTCGTGGGCAAAAGTCAACCCAAAAGGGATTGGCCCAAAGCAAGGCCTGATAGCCTGCCACAAGACTAAAGCACCTTCTGGCTGGGACCCATGGAAAAGGGTCAGACATGGCCAGACAAATCTAGGAGCAAAAGAGCAACATCAAAATCAGTATAAACACTGCCATAGTCACCTCCCTACAGGTCTCTCACCCACATCTGCCTTAACCAGTCCAGGGTCAGGAAACAAGCACGGTTTCTTCATCACATGCTTGCTGCTCCATGTGGCTTCCTTAGGTCTCCATCTTTTTCTCCATCTGGCTTCCTTCTCTTCTCTCATCTTCTCTCTCCTTTTTCTCTGCTCAGCTCCACCCTCCTGGGTGGGGCAGGGAACCTGGAACTTCCCTTTTTCCTAGGGACTACCCTGTTACAATGGCAGCAGAGCGCAGTAACAAAAACATACCCAGTGACATAGCTGATTCTTGACCAGCTGAAGCTTTACAGTGATTGTGCTTGTTCGTATTCATGATATTATGATTTTCAGTTTTCTTAGATGATTGAGTTATTGTTTATTTTCTCCACAGAAATGAGCAGTACTGTATCTTTGAAAGATTTGTGAGTACTATTTTTACATGAATTTGAACTAGGACACAGTGCAGCCGTGGCAAGTGGAAACATCAGTTCTGTCTTTGGAGAAGTCTCTGTTAGTCAAAAGACCATTCGGTCGTGGTTTGAAAAATTTCGATTTGGGGATCTGATTCTGAAAAATGAGCCTTAAGAGAGATCTAAATCTGTGTTATGAAAATCAGTTGAGAGCCCTGGGGGAAGCTAACCCCAAAACAGCAATTCAAGGTCTTGCCACCGATTTCAGAGTTTCTGCTGCAGCAATTTCTGGACACCTGGCTGCAAAAGTAAAGGTAAATAATACTGGGCAAGAAGGTTGGTACCATGCCAGGTGATGGATGACCATAAAACTAAGATGTTTAGAGCTATGTCCATACCTTAAAATTTGGAAGAGCAGATACCTCCTTTGAAGAAGATCATAAGTTTTGACAAAAAGAATGAAACTGAAAGTGATGGGCTGTTGACGAAGTTACCAAATGTGTTAAAACCATCACTGCAATTAAAAGGAAAGCCAAATTAACTGTACAGTGGTCTGCAACAAGCGTATTTCATTACTGCATTTTAGCCCAGGTGAATCTCAAATGTCAAAGAACTGAAACTATGTATGAAAAATTGTTCAAAAAGAGCTCTGCATTGTTTAGCAGATACTTGACCCCAGACATCACATACCGCCAAGTTAACTGAATTAGCATGAGCAATTCTGACATATCCATCATTCTCCCCTGACTTTTTTTTAAAACAGATTACCAACCTTTTTATCATTTGGAATTCTAAGAAGTAGAACATTCTTCACTGAGAGACAGTGATTAAAGGATTTCAATATTTTTATGCTGAGTGCTATAAAAATGGCATATATCATTTAGTATTCCAGGAAATTACCACTTGCGGAAAGTTTTCAATGCAACAATGCATATTTTGGGTGAATAAAACTTTTTTCAAGAATATAACATTTTCACTTTTGACTTACAAAAAAGTGACATCATATAGTTCAACCTGATAACCAACTGAGTCTGAAGACTGAAAGATACTAGCTTGATGGGTGTTGGAAAACTACAAGCTACTCCTGATTTGGGGGCCCCTTCAATGGAGGATTGTCACAACTCAGTGTGTGTATGTGTGTAAAAGATGCTAAGAGGTGAGCCATGCAGAGATCTGGCTAAGGAGGCCTCTAGAGAATGAGCAACCTCATCAAAGGCTCAGGAAAAAAAAAAACAAAAACGTTTCTAGTAATGCCCAAATGACTCTGGATAATACTTACTCTGTCATGCAAAGCCAGTCCCTTCTTTCTGGTTTCCATTCCACTTCTCTATTTTAAAAAATGTAGGTGGCCTTCAGAAATAAAAATGGCCTTTTAATGATTTTATAGCTAGATCGCAGTTTATTATGGCATTTAGGGATTCAGTAGGGGTAAAGATACTGGGATGATCCTCTTCTTGCCTCCTGACAAACTGCTCTATTCCATGAAAGAGAGATAAGTAATCCTAGAAGGTAAGAGGTGAGAGAAGGACACCCTGGAATGGATCTCACCTGGAAGCTTGTGGGGGCAGAGGCATGAGAGGGAGAGAAACAGGGAGCAGTGGAGGGAGAGTTGGACTAGAAAGCCCGTAAAGAAGAACTGACCTTGAGCCTAAGGATTAAGGAACATGAGATGCTTTGCTTCAAATTTTAAAAAAAGAGTCTTTTCCTTGGGACATAAGCAACTCTGTAACATGACACAAGGCTCAGCAAGCAGGGTAGAGGATGCTTTTAGCCTCATTTACTCCCTTGGCTGGATGGCCTTGCCTGAAGTCACTTGCTTATTTTACTGCTTCATTTTTGGGCTTTTCAAGGAATTCGCTCAGCATTTCTGTGGGCTCTTCCTTGCTCCCCAGAGAAGTTTCTGGCTTAGCTCAGATTGACAGGGTGAGTACACTGAAACCAGAAGTGTAGGAGGGACTATATTTCAAAGGCATTGGCTTGGCCAATGTGAGGGAAAGTGAAGCTGTGTGGTTTCCTAGTGTGATGGAATGTTGTTTTATGGCATCCCTCCAATTCTCAGACTGTTTGTCAGACTTTTGGAGCTGGATGTCGAACTTTGGTCTAAAACAGTAAGTGAATATCCTTGTTTAATCCAATTAAGTAGTTCAGGGATGGGTAGGAAACTCAGAAAGGTGATGAAGGCAGGAGTCATCTAGGGTGTTGAGCTATTCTAGCAATCTTCCCTACTTGTAAATCCAAATGCCAGAAATAGGCCCTGCTGTTCTTATGAGCAGCTGGGTCCAGCTGTGACAAAAAGTGGTACAACTATTACTGATTTCTGGTAATCAGAGAGTTAGTAATTACACTTTTCACTTAAGCTGTTTTTTTTTTTAAGACTTATTTATTCATATAGAATTGGGGTACCAGGCCAGAGATGTGGAGGGTGAGAGGATTCACCAGAGAAAAAACGGGGAGCAGAACAGGCAGACCAATGAAGTACACTGCTGAGGGGAGCAGCTGGCAGACCAGGAGAGGTCTGCCGCGCCATGTGGCTCTCCTCTGGGGCAGACAGGAATGGAACTCATGCAGAAGTGGCTTAAGCTTCTTAGTGCAGTGCTTTAACTGCTGCGCCACCAGGGAGGGCCACACTTAAGCTGTTTTAAGTTGGGTTTTCTATTTTGGCAATAGAAAGATTCCTGACTGTTCCCCTTACCCCCACCCCCCAGCTGTACTTTCCTTAATTGTAATGTGGGAAAATGGGGCTCATGATATCACCCTGCACCGTCTAAGAAGTTACTGTGCCAGACAGGCACAGACTGGCCACACAGCACATGCTAGAGAGCACTGAGAGGGGAAGGCAGAGAAGGCGTAGGCCCCTCTGGAGGCCCCGCTGTGCCAGAGCTGCCTGTGGGGAGTTCAGAGCTCAGGGAGGAAGGTCCTGGCCAGTGCAGGGTGCCCCATAAAAGAACACTGGCCTCTGGGGCTACTCCGAACCTCTGTGGCTTTTCTGCAGTGATGCTTTCTGAACTGGGGCTTTACTAGCCAGCTGGGAAGAAGAAAATGTCTTTCTGAAGGTAACAATTTAAGATATATGACCAATTTTTTTCTTTTACTAATTTACCATCTCTTAGCTTTAATATAAAAATAAATTTTATTTGAAGATTTACTTCTAAGTCATGAAGAAAGTGGACCTTAAATGTTCTTATCATGGAAAAAAAGTGATGTGATGGCTAAATTAGCTAACACTATGATGCATTTATGTTGTATGAAGATACCAGCTCAACACGTTATACACCTCAAACTTATACAGTGCTATATTTCAAATAGATCTTAAAACTAAGAAACATATTTTGTTTTTCCAGACAAAACAAAAATACAAAATGGATGATTTTTAAAAATTTGATTAAAAAAATCAGACTTTTTGGGGAAATGTTGAGTGTAAATGCTATAAACAGAATCAACACAAAATGATTACATTTTTATTGTGATAATCATCTCACTTTCATGGAAAAGTAGAACTGCAGTTTTAAGTTTAAAACGTCAACTTGAGAGCTGCATTGGATTCTGAAGACAAATGAGAATGTCATGTGCACAGATGTACACAGACACCTGCCAAACACAGACGCCTGCCAGGCATCTCAGGGCTCTCACTCTCCTTGCCCTAGGAGTGTTAGAGATTTCCTGGTAGAAACCACTTAATCCCTCTACTTCCCCTGCATTTGCTGAGTATTAATCACAAAAAGGAATTAAAAAGTGATGTTGAAAGCCATTTGGTTCATCAGGAACATAATGTACTATTAAGGAAGTTCAGCCCCGTCCGCCCACTTATTGGTAGAGTGGAGCTTCTACAGTCACTTTAAAGGTGCTAAAGTCAGTGAAAAGTGGGCTCTTTCAGCACCTGTCCTCAGTCCTAATGAGTTTTTCTGTCAGTGGTTCAACCACAACAGCCTCATTCTGTTACAGGGCAGGGAGAGAGGGGCACCACTGAACCCCCAAACCTGCCTGCTCCAAAAACATACAAGACTTTAGTGAAAAAGAACTTTAATACAGTGAGTATACAATATGGAAAACAAAGAATATAATTTCTAAATCAAACGCTTGAAGTTACCCACCCCTTTGTGAGTAAAGGTCAACCCAAAAGGGACTGGCCCAAAGCAAGGCCTGAAATCTGCCACAAGCCTAAAAGCACCTTCTGGCCGGGACCCATGGAAAAGGGTCAGAAATGGCCAGACATGTCTGGGAGGAAAAGAGCAAAATCAAAATCAATATAAACACTGCCATAGTCACCTCCCCATGGGTTTCTCACCCACATCTGTTTCAACCAGTCCAGAGCCAAGAAACAAGCCCGGCTTATTCATCACATGTTTGCTAGTCCATGTGGCTTCCTCAGGTCTCCTTGCTTCCTTCTCTTTCAGATTCCTTCTCTTTTTTTTTCTCTTTTCAGCTCCACCCTACTTCTGAGAGGGGCAGGGAACCTGGAACTTCCCCTTTTCCTAAGGACCCCCCCCCTTACAATCCCCATTCCTTTGACTCCCTAATTTGCCTATGGTATTCTGTCTGAATTATTGCTACTCTACTTCTCAGCAACCACCTGGAATGTATGTTTCCTCTGGGAAGCTTCCCTGATTGCTCCTCTTCACCTCAGTCAGTTCCCCTGCCAGTGACCTGACAGCACTAGTTTGGTTCCCTGGAAATTGTTCACAGTAGTAGTTGTATATTTGTGTGATAGTATTTATCTTTGCTAGACTATAAAATTCACAGTAGGTCTTTTGTCTGTTTTTAATCACAAGATCATAATCGCTTCAAAAGTACAAGGTCCAGCACCAGTAAATACTTAGTAAATATTTGTTAAATAAATGATAGGGTAAATTTCATCCATTTTGGAGAAAGCTCTTGACTTGGTATCAGTTGTAAGAAGTATTTTAATAGCAGATGATTGAAAACTTAATAAACATTGGCTTAAAAGCTCTTTTCCAACGAACGTACATTATTCAAGCTTACAAATTACCTGAGTTTTTACAGTGCATACCAGTATGCCAGCCACCTAGATCTGAACCACTGATATTGTATAATCCTTGTTTCATCCCTTACCTAGCCAGGGAAGATATTTTTTGGTCTTTTGGGTGCATTTCAATGTAAGTTGCATGTGTTAGCATATTTTACCTTAAATACTTTGCATACATGTCATTGTATAGAATTTCATATCTGCTTAATCTTTTTCATTGAGGTAAAATTTAAATTCAATAAAATGACTTAACATCCAGTATGTTTTGACATATTCACACACTTGTGTAACACAAACCTCTATTAAACTACAACTGTACCATCAACATAGAGATCCCTCAGGCCCCTTTGTCTTTGACCTGGAGCCATAGTCCCAAAGGAGACAAACACTGCTCTCAAGTTTTTCTCTGCCACAGCACAGTGTTACTGGTCTAGAGCTGCATAAAAATGGAATCATAAAACAGATTGTCCTTTTTTTTTTGTAAGTCATCTCTCACTATTTTTGAGATCCATTTTATTGCATGTATCAACAACTGGTACCTTAAAAATGGCTGATTATGCCATTGAGTGAGTATACCACAGCTTATCCCCTTAACTCTTTGCTAGACCTTTGTGAGATTTCCCCCCAAGTTTGGGGCTATTATGAATATTCTTGTACAAGTATTTTTGTGGACTTCATTTCTCTTTGGTAAATAGCTAAGATTGGAATTATTGGCTCATAGGTTGTGTGTATATTTGTTTTTTTAAACCTTTTCCCAATGTGATTATACCACTTAGACCCCCTCTCAGTAATATTTACTAGTCTTTCTAATTTGATGCTGGTCAGTGGAGATCTCTATCTTATTTTGACCTCTTCCCTTTCATAGGGATTCAAGGGGGCCAAGATAAGCAACACTCAGGGTAGCTAATTAGTGCTGTCTGAAGCCCAGGCAATTCAGCATTTTGTTCCTCCTTCTTAGTGGCAACTGAGGTAGCAGCCTCTAAAATGGCTTCTAATGCCTCTTGGTTATTTTTGAGTATGGGTTGAGGTTAGTGACTTGTTTCTACTAGAATACAGAAGAGATGGGAAGCCCCTTCTCAGATAAAATTATTAAAGAATGTGGTTTCTGTCCTCTCTCTTGCCCTTTCTTGGATCACTCATTCTAGGGAAGCCAATTGCCAAATTGTGAGGCGGCTTTATGAAGAGTCCATGTGATGAGGGCTGGGTCCTACCGACAGCCTAGCTGAGCATTCACCTAAGACTGCAGAGCCCTACTTTAATTCATGAAACTGAGATAAGATTTGTTATTTTAAGCCATTAAGCTTTGGGGGTAATTTGCTATAAGGCAAAGGACACTAATACAATAACCTCTTTGTCTCATTTTCATAAGGTGGATGTAATACCTTTGGGGTCTCATGTTTATGAGACAGTAAGAAAAAATATGAAATGCAAAAGATGTTTTTTACATGTATCTGTTTATTTTTATCAGAAAAAAACTTTTTGAAAAATCCCAATCAGCAGCAGACTTTGGTTTATATTTTAATGACCAGAGATAACACCACACGACCGCTCCTTGTTAGAAGGTAGCTATAAGCAGTGACTAAAGAGAATGGGGTGTTAGGATGGAGTCTGCCTCAGCTGACAATGACTGCCACAGCCACCATTTAAAAAACCCACATTGGGGACCTCCCTGGTGGCACAGCACTAAGGGTTAAAGCACAGCACTAAGAAGCTAAAGCCATCTCAGCATAAGTTGATCCCCAGCTCTGGAGGTGACCCACAGGAGGTGATCCTGATCCACTGCACCGGTCAGCAGTGTACTTCATCAATCTTGACTGTTCTACTCCCCACTTTGTCTCTGGTGAAGCCTTTCACCTCCAGCCCCTCCCCCACCACCTCTGGCCTGTACCCCAGTCCTGTGTGCATAAATAAATCTTTTTTTAAAAAACCCACATTGTTAAAAAATCTCTTTAATCTCTCCCCAGCCAACTTGACTTTGGGGAGAGATTTCTAGAAAAAGAACTTATTCCAGTGAAACTTTTAGAAAATTCCTCAGAATCTGAGCAGGGCCATGTTCTGATTCATGACGGACACAATTTATCTCGGGATAAATGAGTGCTGTCTTCCTGTTACACACTCTAATTCCTACAGTCCTTTGCAGCTTGCGTTATCCTGAAAATGTCTATGACCAGCCTGCCTCTCTTCCTTTACGCCAGCAACATATCTTCTTAAGGGCCTTTGTGGTTTTGAAATGCTGCCTTTCTCCTTTACTGTACTTCCTGTTTCCCTGCCTCAGGTCTGATACTGAGTTATTTTGCTGGACCAATAATTCTCATTTTCAGATCTCATCCTGTTACTCCCCAAACCCTAGATTCACCCACGCCATCAGGATGAAGCCTAGATTTCATCCCATGGTTGTAAAAACTGTGGAGTTGGATATAGCCCCCTTCTCCAGCCTTCACGTTGTACTTTGCACTTTGTGCTGTGTACCCACAACAACATACTTCCCTCCCCCTGTTCACATGGTCATATTTGCCTGCCAGGTCTTTACCTCTGGGCAGCCCCACCTGGCATTCTTAGCTTTGGAGACAGCTCTTAAAGCTTGGGATTGCCAACTCTCAGCAGTGAGTTAAGTGGCCTCAGTAGTGTACAAACCTTTTTCTTTTTTTTTCTTTGTTGGAAATGGCCATACTACAATAGGATATGGGATTGACAACTAAGACTCTTAACGATGCAAAGTTTCCAGTTTCTTTATATATAAGCAAGTATATTTTTGTATGAAAAATGTGTCCTCAATACTATTTTGGAGCTCATCTCACTTAGTATATTTTCCCCCCAATACAGTGATCCTCTTGTAAGCGTACCTTTGCAACTCAATTTGTTGATGGACACGTGGGCTGTTGTTTTCCTTTGACAAGCAGTTCTGCAGAGTGCTGTATATTTGCATAGATGGATTTGAGCACAGTGAATATCTTGAAATTTTTAGGGGTGGCATTGCTAGATCAAGGTTAGGTTGATTTTAAATGTTTGTACAATGCTGTAAAGAATCAATCGACTTATTTTTCCCATCAACAAGCCAGCTCCACGGACGTCAAATGGTTAGGGGCCTAAACTCCATGCTCTGGCTCAAAAGGCCCTCAAATGCAACAAATTTTGAAACTCGCAGTTCCAGGTCTTGGGCTTCACATACAGGCAAATCACATTACATTTCCTCAGTGACGACTTGCCCATGCTCACTGCAGTTCAGGAAGCACCCTGGTCTGGGCCGCGCACTTTCCCCCTCCCCCACGCCCCCTCCCCCACCATAAGGGGCGTGTCCAAAGACCCGCCCACTGCGCACTCGTTGGCCGAGCTCGACGCCCGTTGCCGCCGCGTCCCGCCCCGACCACGCCCCCAAGCGCCGCCGGCCCAG
>NW_004567129.1:832988-857506 GCF_000260355.1 Condylura cristata | reverse complement strand
CGGCGTCGGATGCTCAAGACTGCCCGGCTGGCTCCACTGACAGCGCGGGAGTTCACGCGCGGCGCCGGGTCAGCCCGGGCCCCGACGGGAGGGCGCGAGTGCGGGACCTGAGGCCGCCCGCGTCGAAGCCCCCCCCTTCACGGGGCGGGCTCTTTGTTCCCATTTGAGAGGTGCACGGTGGACCCCACACGCCCCCTAAACGGGCCCTTAATGTGACAAAAAGGCCCAACATGGAAAGGTTTTAAGTTTCTACGAATTTCGAGGACCCCCCCCCATATCTTTTGACGTGGATGGTAACCTTGACTCCCCCCTCCCGTATTTCTCACGGCGCGTCACTGAACGCCCCCATTGGAGCCCTACCCGGGGCGCTCCCACCGTGCCTCCCCGCCTCCCGCCCCTCCGCGGCGGTACAGCTCGCGTTCCTTTCTCCAGATCTTTGAAAAGCACAGATGAGGTGTCGTGAATTTTGAATGTCCGCTTTCCACCTGGTATTAATAGTATCCTAGATGTAATTTTGAAAAGCCTTGTTTCACTGCCTCTCGATTTACCCTCGCATTCGTCTCTAATAGACAATAGACGTCCTCCAAGCCTCAGCCCCAGTGAGTCAAAACTCTCAATTAAAACCATTCGCATAAGGCCCGTAATTCATGCCAACACGCAGATGGGTGATGGTTTTTTTTTCCTTTTCCACTTAGTGGATTTTTTCAAAATGACTGCCTCCTGCTCGCCCTCCCCCCACCCTTCCACCCCACTACCCCACTTTTTTTAAAATCAAGAGTAATTTGAAATGGCTGGAGACTTAATGAGCTGATTTTAGTGCATTCTTTAAGGGGCACTCTTGAATGTTGATCAAATTTTGTAACAGAAAATGTTACATGTTTATTCGGTATCTTTTGTACACTGGTAGAAATGCTGATCAGAGAGTGAGAATATAGCTTGCTGAGCTTTATTGAGTATGCAGTATAAAAACAATTCAGTCATGTTTCCCAGAGTAGTGTTAAACTTCCTTTCTTATTATCAAACTACATTTTTGAAATTCTGACAGGGTTGTGCTTTGTGGTATTAGTTTCTTTACAAGAGATTCAGTATTTGTCATTTCCATTTGTTGCCATTAATTAGTCGTGCCCTAGTATAAAGTTTAAATGGTATGTGCACTGTGCATTCCACTTTCTGTAGGGCACAAGTTATTGCAAATCCTGACCTTGTTTTACTTGGCATAAAGCAACCTTTTGGGGAAAATAACCTGTTTTTAATATCCTGGTTAAAAAAAAGAAAAGGGTAGTAAACTTGTAGGAGTCCCTGTAACATGACTAACATTTTATTTAGAGATAACACACATCACCCCAGCCCTCCTTACCCCCATAACAAAATGTATTTCTCACAGTTCTGGTAGAAGTCCAATACAGGCAAGTGTCCCATTGTGGTGACCCCATTCTGCGGGCCTCGTTATCTCATCTTCAGTTACTACTATCAGTTTGGCAGTTTGGACTTCAGCATATGAATTAGGGGGGGTCTGGACATACAATTCCATTTTTAGCAAGCTACTACATCAATTAAATGTTTTTTGTCTAAATAAGTCAGACAATAATTTACATGAGTAACAGGAAAAACCTTTGGTTAATCTTTTACTAAAAGTAGTCTTTTATTAAAACTGAATTGAAGGAAGTAATAGTCATTTTAATTTTCTAATTAAGAGTATACAAACTTTTTAGTTATAAATGAGAAAAATTGTAATCCAGAAAGCTACTTTTCATACTTTATTGCTTTGCAGCAATAAAATACTGCTGATGCTAAAATTCTGAAAAATGTTTTTAGACTGTAGATATGTGTACAATTTTTAAAGTTTAAGGTGAGTGCTCCATTTGAATAGGTCATAGTTTTTAAAGCGTATAGAAATGAGCACAGAATTAAATTTTCGGTTTTATAATAGTCTCTTTACATGTGTGTATATTGAAAAAGTAGTATCTGAACCATGATACTTTTTCTTTTCAAGGGGGTTCACGTGCACTAACTGAATTACTGAACCATTTTGTGTGTAATATTATTTAAGATTGGTGTTTGTTTCTGCTTGTGTCAAGAGTTTTTAAGTAGGGCAGCTTTTTTCTTGTTTTTTTTTTTTTCCTCCCCCATTTATAAGAAATTGTATATGACAGATTTAACACATGAATCCACTTACAGGTAACTTTGACTTCCATACAGCAAAGAATATAAGTGTGTCCTCTATAGTGAAAGCTATATTTCAACTTTTTAAATTTGGATTAAACAGTACAGAACTAGGCTTTTATTTCTTTCAGTTGTTTTTCACCTGTCTTATAAAACAGGTGAACATACAACATAAACATACTTTTCAAGGAATGAATTGATATTGTGCACAATAACACCAGTAAATAAAATTTTTATTTTGTTTTTCCATTTTAAAATTCTGAAAGTAATGTTGAACTTGCATTACTGTTTTCTTTGATATTGCAACTGAAATTTGAAGGAAATTTAGGTTGTTTAAAATCCAAATTGTATCTTAATGATATTAATATGCTTCTTTTTATAGGATCTGGTCTGGGTTGTTTGGTGGTTGGCTGGGGGTGGGGTGGGGGGGGAAGGTACTTTCCATTTTAAAAAGGACTTTACCTTGAATTAGCTCAAGGACTTGAATGTTTCTTAAGCATAAAAGACTTTAATTAATGGATAAATGTCAACCTATCACTTGAATTAGTATTTAAATTAGCCAAATGTTCATTTCTCATCTGACCACAGCTCTGTCTGTTAATAGTGGATATGAGTTGATGTAATTTTCTTGTGCATAAGATCTAAATTTAAACTGAGTTTCAGTTACTGGATGAAAATGTTTGCTTTGCAGCAAGCAGGGTATGGTGAATAAGATCAACGTGTTTCTGTGTTTCCGTGGATAGCATTAATTTAAAACAATTTACATTTCTGTGGATGTCTTTAATGATGTTTTTTAAGTTTAAAGGAAATGAGTCAGTACCTTTGAGCTTGGTTTCTGTGAAGATGTGAAATTTAAAAGATGACAAACATCTATTCTGGGCAGATTTTACACTATTAAAAATGTAACATGTTTTCTGTCATGGTTTGAAAGCGTACTATCACAGTCTTAATAAAATAAACTGTTAGACATATCTGGAGTTTGATTATTTTTATAGAATTCATTGTTACTTTTCCTATGCAGTTTAGAGATTCTTTGTTAAGAAAGAATTCTGCCAAAAGTTCGGTTAATCTTATTAAATCGAGCTCTATGTGTTAGAGTATGGAGCATTCTGTACAAACATGAAGAAAAAGCTTTACAGTTGTAAATAAATTTTTATACAAGCAGAACAACGAGAAATGGAATTTATCTTACATAGGGAATTGCAGTTTTCCCACTGTAATTATTACTTTAGCACTTTTGGTTGAGATTAATTTCTGGGTTTTGATGAGCATGTCTTGATTCCAAGGATTATTAAGATTAATGCTGAACCAACTCTGAGGGTAAATGTGAAATTATTTTTTCAATGATTTTCAGTAATATGTAGTTTTAAAAAGTATTTACAGATTTGAAATATAGAAAGGAACCACTTTGCAGATCTAGAAATAGAAGTCAGAGGAACTTAAGTGATTTATCCACTGCCCTTCCTGGAACTGTAAGATCCTAGATCTCAACTCCAAACTTTCTCCTACATTCCTTTTATTTATACTATATTCTGGCCCTTCAAACTGGTTGTTGTAAGCTATTCTACTATTCTTTTTTGTATGAATATTGTTTGCCTTTTTATCCTCTCATGTCAGAACCCTGAATCATTTTCAGTTCTTTCACCTTTTGAAATGTCTGGCAGATCTTCCTTTTCTCCATTTTTTTACCCCCACTAATGACTTTAACCATAGTCCCTTTTTTAATTTATTCTAGAGAAACTGCTATTTTTTCTCATACTATAATAAAGTAAAAATCAAAATCATCAGGTAGCTATAGATGAGAGACATTCTGTAGGGGGAAGGAGTAGGAAGAAGGGTCAGGATGGGTGGGGAGAGCACAAGGGACTACTTACTGCACGTGGCGGGGTGTTTCATGGGGGAACCACACACTGTACGGAAAAGAAAGAAGATGTAGTGAATATATTTAGAATAAATAAAATTACCAGTGATTTAAAAGAAAAAACCTACTATGAAACTGATAATTTAAGACACGTTACCTATTTTGCATTTATTTTCCTGGTTCCAACCCTCTTAATAGTAGTCTCTTATGTCAGCACATATTTATCAATCATGTGCCTTATTCATGGTGTGAGGAAGGGCTAGAAAAATGTGACAGTGTATATACAACAATTCAGTTTGTTTTAAGGAGGTGGGGTTTAATGAACTCTCTGAGTCCTTCAAAATGTCATTTAATTCAGGAGACTAAACACTGAGAAGTTTAACAAAAAGTAATATACATTTTTTCTACAGGTTCCTGTTGCATGTAAATCATGTCCCTGTGGTTACATATTTATTAGCAGAAAACTCTTAAATGCAAAACACCCAGAGAAATCACCACCTTCTACAGGTGAGTTTTTCTACATTTTTAGCTTCTTTCTATGTTAATTTTCATTAATTTACTGTTAGCATTTTTGTTGAAATGAAAAATTAAAATCTACTGAAGTGTGTGTTTGGTTTTTTACCACCTGTTAGAAATCAGTTTATAGCAGATTTACTATTCATTCTTCTTAAATGTTAATTAACTATCTTAAAATGCTGATAAAGCTTATAACAAATATACTGTTCTTCTTTTTTCTTTTTTTTTTCTGTTCTTATTTTTTCAAGGATGGAGAGCCAGTAGAAGTTTTTGAACAAGGGGGTAACCTGATTTGGTTTTTCTCAAAATTTAAAGTACAGTTGACAGTCAATAAATTGCGCATTTTTAAAGTGTACAATTTTATAAATTTTGCCATATATTTACACTAGCAGTCACCACAATCAAGATAATGCACAATCATCATTCCACCAAATTTTCTAGTTGCCTTTATAGCCTCTCCTCTTGATACATCTTATGTAAGCACTGTTCTAGAACTTTATGTAAATGGAATCATATATTATATATTCTTTTGTTGACCTGGTGTTTTTACTGATCATAAGTTTTATCCATGTATGCTACTTCAGTGGTACGATTTGTTTATCCAGTGACCAGTTAATGAATGAATATTTGAGGCTTTTCCCCTCATAGTACTGGTAAAACTTGTGACTTTCTAAAGTTTTTCTTTTTTTAAACTAGTGACTAGAAAAAGAGAACTTTGTTTTGGTGTGACTAATTTTAGACATACACACTTAGACATTTCACAATTCTGAGTCTCTAAAAGAAATTGTTTGAATTTTAGTTACTTTCCTACGAAAGGAAACAGATTTCTTCAGTGGATATATTTATGAAGAGATGATGTTATTTATGAAGAGATGATGTATTGTTATTTGTTCTTTGATAAAACCAGAACTTCATGTAGAGGTGATCCCCAGATATGATTGATTATAAATATATATTGATTATCTGCTCTGTGCTCAGGCACTGTTCTAAGTCCTGGGCATAAAATAATGAATGAATCTATTGTCAAGGCAGGTCTATTACTGTCAGTTGACCTTGCATTCTCATGGGCGGGAGTTAGGCAGTAAACAAATAGGAGAATATGAGTTTTAATACATGCCTTGTAGGAAATTCTATCCTAACGTGATTAGTAGACTACCTATGAATTCAGTGATTGGGAAAGCCTTCTCTGAAACTGAATAGGAAAAGGGGCTAGCCATAATACATCTGGGAAAATATTCTTCACAGTTGAAATAGACACAAATTTAATACTGGAAAAAGTTTGGTATGTTTTAGAAACATAAAGGCTAGTGTGATTGCACTGCCTGCGATAGGAGCAGTAGAGAAGGGAGATCAGGTCAGAGGAGTAGTCAGGAGTAGGACTAGAGGAAGAAGCCATCCTAGGACGTGGGATGGAGTGAGGGGAGGTGACATGCGCTGATTTACCTTTAGAAAGATCATATTGGTTATTCCAAGAGACCAAGAGAGTAGTTTGTAGAGATGCAAGATGGAAGTGGGCTATTGCAGTAGGTTAAATGTGTAAGAATTGCCAAGTTAGACAAAGAAGGGCTATGGCAGTAGATGATTTCAAGAATTATTTTTGTGAGAGATCTGTTTATCCTATGTCTATATAGAGGTGGCGAGAAAATTCCATTTCTTCCTCATTTTGCTTCCTTTCCCTCTCAACAATAGACTTAATTCATTGATTCTTCAAGGCTGCTGTTAAATTGATTTTATAGGAGTCATCCAAAGAGCTTGTTAAAAATGAATTGGGGTCTTATTTTCTAAGAGTTGGAGTCAGGTCTCGGAGCCCTGAATAATTCATTTAGTAGATAATGCTGCAGTGGCATGTCAATTCATTTCTAAAACTCCAAAATAAGTAAGATATGGTCCGTGGACAGGAGTAACTATGAATGCTTGTAGGTATATCTGTATGTATTCAAGAAATATTTTTTGAGTCCTTTCTATATACCAGTTATTCAGGTGAGAAAGAAAGGAAGAAGCCTAGTGGGGATGGAGAGAAGGGACAGATAAAACTGTAAGTATTTAAAGAATCAGAATCATTTGAACCGCAGGGGAGAATTTAGAATCACTCCCAAAATTCCTGACTTGGATTACTGGATGGAAAGTGAATATTGAAAGGGAAGACAGTTTTGAGAGACGCATGAAGAGTTTTCAGTTTTGGATATAGTTGTGAAATACCCATATAGACCCCCCTTCAACCTCCCAGTGGACATGTAGCCTGAAGCTCACAGATAGTTTTTTTGAGTCATCAGCCAGTTGATGGTAGTTGACATCATGGGAAAAAGTTTGTAGACTAGGAAGAGGAAGGAATGTAGGTACTTAACTCTGGTGAATGTTGAAGCATGGAAGTTGGTAAGGACGTCAGGTGAATGAAGAGAAAGGTCAGCTGTGAGAAGCATTTTTTATTTTACTTTTAGAATTTCCTAAGGTTCTGTTTTGAATAAGAATGGCCTTGAGACATTAATGTGGACATAAACATTGTAGCCTAGAAATCCCAGGGCGGAGAAAGAAGAACCAACGAATGAAACAAATAGTTTGAAAACAAAGTTATAAGTGTACTATAAAAATCAAAGGAAGTAAGGATTTTAAGGAAAAACATTAAGAATATTCAAGGCCTGGGATACAGTGCTGTAGGTGGTAGAGTACAGGCCTAATACTTGTAAGAAGTAGCATGTATTCACATTCCTTTTCTGTTACTCTCTAACAAGTTAACTGCCATTAGCAACTGCTGTTTACTTGTGTGTGAGATACATTTACAGTACCGACTATAGAGGACTGAAGTACAAATGAAGTACATATGAAAATTTCTAACAAAACTTTTTGCATGATTAAATTTCTTAAAAGTAAGATTTCTCTCAGATAATTCTGTAGTGTACAGAGAATGGAGAATAGTGTAATTTCTTAAATCTACAATTTATCAGTGGGATCTAGAATATTTGAGTTTTAAGTAGAGAATTTATAAAAGAACTGAAAATGAAGAATACATCTCTGGAAAGTTAAAGAACGTCTCTAATAAATCAGAGAAATGTAATTGAATAAAATACCATTTATTTTACCCATATTCTGAGAAAAATGGAAAGAACTTCTAAGTATTTAAGTATGGCCAAAGGAATACCCTCTCTCTAGTAGTGAGAACCTTTTTAGAGAACAGACAATAGTTGTTAAACAATTTAAATACACTTAACCTCAGATTTAAAGTTCTTTACTAGTAGATATGTAGCCAAGAAGTGAAATTGTTGATAATGCACAATGAAGGCAGCTGCTCATTCTCTTACAATAATAGTTGAGTGCATCTTATTAGGGAACAGTATATGCTAATTAGAAAGAATGATGCATATTTGTATGTTTTTTCATGGAAAAAATCTTTTAATAACTGTTGATTTGGAAAAAAAAGTATAAAATACCTATAATATTAACTCACTTGTTTTTAATAACTGTAGTATTTAACTCATTAAATGACCTCTAAATATAATGCTAATAGTAAATGCATAAATGAGTAGATCACTAGATAATAAAGAAAGATCAAGGAAGGCTTATTTACGTAATTAAACGTTTAAAAGAAGAGGACCATTTTTTAAGCTCATCCTTAATTTGAAAGTTAAATCAAAGGTATAAAATAAAAAATTTAATTTCAGTGAGTTGACACATTTTTAATTGTTATTGTTTGTAACTGTGACATACAGGAAGAAAATAATCTGGTCAAATGGATTTATCTATGTTTCCATGTTTTTCAGTCATTTTTATATTTTTATAACATACAAAGTAGAAATAGACATAGGATACTAGGACTACGCAGAATTTTGTGTAGCAGTAACGATATATAAACAAAGCACTATACAAAGGAAAGGGCTTTTACAAGGTTAAAGTTAGTTTTGGTGAGAGGAAAAAATGCCTAACAATTAAAGCTGCTCAGTGTTTTGTATGAATACATGGACCTCATGGCAATTAGTTATGCTTTGACATCTTTCCAGATGAGTTAGATATGTTTGGTTTCTTTCATCCTTTCTGGGAAGTGGGTATGAAATGAAAATAAGGTTTTAAAAGTTAGTTCCCTTGTTCACCTAGGATTTCATTTCTAAATTCTAAATTCAATGTTTGATGAAAGTTTAAAAAGTAGCCTGGAGATTGTCTTAAAATGTCACTTTGAAGAAATTGTTTTTAAATGGAGGTTAAAGGAAATAATTTCATTTTCTGAAATTGAAAATATCTACTATGGACCAAACCTTAAGCACTGCAGTAATTATCCATTCAAATACTGATTATTTTCTAATCGATTCAAATATTTGGTCAATCACTAAATACTGAAAGAAGATAATTTTTGGAGACAACAAACTCAGTTTGTTTCAAATCTTTAAATTTGTATTTCCCAGAAGGGTGTTTCTCATGTTAGTGACATTAAGACTTTCATTTGCTTTTAATTGTTTTCCTTTAAAAATATTTTTAATTATAGAAACTAGAAGCAAATGTAAACTTAAAATTTAAATGAAATGAGTTTATAAAAGACTTTTAAAGGCAGGAAAAGAGATTTAAAACAGAAATTGAGTAGCTTACTCTTAAGTGTATATTTCTCAGTGTGCAAACTTAAGGTTAAGCAAATAGCAGTGCCCTCATTTTTTAAAAAATTAAATGAAGGATAAAAGGCATAAAAAATTAAACTTATGTTTTCATGCTATTACCTAAGACAAATTAATAGGCAAAGACTGATAAGTAAGCAACAACATCCATAAGTTACATATAATTACTTTTAGTTAAAGGGGGAAAAATGGAGAAATATTATTACCAGTGCCTTTAATAAGCCCAAAGTGATTGGGCGTTAATTCAAGTAGTAAGAGATTCTCAATTCTGAATTACTGGACAGTGAAGGTGTAGTTGAGATTTTTCAGAAAATATTTTCTTACTTTAAAATTGTTACACTTTCATGGCTTTTGGGTTTTATATACTCTTTTGTTGTCATACCCAAGAAATCATTGCAAAATCCAATGTCATGGAACTTTTCCTGATTTTTTTTTTCTAAGTATTTTATATTTTTAGCTGTTATAGTTAGGTATTCAATCCACTTGAATTAATTTTAGGATGTAGTATAAAATAAGCACCCAACACAATTTTTTTGTGAGGGGTATTCGGTTTTTCCAACACCACTTGTTTCAAACACTGTCCTTTCCTTCTTTAATCATCCCAGCATTGTTACTAAAAATCATTTAACTTTGCATTCAGGGATTTATTTCTGGGCTACATTTTATTCTGTTGGTTTGTATGTCAGCACCACACTTTATTATTGTGGCTTTCTCTGATAAGTTTTAAACATCAGGAAATGTGAGGCCTTCCACTGTTCACTAGCCCTCACCATCCCCATTGATTTTGCTGTTTGAGGGTTCCTTGAAATTCCATGCAAGTTTTAGGAGTTTCTGTTTCTGTAAAGGAATCTTTTTATTATATAATTAAATCTGTTTTTGTTTGTTGTACTACCTTTACTCTTCATGTTTTATCTTGCTACTTCTTTAATGCTTTTTATTTTTCTCAAATACTTGGTAATCCTTATTTGGCTGTTGATTTTTGTAAATGAAACAGTTGGTTTGCCAGTGCACATGAATTAATATCCTATGTTACTTTAGAGGCCTTATTTTATAACAGATCTCTTTAGTGTATAATTGGGAGGGGATTATTAGCAGGCTTTTAGATGTAAATTAGGTGAGCCAGAAAAGCTGTTGAATTTCAATATTGCCAGAATGAGGAAGGCTTCTTTCTGGGGCAAATGTGAATACAGTATTCATTCTTAAGAGAAAGCTGACTTTGGTTGGTTGGTCTTTCTGTGTTGTAGAGACTTAACTTGCTCTCTTGAGCATTGCTTCTTTCCTAATGCCAGTTTCTTTCTTATATCAGTGGCTTTGTAGACAGTTCTGTAGTTATTACAGAACTATGTCGCACTCTATGGTAGTAGTTCTCTAGTTATTCTGATAACCACCCTGTGGCCTACAATATCTTTGGGAGAACAGCTCTTCCATCTATAGGAGTCATCTGTTATTCTTCTTTCAGATTATAGTTTCTTCTATTTTGGTTCCTCACTAATGTGTCATTTTGACAGATTGCAGAAATTCTTTCCATGTTTCCATCTGTAAATTTATTATACCTTTTCCCTTTACCTTTTACCCATGTTTATTTGTATCTTAGTGGGATTTTGAAAAGTGACAAGGTATATGCACTCTGATTTTATTTATTCAGTACTATTGAATATGTGTAAGTAATGTTCTAGGTTCTGGGTATAAGCACTTATGCCCTGATGGGAGAAATGTTGAGCATGTAAGTAAGTAAATAAATATTCTAGTAGTAGCAGGTTATGCTGGTAACTTGGGCTGGGAGACTGAGTGGGGTGACTTATAAAATGACATCTGAAGGAAAGGCTCTCCCTTATAAAGAGACTTGGGGAGACTCACAGGAGGAAGGAACTTGTTTTGTTAAAAGGAAGTCATGCCTGGAGTATAATGAACAAAGTGGCTAGTTGAAGGAGACTGGAGAGAGAGGCAAGTATTGGGTTTTACAGGGAATTGTTGTGTTCATGGCGTTTTAATCTAAATATAGTGAAAAGTTAATGAAAGATTTTAGAAGGGAACTACACAGTTTGAGTTTTTACAAAATATTGACAACTCTGTGGGGAATATATTTAGTTTGGGTGATGACTGTGTTGGTAGGAGAAATGAAGTTGTGGATATGTTTTACAAGAAGTACCTGAACCTTTGGGATCAGTAAGAAGCAAGGTGAGTCACAAATGACTGCAAGTTACTTGACTTGTGTATCTGCTTGATGATACTTATTAATTTGATGAAAGTTGGAGGAGGAATGGATTTGGAAGAGTTAAAGTTGAGTTATTTTTGGGTACTTTTGACACATTAAGGAGATTATTAAATAAAGCTAAAAGGCAGTCTAGAGCATTGGAAAGGAGTTTAGAGCTGAGAATATAAATTGTGGAGCCATTGTAATAACTAGTGCTTAATGTTTTGGATATATGAATTACTTAGGCAGAGTGTAAGGAAGGAGAAGAGGGTTCTGGACAGTCTGGCGCCGCTTTAAGTATTAGAGATTAGGAAAGAACTTGGAAGAGAAGACAACAGAGGAAATAAAGGGGATTGGTGGACTGGTAGGAAACCTGGAGTCAAAATCAAGTGAAGAAGTAAGAGTGGACATCTTTGTTGAGCTTTTGAAAGATAGTATTAAGATGATTACAGTATTTATCAAATAAGTTTTTGTCTTACTGATCGATTTCATTGGGCTGAGAAATGTTTGAAATGGATTGATAAGTGAATGGGAGGTAAGAAATTAAAGGTAGAACATATAGACACCTTTTTGTTTGAGAACTTTGGCTATTAAGAAACCTGCAGAGGTGTGTGGGTAGCTGGAGCAGCAAACCTAAATTCAGTGTTAAAGGCATACTATAAAAAGCTTTATCTATCACCATTTCTTGTCAATTATTTTTTAGAGAAATTCTAAGAATATACTGCCCCATCCACACCCACCCATATCTACTTCTCTTGCATGTTATTTTTATGCACACCCCATACAATTTCAGTTATAAATATTTAAGATAAACTTTAAAAACATTAGCATAATAAAAAAGTTATCAACATTTCTGTAATATCAATATCTAGCAGGTGTTGAAAATTTCAGGTTTCTCATAAATAGCCTTATAAGTTTTAAAACAGATTCCAAATAAGGTCCACACATACTGCATATGTATAGAACTTACTAAATATTTTGATAAGCATTTTGCATGTTTAGCTCTTTTTATATATTTTTTTCCCCTTGCAAACTATATCTTGAAAGAGTCCTTTTGAATGTGCTGTTTGTCACTATGGCATAGGTTAACACATTTCATGAATGACTTCTCTTTTTCCTATAAACTGGACTTTGTATCCAAAGGCTTGGTGATACTAGGTTTTTTTTTTGTTTGTTTTGTTTTTTTAACCAAACTGCTTACTAATAAGTGGCTGTTCCTCTATCAGGAGTCTCAAGATGTCATCCTACCTGTTTCTGTGTTGCTCGCAGCTATTGCTATTCAGCACTTTCTAGATAACTGCACACTGAAATGGTGGTACGTGGCCTCTGGTTTCCAGTGAGTGACACAGCTTGAAGAGACAGGATATATGCTTTATTACTTTATTAAGTTTTCAAAATAGTTCTTTAGAATCTTCCTTTGGTGGCCAAGTAGTTTTTGCTTTTATTTTTGTATTAAGTGCCATGTTCTTGTGTTTCAATCTATTATTTTTTCACTTACATGTACACAGTTATTGTTGATGCCCGTATCGTATAGTGGACTGTAGAAGCCTTCTCAAGTTAGTCCTGTAACTTTTAACAACACCTAGGTTGTCTGTGATAACTTTCTTGTAATTTGGAATAATTAAGTGCTTTTCCCTCTGGTATATGTTTCACCTGAAAACTGAATTTAAATAATACTACAATGATAATGGTATTTGGAAGAAAACTAGTATTTTACTTAACAAATTGCAGTAGCCTACTACACATCCTTGTTTTATAGTCTTTTAACTTGTTCCCTTTCATTAGTGAAATGTGGTTTTCTTAGTGTTTTGCCTCTTACCAATGTAATTTTAGGCACGTAGGGAGTTTTTTTTCTTGCCTCCCCCCCTTTTTTTTGTAAGTTCAGATATGTATTAAAGCAGTTTTTTGTTTTTATGTAAGTTGTTTGTCTTATTCAATGTCATGATTTTTTTTAACTAAAAGGGGTGGCTTTCATCATTAATTAAATTGCCACATAGAGTAAAGTGCCTCTGTTGTTATTCCATATAGGAATCGACATGTTTTTACAATGTCAGAAATGACTCATCTGTGGCTTAAGTGAAAACTGCTTCCTTAGTATTTTTATATTTTGTATGAATTTTTTTACTTACTGTTTATTGGTTACCTTAATATGTTATATCTAAGGTTACTTTTGCTTCTGCATATTTAACTAACTTTAATCTATAATTTGGGCAGGGGAAAAAGGAGTGGAGTTTTTTTTTTTTTTTCTTTCTCTAATGTCACTTTATTTGGAAGCAGAGAAGAGGAATAAAGGCAGAAAGGTGCTGCGGAGTTTTGTGAATTTCTAGGGGCTGAAATGAAAGCAGACAGCTAAAGGCAACTTGTCTTCTGTTGTAAGATTCCTCCTACACCTCATGTGTAAATTTTTTTTCCCCATGTGGGGTTACGGGGTAATGGTTGTAGTTTTATAAAATGTGCCAGGTAGCAAATTCCAGTGCAATTTAGAAAGGAAAAGGAAAACAGTAAGAAGTTGGGCAAACAGTTCTTGCTAAGCCCTAAAACATATCACTTTTATTCATCCATACAGAAAACAAGCATGAGGCCAAGAGGAGGCGAACAGAGAGAGTTAGGAGAGAGAAGATAAATTCTACAGTAAATAAAGATTTAGAAAACAGAAAGAGGTCTCGGAGTAACAGCCATTCAGATCATATCAGACGAGGAAGAGGAAGACCTAAAAGTGCATCTGCCAAAAAGCATGAGGAAGAAAGAGGTATGAATAAATCCAAGCAGTTTTCCCCCAGTGTTATATTTTTCTACGATCTTAATCAGATCGTAGTGAAGAAGTACTTGGTAGGCATTGAATTCCTGGGCTTAAAATTACAACTCATTATAGTTTGGAAGTGCTCCCTCTAAGGTTTATACTCATTTTAAAACAACAAACAGAAACATTCTCAATAAAAACTTAAAAGACTTAAATTTAGAAAACTACTTGCTATAAAATGATGGTGGTAGAGTTCAGAGAATAATTTGTAAATGACAGTCTGCAGAAGTCTGTTAAAGTGGTATATATTTAAATTTTTGAAAAAGAAATCTGAATTCTGTTAAGACTTATTTCAAACTGTTACAGTATGAATTTAAATAATGTGTTTTTGAAAGTGTTTTTGAGTATGAATTTTGTTTATGTGTTCCCTCTTCTGAGTCAACTCTTGGATAGTTAGGTGAATTCCTCTTGGTCTAAAACATTTATATTTCTCTTCACAGACTTTCTGATAAGTGAATAAAACAATAACTTGTTTTTAACCATTAAATAAATTTCATTTTCTGTTGATACGGCTTTAAAAAAATGTGTCATGGAAAATTTCAGTGATTATACAACAGTGGAAAGAATAGTATAATGAGCTCCTATATCTTATAAATATTTTAAAAATGTGACTTCAAGACAGTAATTAAAAAAAAGGAATAATTGCTCTTTGTAATTCTTTAAAAACCTCTATCAAAGTAAGTTTATTTTCACTGTAATGCAATTATTATTTCTTATTTGTGAGCTATACTTTTCCTTTTTCAGGTATTCATTTGTAGATATTCATGTAGTCAAACAAAAATATAAATTTGTCTTATTTTAGACACCAGAAATGTTTTGCCTGTTCATTATCTCTCTCTCTTTTGTGTGCTTTTCTTTGAATAAATTACTACTTATAGGGAAAGTAACTTCACTGGTATAACTGTCACAAGCTTTTTCAAAGTTAAAAATTTCTTAATGTGGACTAGAGGAATAAAATATTTGACTATACATAGATACTCCGAATTGTGTAATTATACTCCTTTCCCTTTTTTCTTCTATTCTTCTATAGCTTTGCATTATTTTCTCAATTTGAATGTGCTTCTTTAACAGTAAGATAAGACAGTTAAGCTAAACACTGATTTCAGAAGGGAAACTAGTTAAAGAAAAGACAACAGAGAAAAAAGAAAGGAGGAAAGTACTGCTTGACCCAGAAAACAGCATTCTTTCCAGTTGAAGTAAAAGGAATTTAACTCAAAGAATGGAGAGGAGATGAGAAAGCAGTGTTTTACTTTGGGGAAATGAAGTTTACTTAATCGTGCTAAGATGCAGTCTATGCAGGTCTGAACTTTTTCTTTTCTGGTAACTTGAAAAAGGAAGCATTTCTTTGACTACACTTTTCGGTTTAGTATAGGAAAAATTTTGGAAAGGTATTTCTGGGTAAAATGTGCTTTAATTGCATTTAATACAAACTGGGAAATGCTCAAAGACATTTTTGTGACATAAACTAGAATCCTTTAATGTAGGTCAGGGGTCAGCAAACTCTTTCTGTAGTTTTTACCATTACCAAATGATAAATATTTCAGACTGTGAGCCATAGACCTCTGTGTCACAGCTACTGTGCTCCGTCATTGTAGCTGGAAGGCAGCCACAGGCGCTATGTGAACGAAGAAGCATGTCTGTATTCCTGTAAGACTTTATAAAAATTGGTAGTAGGCCAGATTTGGCCTCTTGGCTGCCAACCCTTTATGAAGACCGTGCTCCCTAAATCCAGCAAAGATAGGAAATACAAACTTTTGAAATGTCTATGTTTTGGAATAGACTTTGATGTGTTGGTTAGTGCTAAATAGCCATTTAGATTTAGCTCAGTTTTTATTGATTCCTTGCTCATTAGGGCACTTGGAAAAAACGTGGCTCTGTCTAAAAAAGCACATTTTGATTGAACTATTTTCTGTATTTTAAAAAGGAATAGAAAAATGGAAAAAGAAAGCTTGTTAGACATCTAGAGAATAACATGTCTGTCTTTATTATAAAGTATAAATCAAAACATCATTTTAGCTAGTTTAGGATAAACCTTTATTTTTATGTGGGGGAATGACTATTCTATATATTAGTTATGTGGGAGTGACATTTTGACTGGACAATTCTGTATCTTATTAATGAATGTCTGAATAAATGTAGACTTCCAATTAAAGATGGATCGAGTAAACAGTCTTACATCCTCCCCTGATTAATAACAAAGTCCTCCTAGTAAAATGATAATATTGTGGGGTTTTGTTTTTAAGAGGCAAAACGCTTTTAAGGATAAGGAATTGGAGAATGCAAAAATTTGGAAAGTGGTAACTGCTTTAGCAGATCCATGAAACCTAAGTTGTAAGCTCCTTTGAAAACATTGAGAAAGAAACTAATATTTTTACACTGCAGCCTTTAAATCAGAAATTTGTGCTTCAGTTATATTTCAAAGTATAGACATGAAGGTGAGGTCGAAAACAAGAAGATTGCTTGAAATTCTGTTTTATAATGCCACACTAAAGCTGAGTTTTTCCTATCCCCCAAGTTTTTACCCATTGAAAACAATGTCTGGTCTAGGGCACACCAGGATTCATTGAGGACAAGGATTGTTAAGATCAAGAATAATAGGTGAAAATTGGAGATAGTAATAAACATTGTATATTTTAGTCAAGATTGTACCTTCCACACAAGAGATTAGAAGTATCTTCTCTAAGGAGTCAGAGGACTGACAAAAAGGCCTAGATTAAACAGACTTTTCATTGGGGATTTGTTGGGAATTTCACAAGATGGTCCAGTCAGATAATTTTAAAGTGATGATCACAGTCAAGTTCAAGGTATGTATATGAGCTGATTAACTTTTTTTGGGCCCATTCCTGAAGAAGAGCAAACTACCAGATTTATGGAAGAAAGTAGCTAGTATCCAAGTTTAAAATTAAAGAGGAGAAAAATAGCTTGGGTAAAAATAAGTTTTCTCAAAAAGGAACTCTCCTGCACTGCTGGTGGGAATGCAAACTAGTACAACCACTATGGAAAACTGTTTGGAGGTTCCTCAAACTGCTTAACATGGAGCTTCCCTAGGACCCAGCAATCCCACTCCTAGGTATCTACCCAAAACACTGATTGAAAAAGATACCTCACCCCCATGTTTATTGCTGCTTTATTTACAATTGGAAAAACATGGAAGCAGCCCAAATGCCCAAAAGTAGATGACTGGATTAAAAAAATGTGGTACATATACACAATGGAATATTACTCAGCAACCAAAAAAGAGAAACACATGTCTTTTGCAGCAACTTGGATGGAGTTGGAAAAGATCATGCTTAGTGAGATAAGCCAGAAAGAGAGAGAAAAATACCGGATGGTTTCGCTCATAGCAGGAGTATAATGGACCAGGCGAGAAAATAATAAGAATAATGAACAGCCATATACCAGAGACATTTTGTGGGGGTGGAGTGGGGAATGGGATTAAAATGGGGGGTGGGAAGGAAGTGCACAGGACTATGGTGATGGCACACGGGTGATTTGGTGATGGGAAACCCGTGGGGATTACAATTGAGATGGAAAAAAAATGTACAAAATGATGTAAAAATAAACTGTCATAAATTAAAAAAATAAGTTTTCTCAGAGAAAAGAAACTGTTAACATTCTTATCAAAAGAAGAGACCACCATGAAATAAGAACAATGTAACATTTATTTTCAAGATAACAAAGAGAAATTGCAGATGTCATATGACGTACCTGGAAAATGGACCTTAAAATATGAATTTCATGTTTCTCACACACATTTATATATATGTGATTTGCAGAAGTGAAAATTTTTAACACAAGGTTAAGAAATATAAAAGCTGAAGAAATGTATTAGAATGTAGAGCAATAGGAAAAGTGAGAGTGGGAAAGATAAGAAAGGTAGAGGAAAAGTCTGAGGTCAACATTTATGAATAATTAATATTGCAGAAAAAGAACATTGAAGGTAGAGAAGGAAGTTATCAATGAAATAAAGAATCAAACTCAGATCCAGGCCAGAGATGCAGTGAAAGTGTTCACCAGAGACAGAGTGGGGAGTGGAACAGACAGATTGATGAAGTGCACTGGCCTTAGAATTAGTAGAGTGGAATGCCTTCCAACACAGAATAACTCATACATGAATAGCATCAGTGAATTTCAAAAGCAGGTCAAACAAAAGAAGTCAGACACAAAACAGTGCATGCTATATGGTGCTATTTGTTTGAATTCCAAGTACAAGCAAAATGAATCAATGATTGATAGAAACAGTGTAGTAGTTGCTAGTGGAGAGGGATTAACTGGAAAGGAGCATGGGAAATTTTCTGTATCTTGATTGTGGTGTGGGTTAATGGATATATATGTTTGTGAGTATTCATCCAGTTGTACACTTGAGATTTGTGCATTTCACTATAAATTTAGCAATACTTAAAAAAATACAACTAGAAAAATATTGTACTTCTTAGTTGTGGTAGCAGTTATTGGAAGACTGGTTTTATGTTTTCACAATACTTAGAGGACATATACAAGTCATAAGTCAACCAAATTCTGAATTATTGAGAAGGTACACTGAAGACATTTTCCAACATTCAGAGTCTTAAAATATGCTACCTGTACTCCCTTTCTCAGACACCTACTGCAGTATAGTGCTACCAAAATAAAGAAGTAAGCTCAGAAAGTATCCTGGGATCTAGAACAAGTGTCCAACCCAAGAGAGACGAAGACACTCTCCAGCATGATTTTGAAGAGATATCTCAAGGTGATGATTGCAGTAGACCTAGAAGGCAGCTAATTCACGTTGGAGTAGATCAGAAGACTTAGAGAGGTTTCTTCAAGAAGATAAAATTGATGGACTACTTAATATATTCTGAAAGATATGATTAGAAGAGTTTGGGCTCAATTATCAATTTTTAAAAAAGATTTATTTAATGCATACAGAACTCAGATCCAGGCCAGAGGTGCAGTGAAAGTGTTCACCAGAGACAGAGTGGGGAGTGGAACAGACAGATTGATGAAGTACACTGCTGAGGGGAGCAGTGGGAGAGACCTGCACCATGTGGGTCATCTCTTGGGTGGGGATCTAGCTGAGATCTGGCTGTGGCTAGCTGAGATGGCTGTGGCTAGTGCTGTGCTTTAACAAACCATTGCACCACCAGGGAGGGCTCCGATGATCAATTATTAATCAAAACCTGGCAGTTGAAGAAAGACTCTCCAGAAAAAAAACAGTATGCCAGGAAAGTGAAGTTATTTACATAGCATAATGTAAACATTGAAGTTGATCTCTTAGAAATTGTAATACTGTTACAGGGCCTCTCCCTGCCCTGTGACAATATAACTGATAGAAATTGTGATGTAACTATGATGGGAAAATGTAGTGGCGATGAGATGGAAAACAATAAACTTCTTATGTTCAGTGGTAGAAGAGTCAATTATTTAGAAACCAAAATGTTCAGGTTAAAACAAAAAGGTTAAATGAGGTTAAAACAAAAAGCAATTGAAAAAAAGTTGCATTTGGAAAATGGGAAATGTGGGTGGGGGACTTCTCTATTTTGGAACAAGTTTTGTAAAAATGATTTCACATTTCATATTTAAGAATTCAAAACAAATTAAAAAAATGGACTAAAGTGGAAGCTTTTTAGATCCTGAAAAAAGAATTTTGAAGAATGTATACAGAGTTGTTAATTGTAACTTTAGCACTCGAGCCAGCTGAAGTGATTTTCTTCTTTGTTTTTCTGTATTTTTCAAATCTGCCACCAACTTGGATTATATTTGTAATGGGAGAGAAGAGGTAGAAATAAATGTTGGTTATTATTTAATAGCAGGGCTAACTAGATGCAGAAATTAATATATTTAGAAAGGCACCTTGATATTTAAAAGGGACCATCTTTAGAGTGACTAGATGAATTTTGATTGAGATATAGTAAGCTCATACTGAAAGGGAATGAAATATTTAAGATACCTACAGAAATGATCGAGATAATAGATTTTGTACATAGAAATACATTTATAGACTTCCATTTAGTCTTAGAATTTAATTTAGTTCATGGCATTTCACTAACACCCTTAGATAATTTAAACACCTTTTTTCAGTTCAGCAGCATAGTACTTTATTACAATACTATATATATTGTAGTATTTTGTGTATTTGTCATTTAAAGAAGTACTTGAAAGCTTTATTTTAAAAAATATTCTGCATCAATTGCTTTTGTATTAAGCTTTCCCTTTTTTCTTTTAACAGAAAAACAGGAAAAGGAAATTGACATCTATGCTAACCTCTCTGATGAAAAGGCTTTCGTGTTTTCAGTCGCCTTGGCAGAAATAAATAGAAAAATTATCAATCAAAGACTTATTCTCTGATACTTGTCTACAAAATCTGTTGACACTTTCTTCAGGATTGCATCAGCAAATTCTCATAGTTACGGACTCTCAGGAGCATTCTGACCACATCAATAAGGGCCATTGATTTTTTTTTCCCTGTCATTTAGCCTCTGCCACACTTTGGGAACAAAGTTGTAGGCTGGAACTGTGATGAGATTTCCTTGTTTACCAAGGACTGTTGTCAGTGTTTTGTGTTTGGGACATAAGTTTTTACCCAAAAAACAAAAAAAAAAATGTGCTGGATGACTGACTGACTTTAAAGGATAAAGGGGGAAGGGTGGTAGTGGAAGTTTGAAAACTAGGGAAATAAAATGCTTGATAATTTTCAGGTTTGCCACCAGAGATGCAATATTTTAAATACTTTCAGAGAGTGACTTTTAAAAATATATATTTCAGATTTTCAGTACTAACAGATTGCTTATATACAGTTCATTTACTTTTAATAAATTGGCAATTGATATTTTAATGAATGGGGAATTAAGAATATAAACTGTAAATTTTGTCTTGATTTTTTTCTTGGCCTTTATTTTTATGACTTAAGGTTTGAGTTATATTTTGGGAAATACATTTTAGATAGCTTGGAAGTCTGGGTGCTATATGAAGAAAAACATTTAAGGATATATCATACTTCAGATATAAACACCTTGTTTTCTTGAATGTAATTTATTTATTGGTTTAAAAAAAAAACTTTTCTGCTCTCAAGATGGTGCCTGTTAACCTAAACATAAAATATATTTATTACATGCAAAATATTTCTTAGATAGTCTCTTTTAAGCAGTAATGTTTATCTGAATGGATGTTCATTTATACATTCTGGTAATTATTTAAATTGTTACTTAACCTGATTCTGGAATAAACAATAAACCTTAATATTGAAACAAATAGATTACATAGTGTGTTACAAACTTTTTGTTGTAGTGAACTTTATAAACTGTCTTTTAAGTTCTTAATAACTTTATAGTTGACTTACACTATTTTTTTTGTTTGCATTTCTGCATTTGATGTAATGATTAACCTATTGAATGAAACTTGACATTGACTTCCTTTATTTTCAAACGTCCTCATCCCATCCTCCATATTGGAAATTCTACAGCCTGACTAGAGAAGGTAGTCATCAGTTAGACTTAGCCTTTATTTAAGAGAATCTGTTTCTACAGTAGCTGTTGACTCATCCATGGCTTCCCAAAAGAAAAATTTATCTACTTTCCCCCTATAGTTTGTTTAAATAATAGCCAGCAGAGGGAGCTTACGAGGTACTGTAGGAAGGATGTAACATTTTGCTTAGAATTCCTCTCCCTTAACCCCCATGTATATCTGCAGATGTCTCAAAAATAACCTCACATTTGTATACATTTTAAAGCCCTAATAGTTTATTCCCAAGAATGCAATTGTAATTTTATCTTTGAAACACAATATAAGAAAACACTTCATTTTGAGAAAAAAATTAATAGCCAAAGAATTTTTATGAATATATCTACCCTCTTTAAAAATAAGAACAGCTGGCTCTCCCTGGTGGCGCAGCGGGTTAAAGCACAGCACTGAAAATCTAAAGCTGCTTCCCCATGAGTTCAATTCCCGCCTGCCCCCGAGGTGACCACATGGTGTGGCAGACCTCTCCTGACCCGCCCACTGCTCCCCTCAGCAGTGTACTTCCTTGATCTGCCTGTTCTGTTCCCCACTCTGTCTCTGGTGAAGCCTCTCACCGCCCCTGAGTCTCTGGTGGCCTGTATCCCAATTCTGTATGCACAAATAAATCTTTAAAAAAAAAAATAAGAACAGCTTATGAAAGTAGGAACAGAGTCACAGATGTCAAAATGTAGCTATTTAAAGCTGAAGGCCTTTAGAGGGAAGTAATAAAGTAATTACTGGGTACAGTAAGAGAAGAGAGGATTAAAACTTGCAATGTAGAAAAGTCATCTATTTCTGATACTCATATGGTTAAGTCTTTGACTTAAGTTCTTTGGCAGAAGAGCAAATAAATGTAACCTGTTTAGCCAGCTTCTCTAAAAATCCATATTCTCTGGTATTTTTATAAGCTTTTTTTTTTTCTTAAAGATTTATTTGTGCATACAGAACTGGGGTACAGGCCAGAGGTACAGGGATGGTGAGAGGATTCACCAGAGACAAAGTGAGGAGCAGAACAGGCAGATCAACAAAGTACACTGCTGAGGGGAGCAGCAGGAGGGTCGGGAGAGGTCTGCGACGCCATATGGGTAAGCTCTGCGGTTGGGATCTCAAGCTGCTGCAGCTCGCAGTGTTGTGCTCTAACCTGTTGTGCCACCAGGGAGGGCCTAAGCTGTCTCATCTTAAAGCAATTTCTGAGGCATGTTGTAGAAGTCTTAGAATGGTCTCGCTGTGTTGCTGACCTCTCTGATTATGCCCTAGAAGCATAACTATATAAAATATTTCACTCTAAGTACTTATAAATACGATTTTTCAAAATATCCTGAAGTGATTCGATAACCATTAGATTTGCTCTGATGAAGATGATTCATTCTTAAACATGAGTAAAAAGTTATTTAGGATTCATTGGGCTAAGCTATACAAATTTGTATGTGTATCTTCCCACCCAATCTCATGATGTATCAATATTTGTGGGGGCACTGTGATGCCTGATAGTTGATTTGTTTGTTAAAAGCATTTTTATGGGTAGGGAAACCATAGGTTATGTTTAAATTATCTAAAGAGAAATAATACACATTTCCTCTGTAGCAATCAGTGGAAAGATCAAACAGCTTGAAGCAGTTTGTTATGATGAAGTATGGTCCTAGGCGGCACAGGGGTTTAGACACAGCACTACACAGCACTGCCGAGGTATGGCCTGGCCACTGTAGCAGAGTTTGTTCCGGGGCCTACCAGGAGCTACCCTGGCACAGCAGACAGACCTGCCTTGTTCGCTGCTCCCCTCAGCAGTTCATCTGCCTGTTCTGCCCCCTACTCGTGTCTGGTGAATCTTCTCACCTCCCTTCACCTCTGGTCTGTACCCCAGTTCTTGTGTGCATAAATAAATACTTAAAAAATACTATGATGAATAAATTTAAAATTACAAGTTAGAATTTTAGAGTAAAATCACATTTCTCTAAAATTTCAGAGATAATTTAGAAAACAATAGTAAGTATGGCATAGTGTCTGTTGATTCCTAGAAGTAATATGTAATTTTTTACCCCCTAAGATAATTCAAATTGAAAACTGAACTGTGGTAATTTTGTATTTGAGTCTATTTCAATTTTAAAAATGTAAACAGTATATTTAATTGTGACTGGGTTCTACCTTCATGTGTATTCTTTAGGAGAAATTGAGCTCTTTACATACTTTATTAAGTTTCATTCTGCATGCATGCAAAAGTATACTTCCAGTAACAGGTAGTCATGCTGCCAAAATTTCTTTTTAAATTTATTTATTCATGCATACAGAACTAGGGTACAGGCCAGATGTATAGGGGTAGTGAGAGGGTTCACCAGAGACAGAGTAGGGAGTAGAATAGGCAGCTGGATTGAAATACACTGCTGAGGGTAGTAGCAGGTGGGTCAGGAGAGGTCTGCGGGTGCCATGTGAACCACCCCTGAGGCCGGAGGTCAAACACTGAAGCAGCTACGGCCAACTTGCAGTGCACGTCCTAACCCGTTGCGCCACCAGGGAGGGCCTGCTGTGAAATTTAATGTAGTGTACTCTAAAGCATTTTGTCTTATCAAAACTCCTGTGAAAGTATTTCCCACTTGCCTTCTTTGGTTGGATGTCTTATTTCCTGGCTAATTTTGTTAAATTTCAGTAGCTTTTCTGTTTTTAAACGAACCTCAATTTTAATTATTTTGTGTGGAACTACTTTACCCCCTCGCTTACTGCTCTTATCATTAGCCTTGTTTTTACATCTGTAGATATCTATCTGTATGCACATATTTATCTTTGTAGTTATCCTTTTGTGCTCTTTTAGCCCATTTGTTAGTTTTCATTACTCAAAGATTATAATGCTCAGTATCTTAACATCAAACCAGAATGTCAAGTATAAGACATAAATAAGACTCTGGGCTCAACCAGGAGTTT
>NW_004567129.1:822471-832078 GCF_000260355.1 Condylura cristata | reverse complement strand
ACACTATATATTTTTTTAAATATTTATTTATGCATCCAAGAACTAGAGTGTAGACAGAGATACAGTGGATGGGAGAGGAGAGGATTCACCAGAGTGGGAAGCAGAACAGGCAAATGTACTGAAATGCACTGCTAAGGGGAGCAGCAGGCAAGATCGAGTGGTTTGTTGCACTATGTGGGCTAGTTCCCTGGCTGCCTAGGGATCAAATTAGTGCTGTAGTGGCTGGTGATAGTGTTACAGGGCACCCCAATATGAATTGGGTTGCCTGTCTGTGGGTCTTCACCCGCGCGCTTACGATTCAATCATATTATGGACACACTCAAAGGGTTAAATAATGGATTTATTTATAAGGAGAAAGGTAAGGGAATAACCCAGGGAAAGAGGGAGAGGAATACAAGTTAACTAGAATGTCCTACCAGTTCTGCTGACTCGGACACCACCGGCACGCTGAAAACCGATGGAGAGCCAAAACGATCAGCCACGAACCACCAGGCCAAGAGCCCCCCAGAGCCCACATGTCCGGTTTTATCCCAACCTGGCTGCTCAGCTCCGCCCTCACATCCCAGCGTGCTTCTCCTCGGTACTGATGGGATTTGGAGTTCCAGTGTCTGGAGTGGGGGCGGAGTCCATGAAACCTGTACCTGTTAACAATAGCTTGATAGCGCTGTGTCTCGAACTCTACTACTTTTATGTAGTGATGGTTCCAACTTGCTCCAAAAGTTTGCTTATTTACAAAATACTGCTTATCAGTATTTTGTTGAGGGCTTTTATGTCTGTTCATAAAGGATATTGGAACTGTTTTTATAACTTCTTTGACTTGAAGTCAAGTGATAGCGATACTAGTTTCATTGTAATAATTTGGGAAATAGCCCATTCTCTCCTGGAAGAGATTGTGAAGAATTACTGTTATACTTTAAATGTTTGGTGGAGTTTACCAGTGAAACTCTCAGGGCCTAGAGATTTCTATTCGGAAGGGATTGTTAAGGGTTTTGTGAATTTACTGTGAATTCAGTATCCTTAATAGTTACTAAACAGTTTCAATTATTTTTCTGTTTGGATGAGTTTTGGTAGTTGTGATTTCAAGGAGTTGGTCCATTTCATCTAAGTTGTTGAAGTTGAGTATGTAGAATGGTTTGTTATTCCCATATCTTTTTCTTGTTTGAGGGTTAACTGTGGTCCCTGAAAATAATTTTGTTTTCTCTCAGAGTTTTGGTCGGTCTTACTAGAGATTTATTAATTGTGTTGGTTTCTTCAAAGAACCAGTGTGTAATCTAATCAATATTTTAATTTTCATTAATTTCTGCTCTTTATTATTTCCTCCCTTCTGCTTGCTTTGAATATATTTTTTCCTTTCCTGTTTCTTATGGTGGAAGCTTAGATTGTTATTTGGAACTTTTTAAGCAAGCAGTTAATGCTATAAAATTGCCTTTTAAGCAGGTAAGTTTCAAACAGTAAGTTGCCTTATCCTACAAAGCCTGTTGTGATATATTTTCATTTTTATTCGATATATTTTAAAATTTTCCCTTGATATTAATTTCCAAATGTTTGGAGGCTTTTTCAGTCATTTTTCTCTTGTTGACTTTTAAATTTCATTATTCAGTACACATTTTGCATGGTTTTAATTCTTTCAAAATAGTTGGGATCTAAGATGCCATCATTTTTGCAAAGTTTTCCATGTATACTTAATAAGAATAAGATTATGTTGAGTAATCATTCAATTCTGAATCCTTAATGAATTTTCTAGTACTGAAAAAGGAAAATTGACATTTCCTGCTATAATTATTATTTATCCCTATACTTATGTAATTTATTTCATATATATATATTTTGAAGCTGTGTTGCTCGGTGTGTAAATATGGCGCATTGGCAAATTAACCTTATTAATCATTAAATGGTATCTCTATTCCTTTGCTCTGTTAGTACTTTGTCTGATGTTAACACATTAAAAACCAATCTACATTTCTTTTCAGTAGTTTTTATGATAGTTTTTCCATACCTTTACTTTAAACCTATCTCCATCATATTTGAAGTGAGTATATAGTGACTCTTGTTTTAATTTTTCTGACAATCTTTGTATTTTAATTGGCTTAGTTTTATTCGTCTGGATTTAGATATGCTATTTTATTATTTGCATTCTCTGATTTTTCTCTCATGTTTACCTTTGCCTGTCTCTTGGATTTCTTGAAATTTTTTTTAGTGCTCTATTTTAAATTACCTATTGTGATTTTTGACTGTATTAGTTTTTTTTTTTTTTTTTTTTTAAAGATTTATTTATTGTGCACACAGAACTGGGGTACAGGCCAGAGACAGAGCGGGGAACAGAACAGGCAGATGGAGGAAGTACACTGCTGAGGGGAGCAGCGGGCAGGTCAGGAGAGGTCTGCCACGCCATGTGGTCACCTCCGGGGCAGGCGGGAATTGAACTCATGCGGAAGCGGCTTTAGATACTCAGTGCAGTGCTTTAACCCGCTGCGCCACCAGGGAGGGCCCTGTATTAGTTTTTAATGATTGCTCTAGGGATTGCCATAAACATAGTAGCATGTTTGAATAACATCATTTTGTTAAGCGTTGTTTCATTATGATGTTGCTGAAGGGGAAACATGTAGAGTGACAGTCCATGTGGAGTTGCGTGTTCACTCCATGTCTGGTTGGGTTTCCTATCACATACCAGGAAACTGTCATAACTTAGTACTTCTAAGTTCCGTGAGAGTGTCTAACTTGCCTCAGTATGAGTTAGCCTGGTGTGAGTGCACTGTGAGGTGGAGCAGTGTCCAGTGTTCTTTCTGCATTGGTTTCTGCCTTGTGCCCAGAGCTGCTGGGACAGGCTATGTCCACCTGTGACACATGAGTGAATGAATACAAATTATTGTTTGATAGTGTATGTTTTGGGTGTTTGCTTAAGATTTTGGTGCTATTTTTGTGACCAGAAGTAAGAGATACATCATGGAAACTTACCTTTTATTTTTATCATGTAAGTAGCCTATGGTAAAATTGGTTTTGTTACTGTGTTATTTCACTTTCCAAGAATCTGTTGATGACATTTAGGATTTGCTATACTTAACTTTTTACAGTTTACTTTATATAAGTATTTTTACCAATTCAAGTGAAAAATAGAATTGTTTTTAATTTCACATAATTTTTATGAAAAATTATTTTTTAATAGTTTACATACACAAACTATAAACATGATTATTTTCCTATTAAAAAAAATTTATTTATATGTATTTCATATCATTGCTCATTTTTGTACAATGTTGGCTTTCCCCTCTCAGGTGCAGTCCCTATAAAATTCCCACCACCAGCTCACCTGTACACCATCACCTTAGTCACCGGTGCTCTTTCCCCCTGATTTGAACCTTCTTCCTCCTTCTACCCTGTAGAATGTTTCTAAATGCCCGTTAATTTTTAAAAACTTCTTACCATTTTTCCTGACCCCTAATTTGGCTCCCCTTTTATCCTCATATAAGTGAAGCCATCCGATATTTTTCTTTTCCTTCTGACTTCGCAGAGCATAATCCCTTACGGCTCCGTCTGTGTTGCTGTGAATAACATTAGTTTAACTTTTTGATTGCTGAATAGTATTTCTTTGTGTGTATATACCACATCTTCTTGATCCAGTCATCTATTTTTGGGCATATGGGTTGTTTCCATTGAAGGAATAGAGGAAGTAACGCAGGCCTGAGCAAAACTAGACTAGCCCAGGCAAGCACCCACTCCCCGGAATGCAGGATGGGTTGAAGAGGGACAATGTACATTTAAAATTTATTGGATAATGGGAGTGGTGTGGCCCAGGCTGATTGGATCTGAGGCACCAGGAAATGAGACATCTATTCCTGGAAACCTGTCATTGGGTGGTTGAAGTGTGACCCAGGCTGTGATGTCTGTTAATCCTTGAATCTATTTGCTAAGTTGAATCTGCGCGGGCTCTGACGTATGTAACGGCCAACAAGGCCAATATATTCCCTGACTTTCCTTTCCTTTGGTCGGGGTCTTGCCTGAATCCTGTGTGTCCGGCAGGGAACAGCTTGACCCTGGCTAGCCAGCCCAATAAACTCTACTTTGCGAATTGCTTTCTTGCTTGAAGCTCTGTCTTTCGCGGTAATCGAGTTCTCGGACCCTAATACTCGAAGAACCAACTTTTAGTATTGTTGATTTTGGGGGTTGCTTTTTTAATTTCTAGAAAATAGAAATCTTACCACCTGTTGCCATTTCCTCTCATATAAATTATACAACCAGTCATACTTCCGCATGAGTTCGATTCCCACCTGCTCCGGAGGTGACCACATGGCTGGCAGACCTCTCCTGTCTCGCCCTCTGCTCCCCTCAGCAGTGTACTTCGTCGATCTGCTTGTTCTGCTCCCCACTCTGTCTCTGGTGAAGCCTCTCACCGCCCCTGAGCCTGTGACCTATACCCCAGTTCTGTATGTACAAATAAATAAATCTTTTAAAAAAAAAAAAAGCCCACTATTTCAAACAACTTTACTGGATTGTATTGTTCATTTTGCTACTTTTCACAATCCTGTCACATGTAAGTTCTCTAGCCATCCTACCTCAATCCTTCAACCAAAGTGCTTTAGTTTCATAACTTTGCTGTAAACTTCCTGGAACTGCATCTGTGGCCAAGAATTAATTCAGAGAAGAAAAGTGATGGAAATTTGCCCACTGTCTTAGGGTCATAGTGCTCTGGTCAGAGAAGGTTTCCACTTACTCCGAAGCCTCTGAGATGTAGGTGCCATCCTAGTTGTGACAGCTGTGCTATAATTGTGGTAGGGTGGTAGAGAAGATAGAAAATAAGGGCGGGGTGGGGGTGAGGTAAGACAACCCACTCTGATTTTTAGAATCCCCTTTCATGCTTTTCAGCTCGAAAGTGGGAACTCCCATTGGCTCTTTTTGGGTACACATGATGCTCACATATGTTTCAGGTTGCCTTTGGGTCCAAACCAAACCGCAATGTAAGAAAAATAATTATGTAATCTGCTAGCCTGTGGAGTTTCAAATTTGGGCTGCTATCCCAATCTGCCTACTAACGTTTACATTTCTGTCCAAGATTTAAAGTTGCTTGTACTTTTTCCCCCTGGTATTGGAACACCATCATTTTTATTTCTAATTCAAATAAAAGTATATTCCTACAACCCACATCAGTTTTGAGATTTCTCCCACGTCTCAAAGTGTTTTTACTTTGGAATTTTATGAAAGTAATGGAAGGTTTAGTTATATTCACTGGATTTCCATCATAAATGTAAACCAAGGCTTATGTTTCCTTGTATGGTTAAATACAGCTAACAAATGATACAGTGGATTGAGGAATCAATTTCCGATTTTCCTCACTAAGGAACTAATGATAGTTTTTGATGTGGTGAAAAATATTTTCTCTGGCCTGGCCTGCCCCTCTATTGTGTCACTTTGCTTTGCATTTCAAAGTGTTTGCTGGGTATGTTTGGTTACTTACGTTCTAATCTTTGAGTGATGTACAGAAAGAATTTTGCTGTCTCTGGCCCTCCCTGATGGCGCAGTGGGTTAAAGCACAGCACTAAGAAGCTAAAGCCGCTTCCGCATGAGTTTGATCCCTGCCTGCCCCGGAGGAGATCCACTTGGCGTGGCAGACCTCTCTGTCTCGCCCGCTGCTCCCCTCAGCAGTGGACTTTGTAGATCTCCCTGTTCTGCTCCCCACTCTGTCCCTGGTGAATCCTCTCACCCTCCACATCTCTGGCCTGTACCCCAGTTCTGTATGAATAAATAAATCTTTAAAATAAAAAAAAGAATTGTTGCTCTCTCATTGTACTTGGCCCAGTGCTAGTGACAATGCCACACCTCTAACCTGAGGGCTTGTCGCCTTCCTTGGCCACAGTGCCCCCTGTGGCAAAGGTCTCTACCCTTCCAGAAACTTCCAAGGGGAAAAGCAGAGACTTCCAAGGGATACACAGGTGTTAATAGTCCTTAAAAATTTTATTCACATGCCATAAATTGACCCAGTTAAAGTTCTTTTTTGGTAAATTAAAGAGCTTGTGGGTAAAATACATAACAAAAGTTGTCATTTTAGCCATTTTTAAGTGTACAGCTCAGTAGCATTGATTCTTTTGCCACTATCTACTCCCAAAACTTCATCACCATTCCAAGTAGAACCTACTAGGCAGGGCCCCCTGGTCTCGCAAGGGGTTAAGTCTCTGCACTCTGAAGCTGTCCTCCGCCACTGCAGCACCGCTTTGATCCCCAGTCATGGAGCTGACCCGCATGGGACAGGAGAAGTCTGCTCAGCAGTATATTTCAGTGGATCGGCCTGTTCTGCTCCCCGCTCTGTCTCTGGTGAATCTTCTTACTCCCTTGCCTCCCACACCTCTGGCCTGTACTCCCGTTCTTGTATGCATAAATAAATCTTTAAAAAATTATTAGGCAATTAATGCCTCATTTTCTCCTCCCTTAGCTCCTGGTAAATCTTAATCTACTTTGTCTCAAATTTACTTATTCTAATGTTTCATCTGAATGGAATAATAGAATATTTGTCTTTGTCTCTGGTTTATTCAATTAGCATACCTTTTTCAAGGCTCATCCACATTGTATACTATACTAGAATTTCACTCCCTTATCTAACTGAATAATATTCCACACTGTAGGCCCGCCCTGGTGGTGCAGCGGGTTAAAGCACAGTACTGAGAAGCCAAAGCTGCTTCCGCATGAGTTCTATCCCCACCTGCCCCGGAGGTGACCACATGGCGCGGCAGACCTCTCCTGACCCGCCCGCTGCTCCCCTCAGCAGTGTACTTCATCCATCTGCCTGTTCTGTTCCCCACTCTGTCTCTGGTGAAGCCTCTCACCGTCCCTGAGCCTCTGTCTGGACTGTACCCCAGCTCTGTCTGCACAAATAAATAAATCTTAAAAAAAAAAAATTCCACACTGTATATATACTATTTTAATTTATCTTTCATATACTGATGGACACTTGGGTTCCAGTTTTAACAAGCATCGACAAGTGTGTGGTGCCCATCTCTCAATTCTTTTGTTGTGTCGCTCAGTAATTTTACATTTAGCTTTTTGAAGAGCTGCCAGAACTTTCATGGTGGTTAACTGGCTGTACCAGTACTGTTTTCCCAGCAGTGATGTGCTTCCTCAGCATTCTTGCCAAAGCTTGTTTTGTTTGAATTATAGGTATCCTCGTATTATCTTATTGTAGCTTTTCATTTGTGTTTTTCTAATGACTTAGAATGTTGAGCATACTTTCATGTGCCTGTTGATAATTTTTCTATCTTTGGCAGATTCTTTGCCCATTGCAAATTGGATTGCTGTTGTAGGATTTCTTTATACAGTCTGTATACTAAACTTTTAGTAGATAACGTATGGTTAGGAAATATTTCCTCCCAGTCTGTTGTTTGTCGCTCCACTTTCTTACTAAGTCCTTGATGCATTAAAATTTTTAATTTTGAGTAATTTTATGTATGTCTTGTTCCTTGCACTTTTGGTATCATGTCCAAATCCATTGCCAAATGCAAAGTCATAATGATCTAGATCCTTTATTTTTCTTCCAAGTGTTTTATGGTTTAGTTCACATTTAGGTTGTTATTCATTATCATCTATTATAATTTTGTGTGTAGTATGAAGTAGGAGTCTAACTTTATTCTTTTGCATGTGGATATTTAGTTGTTCCAGCACCATCTATTGAAGGGGTTGTTGTTGCCTCATTGAATGGACTTGAAGCTTGATAAATGATTAGCAATAAATATGTGACTATTTCTGGGTGTTCAGTTCTAGTCCATGGGTTTGTACATCTTATGCTTATGCCATTATACTTTGATTACTGCACCTTTTTTATTTTTTCATTAAGTTTTGAAATCAGGAATGAGACTTTTCCCCTATATATACATATATATATATATATATATGCATATATATGTATGTATTTTTTTTTCTTTTCTTTAATTATTCTTGGGCCCTCCCTGGTGGCGCAGCAGGTTAAAGCACAGCACTAAGAAGCTAAAGTCACTTCAGCATGAGTTCGATCCCCAGCTCAGGAGGTGATCCACATAGCATGGGTCATGGGCTTCCCATCACCAAATCACCCGTGTGCCATCACCATAGTCCAGTGCATTTTCCATCCCCCCAGTATTTTTGATCCCATTCTCTGGTATATAGCTGTTCATTATTATTATTATTTTCTCGCCTGGTCCATTATATTCCTGCTATGAGTGAAACCATCCAGTGTTTTTCCTTTTCTTTCTGGCTTATTTCACTTAATCATTATCTTTTCCAGCTTCATCCATGTTGCTGCAAAAGGCATGTGTTTTTTTTGGTTGCTGAGTAATATTCCATTGTGTATATGTACACATCTTTTTAGTCCAGCCTATCCACTTTTGTATTCCCAGATATTTTATCCTTTTAGATGTTATAGCAAATGGAATTTTTTTTTTAAAAAGATTTACTTGTGCATACAGAACTGGGGTACAGAACTGGGGTGCAGGGGTGGGGAGAGGATTTACCAGAGACAGAGTGGGGAACAGAATAGGCAGATGACGAAGTACACTGCTGAGGGGAGCAGCGGGCGGGCCAGGAGAGGTCTGCCGCACCATGTGTTTCACATCTGGGGCTGGGGGTTGAACTCATGCTGAAGTGGCTTTAGCCACTTAGTGCTGTGCTTTAACCAGCTGTGTCACCAGAGAGGGCTCTATTACCAATATTTTAAAGGCTTTTATTATAAGTGGATGCTGAATCTTACATGCTTTCTCAGCATCTATTGATATGATCATGAAGTTTTTTGTTGATGTTGAACTATCCATCTGTTTATAATCTAAATCCCATTTGGTCATGGTGTATAACCTTTTTAATGTATTGTTGGATTCAATTTTCTAAGATTTTGAGGATTTTTGCATTTGTGTTCATAAGGAGGATTGGTCTGTAGTTTTATTAATGTTGCATTGGTTTCTATAATAGTTTGATTGTAGTCTCATAAAATGTGCAAGAATTCCTTCTTGATTTTTTGAAAGAGTGTGAACAAGATAGGTGTTTATCTTTAAAGGTTTGGTGGAACTTGTTTATGAAGCTGTTTGATCCTAACCTTTTAATTTTTGGGGAGAGTGATTACTGTTTCAGTTTCCTTGCTTGTATTTGGTTTTTCTTCAGGTTTTCTATTTCTTCCCTAATCAGTCTTGGGTTATTGTGTAATTTGAAGAATTTGCCTATCTCATCTGGCTTGTTGAATTTGTTTGCATATAGATGTTTATAGTCATCTCTTCTTATTCTCTAAATTCTGCAGTAGCTATTATAATTTCTTTTTTCATTTTTGATATTATTTAGTTGAATTCTCTCTTTTTTATAACCTACCTGGAGGTTTGTCCATTTGTTAATTTTTTTCAAAGAACTAGCTTTTGACTTCATTGATGTTTTGGGCTATCTTTTTGATTTCTGTTTCATATTTTCTGCTCTGATTTCTATTCCTTCTGTTGGTTTTTCTGTTCTTTTTGTTGTTCTGTTATAGGGCACCTCAATTCAGAGAGAGGCACCCCTGAAGCCCCAAAACCTGCCTGCTCTATGTGGGTTCTGCCATCCGCCACAACAAGACAAAACATATAAAGCTTTAATGAAAAGTGACTTTAATACAGTGAATATACAAGACAAAATA
>NW_004567129.1:820944-822145 GCF_000260355.1 Condylura cristata | reverse complement strand
CTCCATGTGGCTTCCTTAGGTCTCCTTCTCCATCTGTCTTCCTTCTCTCTTCTCCTCTCTCCTTTTTCTCTGCTCAGTTCCACCCTCCTTCTGGGTGGGGCAGGGAACCTGGAACTTCCCTTCTCCTAGGGACCACCCAGTTACAGTTCCTTGAGCTGAGCAACAAAACTCTTTATTTGCACTTCTAATTTCTTAATGTGAGCTTATATTGTACTTCTCTCTTGGTATTGCTCTTATTGTGTCCTACATGTTCTAGAAGATTGTGTTCACATTATTAATTGCCAAGGTAATTTTTAAAATTTTTCTTTGACCTCGTCATTAACCAAGTGGTGATTCAGTAGTGTATTGTTCAGTCTCAACATATTAGAGTAGACTTGTTTTCTTTTTGTGGTTCATTACCTTTATGGTCAGAGAAGATACTTGGTATGATTTCAGTCATCAGGAATTTGTTGATGCTTACTTTTATAAACAACATATGGTCAATTCTGGAGAATGACGTTGTGTACTTGAGAAAAATATATTTTATTTGGGTTTTTGCAGACACTATAAGTGTCTATTGGACCCATGTGGTCTAATCTTTGTTTAGGGCTATTATATCCAATTTATTTTCTGTCTTGCTGATCTGTAATGGGTCAAGTCTCCAACCACACCACATATGTATTTTCTCCAAAGTCTGTTTTCAGATTTGATGGCAGTTGTCTGATGTATTTTGGCACTCCTTTGGTGAGCATATATTGGTGAATGTTGTGTCTTCCTGTTGCCTTGTTCCCATGACCATTACATAGTGTCCATACCTGCCTCTTTTAACTTTTTTTAAACAGTCTATTTTATCTGATTAAATATGTTCCTGCCTTGTTTTGGGTACCATTTGCCTGCAGAATTGTTTTCCATCCCCTTTACTGTCAGTCTTTGTTTATCCTTGGGACTGAGGTACAGCAGAAGGTTGGATCAACTTCCTCATACAACTAGGTAATCTGTGTCTTTTCATTTGGTAAGTTCAGTCCTTTGTCATTTAGAGTAAATATTGATAGGTGAAAGTCTGTTAATGCGAATTTTGTGGTCTGTTTAACTCCTTGTCAGTTCTTTGAGTTCATTCCTCTCTTTGGTGTAAATCAGCTTCTCTTACTTGGAGTGGGATTTAATGAATGCAGACTCCCTAGGATTTTCTTTGTCAGGGAAGGTCCTTGTGTTATAGGGCACC
>NW_004567129.1:816923-818764 GCF_000260355.1 Condylura cristata | reverse complement strand
ATTGATTTTGTCTTTCATAGTGTAACTGGTTGGTATGATTTGGAGAATGACGTTGTGTACTTGAATGTATGCATAAATAAATAAATCTTTAAAATATATATACACAATCCCTCAAAGCAGAACCCCCGGGAAACAGGCCTGTGCCTGGGCAAGGTGAGGTCCTTGCCATAGATTGTTACCTTTGGTGTCCCCTGGAAGGGGTTGCTGGTGAGGGTAAATAGCCTGAGGGAAAATGCTAAAAAGTGGGGTGGAGTAGGGTGGAGAAGTGATGACGCAAGTGACTGCAGAAGGGAGCTTGAATTCAGTCTTGGTGATTCAGGGTGTCTGGACCCAGTCTTTGGATTTCAGCACTTGGGGTCAACGGATTGCAGCCCCCACTGCAATCTTTCAAAGTCTGCTGTGGGCCTCTGAGGGTGGAGGCCTGCAGCAGCAAACCTCAGAGAGGAAATGTTCTGAGGCTTTACAAGTAGCCCAGTGACTGAAACTGTTTCTGAATTTGCTGTGTTGTGGCCTGGCAGAGAAGGCAAAGACCTGGAGCCAGGCGTCTTACCAAGATGACTGAATGTGGCCGTTTGTTGCGTCATTTGACCCGGTAGCTGATATTTTGAATGCCTCTTGTCATTCAGAGATATACAAGCAAATAACGTCTACTGACACCGGGCAGCAAGGAGCTCCAACACCCGCCAAAGACACTGAGTTCTTCCCGGTGTGTGTAACTGCAAGACTACTCAGGCTCAGGGGACAACTATGGAGTTTATTTAACAAACCAAGGAAAACAGCGTTACTGAGGCCACAAATGGCCGTTTACCTTCATGTCCAGTGTTTTTCAGTCCTGTGCGGGTTATCTTGGTCTTCCAGGACATCTCCCGTTTGCTGTCCCTATGAGCTGAAACCTGGCCTAGAGTCTGGCTGCCATGTGCTGCAGGTTAGCAGAGATGGGAAGACACAATCGCGGACACATGGTGTATTGTTTGGGAGACAAGCTCCTTGTCCTCAGTGTGGGAAGACAATTTTAGCTTTTTGTTTAGGACTGAAAAACACTGGACATGGAGGTAAACGGCCATTTGTGGCGTCAGTAACGCTGTTTTCCTTGGTTTGTTAAATAAACTCCATAGTTGTCCCCTGAGCCTGAGTAGTCTTGCAGTTACACACACTGGGAAGAACTCAGTGTCTTTGGCAGGTGTTGGAGCTCCTTGCTGCCTGGTGTCAGTAAACGTTATTTGCTTGTATATCTCTGATCTGTTTTTATAAGTTTTTTTTTCCCCGTTTTTTTCTTTTTTTCATTTGCATTGCTTTTATTTTTTTTAATGGCAATTTTTATTCTATGTCTGATAGGTAAAAAATACTTATTGGTTTTTGTGACTTGTTTTCTTTGGGGTTTTGTTTTCTTCTGTGGTTATATTGTCCCCTTAGGACTTGCTTGGCTATTTGTAGTTTTTGTTTTCACCATGGTTTGCTGTGGATTTGTGCTGGGCACAATTGATGGGGACTTGTGAGACCTGGCATGGAGCTAGGACCTTCCCAAGCACTTCAGGCCTGTTCTGGTGGCCAAGAGGGCTGGGAGGTTGCTGGGTGGAAGAGTGAATTTTCTGGGACCTCACCTTGCCCAGGCGCCTGTTTCCCGGTGGTTCTGCTTTGAGGGATTGAGTATATATATTTTAAAGATTTATTTATTTATGCATACAGATCTGGGTACCGGCCAGAGGTGCAGGGGCAGTGAGAGAATTCACCAGAGATGGAGCGGGGAGCAGAACAGGCAGATCGACAAAGTACACTGCTGATGGGGAGCAGTGGGGAGACAGGAGAGGTCTGCTGGGCCATGTGGGTCACCTCCAGGGCAG
>NW_004567129.1:785235-816333 GCF_000260355.1 Condylura cristata | reverse complement strand
TTTAAGCTTTTGCTTGTCTGAGCTCTTAATCTCGCTTCAGTTCTGAGTTATAATCTTGCTTAGAATAGAATTCTTGGAAATTTTCTTGCAGCACTTAGAGTCTGTCTTGCCTCTCTTTGGCCTGCAAAACTTGTCGGGGAGCCTTATAGAGTTTTGTTTGTGCACAATGAGTTGTTTTCCTCTTGCTACTTTAAGCTTCTCTCCTTTAACTTTACCATTTTAATTCTAGTATGTGTTGGTGTACTCTGGGTTCTTACTTGGAACTTCCTAGGCTTCCTATACTCGGATGTCTACCGTTGCCTCATATAATTTTTCTGGTCTTCTCTCTTCCTTCTGAGACTCCTATTTTTCTTTTTGATGTTGTCCCAGAGTTCCCTTAAGTTATTATTTTGTTTTCCAAGTCATCTGTCCACTCCTCTACTTCTCTCATTCAGCTGGTGAACCCCTCTTGTATTTTTCTGTTTTATTTTTTTATTCTTTAAATCTCCCGCTCTGTAAGTTCTGTTCAGATCTCTCATGAATTTTCTGCTTTCTCAGACTTGATGAACACTTTATAACCATTACTGCGAACTCTGCGTCAGACAGTTTGCCTATTTCCATCTCTTTATGGTCTTTTCCTTTGGGGTTGTCTTCTCTTTCGTTTGGGACATTTTGTTCTGTCTCCTTCTTTTGCCATAACTGTGTTTGCTTTTGTGTGTTACGCAGCTCCAGTTCTTCTAATGTTGAAGGACTGGTTGACCTTGAGCAGGTAATGTCACATGGAACCCAGGGGTGCTCTTCCTCTTAGCCACCCAAGTTAGCAGCTCAAGTTACTGTCCCTGTGTGGGATGCATGCGACGCTGGGGTGACAGAGTGGGTAGGACTGTCAGCCTGGTCCAGCCGTGCTGTCGTGTAATCACAGCACATGAGTTTGGGGCACAGTGTTTGATATTCCCAGCCCGTCTGAGGCACACATCTGTTACACTTGAGGCTGTCTGGCCGGCCATGCCACAAACACAAATCCACCTATGGCTCATGCTGAAGCACACAGCTGCATCACCAAGATGGGGTGCTCTTCGTGGGGCTCATGCAGACTCTAGAACAATGGAGGGAGGGTTTCAAGGTAGTTCCCACCAGGCAGCAGGGTTACCAAATGGCACCATTGAGTGTTTGCAACCTAGGGTTAGTCTCTTATGTTTCTTACCTCTCAAGCAGATTCTATAGGAATGAAGAGTGGCAAATGTGACTCTCTTACCTATGGTTTGGCCATGTTTCAAGCTGCTGTTACTGCACTAGGTTCCAGGGTTCTGCAAAGTCCCTTTCAGGACGTGTTCTCTGCTCCTTACAGTTCCTTAGTTCTCCTAGGCATATGCCTTCCTGGCTCTCAGCGCCAGCGAATCAGGGCTTGGAGGGCTGGTGGTCATAGTGGTGGACCTGGCACTGTCCCCAACCCTCATCCCCTGTATACTTTTAGATTCCTTCTGATTGCAAGTCCCTGCACCAGTAGGGGGCTCTTCCTTGTCGGAGGGTTTCTCTGTCCCGCCTGTCCATTTCAGTGATGCCCTTTTGTCCTTTGTTGCGGAAGCTCTATTCACCCACTCCTCAGGGCTTCTTGCTTATCCTCTCTGTAGCTGTGTATGTGTAAAGTCTGTCAGAGGAGGTGAGTCATGTTCTTCCCATGTTCCATCTCGAACTAGCGCCAGCATGTAATTGTTCCTAGCAGTCTCGCGAGCCTTTCTTTGTGTTTCTATGTTATCAAATGTAGCACCTCTTCTTTCAGTTCTGATTTTATGTATTTAAAACCTGTATTTCTGAGTTAGTCTAGCTAAAGGTTTGTCAGTTGTGTTTGTCTTTTAAAAAAAAACTCTTAGTTTTGTTGATCTCTTTTTTCCTTGCTTTGACTTTGTTATTTCTTTCCTTCTACAAACTTTGTGCCCTGTTAATTGTTTTTTTCTGGCTCCTTTTGGTGTAAAGTGAGGTGGTTGAGATCTTTGTTCCTTCATGTAGGCATTTCATACTGTTAACTTCTCTGTCACACTGATTTTGCAGCATCCCATCGGGTTTATGCTTTCATTTTAATTTGTTTTCAGATGATCCTTGATTTCCTTCTTGATTTCTTTTGACCCATTGATTGTTCAACAGCATGTTGTTGATCTCCACACTTGTGAATTTCCAGCTTTCTTCCTGCTGTTGATTCCTTGTTTCATGTGTTGTGGTCTGTCCTGTTACCCACCTGGAGAATGTGTATTACTGCTATGGATAGATGGAACGTTCTGTGTATATATGTCTAATGATCCATTTGGTAAAGGATGGTTCAAGTCAACAAGTTTCCTTGTTGATTCTCTGTATTGGATGACTTAACTGTATTGAAAGTGGAAGCTCAAAATCCCTTACTGTTGTCATAGTATCAATTTCTGCCTTCAGTCCGCTAACATTTGCTTTAATGTATTTAGGTATTCCAATGTTGAATGTATATATTTATAATTGTAAATCTTTTTGATGAATTGACCTCTTTATTATATAAAGATTGAGTGTGACTCTCATTATACTGTTTCTAGCTAAGCGTGTACAGCAGATCCTCGAATAACATCATTAACGTGTGTGTATGTGTGTGTGTGATTTCCTTATAACATTGAGAAAGTAAACAATCCAAGCCAACACTGGCTTAGACAATTAGCAGGGAAACTTCTTGCATTACTTCACTTTAATTAAAGGCACAGTGCCCAAGCCCCTGCCAAGGATGCGAGTGAGGGCTGCTTGTATGTTATCTGCTGTTTGTGCAGCTCTCTCTACTCTCTTCTGGTTTCTTGCATAAAATATCTTTTGCTATCCCGTTACTGGGAATCTCTATGTCCCTCGAGCTTGGATGCGTCTTGCGGATGCCATATTGTTGGGTCTTGTTCTTTATTCATCCACAACTCCAATCTTTTTTTTTTTTTTTTTAAAGATTTATTTTATTTGTACATACAGAACTGGGGTACAGGCCAGAGGCTCAGGGTCGGTGAGAGGCTTCACCAGAGACAGAGTGGGGAGCAGAACAGGCAGATCAACGAAGTACACTGCTGAGGGGAGCAGTGGGCGGGTCAGGAGAGGTCTGCCACGCCATGTGGTCACCTCCGGGGCAGGCGGGAATTGAACTCATGGGGAAGTGGCTTTAGCTTCTCAGTGCAGTGCTTTAACCCGCTGTGCCACCAGGGAGGGCCCACAACTCCAATCTTTTGATTGAAGAATTTGATAAAATGTTTCTCTTTACCAGGATGTTGTATATTATTTCTGTTATGATGCGTTATTGATTAGCATCCTTTTCGGCTTGATAAACTCCTTTCAGCATTTCCTATAAGGCATGATTAGTAGTGATGAATTCCCTCTCCTTTTGTTTATTAGGTCTCTGTTCTGCTTGTTCAAGTCTGTTCTTGAAATTCTCTGGTCAACTAATTGTATTTTTCCACCCCAAAATTTATTTGGTTCTTACTAATGTCTTCTGTCTCTTTGTTAAATTTGTCATTTTGTCCTTATATTCTTTTCCTGGTATCATTAAATTATTATATATAAATTATTGTAGTTATATACATGTATGCATAGAGATTCATCGCAAAAATTGGCTTATATGATTGAAGCTGCTGGCTCAGCAAGTCTGAAAATTGTGGGACAGACCATTGTAAAGGGCGATTGGAACTCTTGAGCACTGGGTGTAAGCTGCTGTCCACAGTGGAATTTATTTGGGATAGCATTGTGTCTGGTAGGTACTAGAAAATAGCACCTGTAATTTTTACATAGAAGAGGTAGAATAGAGGAGCAAAAACTGACGTTTGGTCATGAAATTAATCTTTTTATTAATTTACCATCACATCTGGTATTGATATATTTCTTTTTTTAAGTGGGATGCAAGAGAATCCATCTGTTGCAAGTTGATCTTGCTTTTTGGCAAGGAGTATACTGTACCTTGCTGGTATCCTTGATCGTCTGGTTATGTTCAGAAAGCTAGAGTCACAAAATTCAGGGGCTCAGTTCTTTACCACACCTTTTAAGCTTTGGTGTTAAAGGCCCATGAATGCAGAAGGAAACTGAAGATTGATTCTTGTCCTCCTTTCTTATTTCCTTAAGACAATAGTAGATTGATTAGGTCAGGCTGGAATCCCTTTAAGAAAATCTGTTAGGTCCTCAGCAAACTGATAAGGCCCTTGCTTAAATGTCTTCACCCATGAACTTCCTGCTTTGCCCATTTGTAATGCCTATCCAAGTGAGCATTTCTTTCTTTGGCCATTATATCTGTAAACTAACCGTACTCTATATCCAGTGCACACTTCTCTAAATCTTTTCCCTACTAGGGAAGTAAACACATCTTGTCCCTGACTCAACTCTGATTCACATTTTTGCAGTTAACAAAAACTGCAAACAGGGGTTGACCTTCCACAAGGTGGTAATTGACTTCTTTGTATGCCCTTGTGTATGTGTGTGTGTGTTTGTGTGTGTATTTACGTATACATCTTAAAGCTTTCTACATACTACTACTGTAAAAAGCTAGCTAGTAACCTGCGAGGTCATTCTTATGGCCATCTGAACTTGAACAAGTCATTTAACCTTTCTGTACCTGTTGTGGATATAAATACATTTTTGTTGTGGATATAAATAAATTTTTGTTGTTATTTAACTACCATCACCCATCTTCCCCCACCTACTTCCCTTTATCTTTTTGACCCTTTCTCCATCCCGCCCCCTTAAACCCAGAAACCTCACTTTGTTTGTGTCTGCTAGATTTTCTAAGAGTTGTGTTGAATCATTTGCTATGTAAACATCTAATATTTGTCTTTGTTGTTCTGGATTTTGTTACACACAAATCTCTCAAACTACTGGCCTTTTGCTGTAAATGATAACGTTTCATCTTATGGCTGAAAATATATTCTATTGTGTAGGTACAACACATCTTTTTTTTTTTAAAAGATTTGTTTATTTGTGCATACAGAACTGGGGTACAGGCCAGAGGTGCAGAGGCAGCGAGAGGATTCACCAGAGACAGAGTTGGGAGCAGAACAGGCAGACTGAGGAAGTACTGCTGAGGGGAGCAGTGGACGGGTCAGGAGAGGTCTGCTGCACCATGTGGGTCAGCTCTGAAGCTGGGGTTTGAATTCGCACTAAAGTTGCTGCAGCCAGCTGCGTCCTAATCTGTTGCGCCACCCCGGAGGGCCTATAACACATCTTCTTAATCCAGTCCTTCATCAGTGGACACTTTGGTCGTTCTCATGTCCTAGCTATAGAAATGATGTTACAGTAAACACTGTAGAACATTTAATTTTTTGAGTTCATGGCATTCATGTTTTTGGATAGATGCCCAAAGTGCCTTGATGTGTTTTAGGTACTTACAAGTAGGAATGATTATGTTGTTGCTGCTGTTGCTGAATATTTTGACTTAGACCTGCACTTGCTACTTTCACTAATATGAGACCTTTACTTGCAGAGACCTTTCCCTTTGTTCCATTATCTTCTCAGAAGCCCCAGTCTTCTGGTTGCCTGAGTATATGTTGAGAAATGGAAAACTCCTTTATTTTTCTATGCTGAGTAATACTCCTCCTAAAGTGGGAGTGGATACTGATGGGGAGAGATGCTATCCTGCTCATAACTGAAAGACCTATGAAAGTGTCTTTCGCAGCAAAACATTGAACCTCATTCGACCTGAGGCCCCATCAACTACAAGGCAAATGCTCATTTTATGTAACACTAAGAAATAAGTCATTAGAAGACCTTTGGAATTTCAATTTTATACTTATTTAAAAGTGCTTTGGACTAATTAAGCTATAGAAGCAATGACAACATGAACAGTGATGGTCAAGTTTGCTCACGTGCAGCCTATGATAACCACGTCAGAAGCTGCTGGTTGGGTGATGATGCAGGTGAATTTCAGAGATGTTAAAATGTGAAAGAAAAAAACACTAAAGTGCATCGTAGTGATGATCATTTCCTTCAACCAGTCTCCTAGAATGTAGAAACTTTGAATTTATGTAAAATTATTTCCCGCAGGTATTTAAATCTTTCTAGCTTTAACAGAAAATACCTTGACTGGGGCAGTAGCAGAGGCTTTCTAACTGAGCAGGTATATTAAGAAAGTTGTCTTTTTCATTGTATCTGGTGGAAAAGAGGACTGACGTTTATATCTCTCTGGGCAGAGGTATGCTCTTGATACTTACAGCATCAGAACACTTTGTTTCATTTTAGTGTGACATAAAGAACAATATTTTGGAGTTAGACTTGGGTTCGTATGCTCATTCTGTTGCTTATTAGCCATATGACTAGATATTTACTTCACTTTCTTAGATTTCTCCTCTGTGATCTCATCGTAGATTAAACAGGTAATGTATGCAAAGTGTAAAGTGTTGCCCTGGAATGAAGGGCTGGACGTCCAGCTTGGCAGTAGTGTTGCTGGAACCTGAGGGGAAGTCATTCTGGATGGAAAGAATTGTTTTCCTATAGTTCATTTTTCAAGACATGGTGAGATGAATTTATCAAACAAAAAGAATAAAACACCAAATTGTTTAATAGTGACATTATGTTAATCTGAAAGAGAAATGAAATGTTGGAAATACGGGATGAATGGTTTTGATTCATGGAGGAGGCCTTTGGAAAAAGAGTTCATTCCTAAATGTCAGGAGTGGACTCAAATGTGTTTCAAGCTAGGTACCCCCACTGGACTCTGGGAACACAGCGGGAAATGTGGGACCAGACCTCCCCCCGTGTGCTACTTACGTTGGGGGGTTGAGTAGAGATACCAAATTAGAAGTAACAGTTTGAAAAACAAGCTAATTACATTCTATCATGATACTTAAGGTTTGGTGGTAAAGGAAGACTTCTTTGTGATTGGTTACATTTCAACTAAATTATAAGCAGTAGTGAAGTATGCTTGGAGTTCATTGAGCTTCTTGTGCCAGGATTTATAGTTTTTATCACATCTGGGGGAAAAAGTTAGCCATATTTCTTTCCCTTCTCCTTTGAAGACTCCAATTATACACCAGGACTTTTGAAGTCCCATTACACACTATTATTCAGTTGTTTCCTTTTTTAGTCTTCTCTTTGTTTTTTTTTTTTTTTCAAGATTTACTTATTTATGCATACAAGAACTGGGGTACAGGTCAGAGGTGTAGGGGGTGAGAGGACTCACCACCAGAGACAGAGTGGGGAGCAGAACAGGCAGACTGACTGAAATACACTGCTGAGGGTAGCAGCGGGCGGGTCAGGATAAGTCTACCACACCACACAGGTCACCTCCCTGGTGAGGAATCAAACTCTTGCTTAAGTGGCTGCAGGTAGCTTCACAGTGCTGCTTTTTAATCTGTTGTGCCACCAGGGAGGGCTCCTGTTGTTCTCTTTGTCTGTTGTTCTCTTTGTACTTGTTTTTTATTTATTTATTTATTTATTTTGGATAATTTCTACTGCTAGGTCTTAAAGGCCACTAATCTTTGCAACATTTAACTTCCCTTTAATCCCATCCACTGTATTTTTATCTCAGATGTGGTAATTTTCCTCTCTAGAATTTCAGTTTGAAACTTTTATATATCTTCTATGTTTCTGCTTTTTCTCAAGCCATCTGGAAACTGCAGCAATCAAAGGATTCATCTATTCGCTCCCTAACACATATATCACTGCTCTTTATTGCCCGATGTCCAGTGTCTATTCTTAAATATTTTTGTTTGGATTTTTAGTTGTTTGAAATAGGATGACAAATCAGTCCTTACTCCATCTTAGTTAAAAGTAGATGTCCTTTGCCTCTAATATGGGAATTTATTTATTTCATATTTCATATTTATTTAGTTCATATTTATTCTCATGTGCAAAAAGGCAAGTAATGGGTTTTACCAGTTCCTGTCGATGGAAAGCAGGTTCTAATTGTCCACAATTTGCAGATGAGTGGTAAAGCACATTCCCTTCTTTTGATCTCTAACCTTATTCAGAGTTTAACAACATAATTAGCAAAAACCTTTTTTTTTTTAAACTACTACTAAAAAAATCACTCCTGTTCTTACCAGTAACAATCTCTTGGTATTTATCTTTTATGGTATCACATTCCTGGGCTGAACTGTTTCCCAGATGTAGTTATCAAACATTTCTAAAGCATTATGCAAGCACTTCAGAAGTCTTTTTTTAGTTTTATGTGGGTTTAAGAGGTATTATGATTTTTTAATTGTGGTTAAGATCTGCATAACAAAATTTTCCTTTTTAACTTTTTTTTTTTAAGATTTATTTATTTATTCATACAGAACTGGGGTACAGGCCAGAGTTGCAGAGGGTGAGAGGATTCACCAGAGACGGAGTAGGGAGCAGAACAGGCAGATCATGGAAGTACACTGCTGAGGGGAGCAGCGGGCGGGTCAGGAGAGGTCTGCCATGCCATGTGGATCTCCTCCGGGACAGGTGGGGATCGAACTCATGCGGAAGTTGCTTTAGCTTCTCAGTGCTGTGCTTTAACCCGCTGCGCCACCAGGGAGGGCCCTCCTTTTTAACATTTTTAAGTATATCATTCAGTGACATAAATTATATTGACAATGTTGTGTGACATCACTATTTCCAGAATATTTTCATCTTCCTAAAAAATCAGCTTCTCATCTCCCTTCACCCTGAGTTCCTGGTAATCTATATTCTATTTTTCTCTCTATGAATCTGCCTCTTTTAGGTACCTCATATATGTAAAATCACACAATGTTTATCCTTTTCTCTCTGGGTTATTTCACTTAACATAACTACTTTTAAGCTTCTTATTCTTTCTAGAGTTTCATTTCATAGGCTCTTAAGGTTAAATAATAATTCTTACATGTATAATGTGTGTTGGTTATCCATATATTTTTAGTTGTTTCAGCCTTTTGCTATTGTTAATAATGCAACTGTGAGATTATATAAGTATCCGACACAAGTATAGCAGTATCTTTTTTGTGTTTATGTACCTAGGAGTTGAAGTGCTAGATCATGTGGTTATTTTGTTTAACTTTGAAAAATCACCCAACTATTTTATTTTACATCATGGTTGTACCATTTTTCACTCCCACCAGCAATGTACAAATACTCTAACTTTTCCATATCTTTCCTAATGATACCGGGTGTCAGGGGACCCTAAATTGACCAAGGCCCCATGTCCAAATCCTGTCTGGGTTCTTCACCTGCACACACAATTGCAAGACTGCTCAGGTTTAGGAAACAACAACAAAAGATTTATTTAACAGATGGAAAAAAAAAGTTACTGAAGCCAATAATGACAATGTGCTTTACCCAAAGTTGTGTCCAGTCCTGTCCTGCACAGAGGCCATTATGATGTCGTCTTCCTGCCACTGAGTATGGGCAGCTCCTCTCCCAAACAGGCCCTGTGTCCAAGATGGTGTCTGCCCACCTGGGGCACATGGCAGCCAGACTCCAGGCCTGGCTCCAACTCATGAAGACAACAGGAAATGGGACAGGAGACTCCTGGAATGGCAGGATGCTCCAACACAGCCCCAGATGAGGGACACTCAGGGCAGCAGCCGCAGCCACCAAGTGACTGCACAGTCTCTCACGCAGCTGAGCCAACCGTTTCAGTCTCTCCATCACTTGCAAAGCCGCTTCCTCTCCCAGGTTGAATACTGAGGTCTCCACCTTCAGAGGTCCACAGCAGCCTTCGTGGTCTGGGACTTGTTGGGTCCTTTGCCTGGACAGACCTCCCCACCTCCCCCACAGAATCATATGCACACTGTTGTGTGGAAACAAAGAATGAGCCATGGGTGCTGGAACAGAAAAACAGGGGGCAGGAAGTGTTCCTGCCTTGTGTTTACTGCTTTGTGTTTACACGACTGTTCTTTGACTTCCATGTTATTGTCGCATGTTATTGATGCACTTGCTGAGAGCTTCCGCCTACCCCCAGCCCCAGGCTCCAGGCGGAAGGGGATAAATAGAGAAGGAGAGAAGAATAAAGTGTGCCTTTGCTGGCTGACCAAGGAGTGTGCATTTTAATCCTGACGTCCTTCGCTCAGACCATCTCTGCTGTCGTGCTGGCGCGGCAGGGACTCAAATCCAGCGACCCCCAAAATGCTGAAGGAACTCAAGCCTTGAAACCTCAAGACCAGACAAACAACCTCTCTCGCTCTCTGTCTCTCTCACTCTTCCCCTCTCCCTCTTCTCCGAGGCCATGGCCAAGGCTATCTGTCTTCACCAGCAATGGGGGGTGGGGTCATCACCTGCAACCATCCTGGGCTTCAGTCCCGGCTACTCTAACACTTATTTTCTGTTTTTTTGTATCTTTGGTTTTATTTTTAGTGTTTTTGTTGGTTTGTTTTTGGTAATACCACCTAATGGGTGTGAGGTAGTGGTTTTATGGTTTTGTTTGCATGTCCCTAACGACTAATGATGTTGAATGTTTTGCCATGTGTTTACCAACTATTTATGTATATCCTCTGAAGAAAACAAATCCTTTGCTCTTTTTGAATTAGGTCCCTTGGGGGGCGGGGGAGGGGGAAGCTTTTATGTTTCAATGTCCAAATCTATCTGCTCTTCCAAAGATCTTCTGGAATTTTAAAGTTCACTGTGGTATTTTATATCTAACATATCTAGAAAGCACTCTAAAAATTTCGTATTTCAAAGAGAATTGTGTAACGTGTATGACAGATCTTTATAATAGATGAAGCATATGGTGCTTGCATGTTCCTTCACATACTTGAGAGCTGTCTTCAGCTCCTGTTTCTATATGCCAGAATTTCAGAAAAGAATGCTTATAATGTGACATGATTTGGGGGCAAGACTCCCCCAAACTCCAATAATAGACCTGTTTATTTTCACTTTTCTTTTGGTTGGAGAGATTTTATCTCAGTGAAAAGCAAAACATAAACCACCACTTTCACTCTTTGGTATCCGTTGCTAGTTAGAACTGCAAATGAGAGATTCATGTTCTAAATTTCATATTTCATCATTCAAGAAAGTCTCCTTTAGCTTTAACAACACTTGACACTCATTTGCAATGTGTGTCTTTTGGGTTGAGAACTATATATATGGTGTGACGGATATAGTAAATGTAACTTCAGCCTTTCATTAGGAAGCTCAGAGTTAAATGTTTCAAGTGTGATTTTTGATGTGATAGAAATATAAAGCACATTAAAAAATGTCAGACTCAGGCTTTCCCTGGTGGCGCAGCAGGTTAAAGCACAGCAATGAGAAGCTAAAGCCACATCAGCATGAGTTTGATCCCCGCCCTGGAGGTGACCCACAAGGCACAGCAGACTTCTTTTGGCCCACCCACTGCTCCCCTCAGCCTGTTCTGCTCCCCACTCTGTCTAGTGAATCCTCTCCCCGCCCCTGCACCTCTGGCCTGGAGCCCAGTTCTGTATGCATAAATAAATATTTTTTAAAAATTTTTAAAAAAAGACTCATTTTTAAAAAAGATTTATTTATTTATGCATATAGAACTGGGGTCCAGGCCAGAGGTGCAGAGGGTGAGAGGACTCACCAGAGACAAAGTGGAGATCAGAACAAGCAGATTGATTGAATACACTGTTGAGCGGAGCAGCAGTGAGACAGGTGAGGTCTGCTGCTCCATTTGGGTCGGCTCGCTCTCTGCCAGGGATTGAACTCAAGCTGCAGTGGCTGTGGTAGTTTCATAGTGCTGTGCTTTAACCTGTTGTGCCACCAGGGAAGGCCTTCATGTTTTTTGTTTTTGAGTTTGTGTATTTTACTTTTTAAATTTTATATATATTTTTACATCATTCTTCCTTCTTATACAATGCTTTCTCCTCTCAGGTATAGACCCACCACCACCAATGCACCTGTGTAAGAACCCTACCAATGCCCCTACTGTAAGAACACACCCCCTCCCCTGTTTTGATCCTTCTCCTTCCCCCTCCCCGGTAGAGTACCTCTGATTAATAGTTGCCTGTTAATTTTCTTTGTGAATTTAATTTTGTTCCTGGTCTCTTACTTCGTTCCCCTACACTCCTTCTATAAGTGAAACCATCCAATATTTTTCTTTTTCCTTCTGGCTTGCTTCACTGAGCGTGAGCCCTGTCAGCATGAGCTCTGTCAGCTCTATGCATGTTGCTGTGAATGGCATGACTCATGTTTGTGACAAAAGAATCAGTTGAGCACATCTAAGTACAATTATTTATGTCTTATATGATAGTGCCAACATTTGAATGTGATTAAAAGGAACAATAGCAAAAACAATAGGAAAGAACTGCGACCATTTATGGGTGCTCACTGTATTCCAGGCACGGTGCCAGATGCTTTCTGCGTGTGATTGTATTGACCAATTACCACCAGGAACATGAAGCTGAAATTGTTAAACAGTGCACAGAGCCACATATTTGGTAAGTGGCAGGGCCTGGAATCAAAGTTAGGTCAGGGTGACTTCAGTTTCATAACAGAAGTGCAACCGCTTTTTGGGTAGAGAAGGAACAGGGAAGTACATTTCAAATAGCTAAGTATTACTGCATGCATATCATCTAGAACATGGGAGATTGAAGTAGACAGGCTTTTTAAGAAACTTGGTTATGTTACATGAAGGTGAAGAGGGCCAATTGTTCCTTTTACTGTGGTGCTGATGTTACAGGTTTTCTCTTCTGATTCAATTTTTGATTACAACATTTTATGCATATTTTGATTGACTTTCATCTCAGTGACACTGGTCTCCTTCGCCTTACTACCTTTTCCTGAGCTAAATGCTACTTCAAAATTCTTTCCTGCCTTCTTACCACGGCCTCATCGTCAGCTCTGAGCCTTGCTTCTCTATTCCTGTCTTAATGGATTCCACTTCTTCGTTGGGGGTTTGAAACATTCCAATTAATCGACCTTTGCCTACATTGTAGTTCTTCACAGACATACTTTAGAGCCTTTGTCTCACACTTAGTTGTCAACTTTTCTTTTTTTTATGCTGCTTTTTAAGCTGGATAACATTGATTTATAACACTATCCCCTGTCCTTTTAAATGTATGGGAGTTCATGGTGCCTAAAGAAAAAATCTCTAGAATCTCTCTCTTACCAGATCAATTTTCACCTTTGTAGGATGTAAAAGTCAGTTGATTCTAAGTGATCCTAACTCTATTCTTGGCTCAGTCATTCACAATCAACTGGCTGGGGACCGGAATCCCACAGACAGACATGGCTGCCAGCAGTCTGTGACGCAGGTGGTGTCCGCGGCATTCCCTACAGACAGTGTTACTGGCCGGGCACTCATTCACATCAGGGGCACTGCTGAGGCCAAGGCACTGGAAATGGCAGTGCTGTTTTTGTAAAGGAGGTGGAGAAACCAGAGTGAGTGCTGGGGAGTTAGGTGCAGTCAGCCTAGCCAAAAGGGTGGATGGATGTGAGGCTGGAGGCAGGTCTTCCCTGCGCTCTGAAGGGCTCCCCTTACCGCGCTGACTCGGCATTTTTGAAAGACTCAGGGGCTGACGAGGTGCGCAAGTGTGAGCCTCTGCTCCTGCCTGCTGTGGAGCTGCCAGGTAAGAGCGTGGTGACCTGTCAGTTCCTGGCCATCTTCAGCAACCCCCACCCCTCCTGAATAAACCTTCCCCAAATTTAATGAGATGGAGACTTCAAGGGCCCTGGGAATAAATGACACAAGAACCAGAAGTGGCTGGGTCCACGCTGCGGCCTGCCCACTGCCATCCGTTTCCTTTTTCACAGGCCTCCATCTAGGGAGCATTGGACTTCGGGTTTGATGTTCCTTCACGTTTTTCTCATATGGCTGGGAAATTTCCTTCCTTTGACGATTCCTTTTTTGAACATTTTGTTTCAGCTGTCCTATTTCAAGTCTCTAACGTGTCTGATTTAAATCAACCTTTCCTGATTTTATAAAACCTTTTGTAAAACTCTCTTTGAGTCAAGTTTTCTTGGGTCCCTAATTATCTTGGTCTCCACCAGAATTTGTTTTTCGCATCTATATTTTTCTCTTTCTCAAGCTGCTGATTCTGTTGCTCTCTTGGTGACCGTTGCTTCTTTGGGCCTTTTAAGAAAAGGTCCACACGACTGGGGCAGTGTCTCCCGCTGAGAATTCAGACTGGGTTCTCTGGATGGAATGGGGGTGGCAGATGGGAACTAATTCTTAGGCTGAGGCCACCTGCTGAGGCTATCTGATTGCCAGAGTGAGAACTTTACAGTGAGATATCAATTGGTGACTAAAAATCTTATATTCTTCAATACAGATTGCTTAGTTTCTTTGCAAAAGAATGGTCAGGGGCCTTGTTTACTTTTGCCTGGGGGTCCATGCCAGCTGCCTGGCTAGTGAGTGTGACTGGGGGTGAAGCACTGGTGGAAGAAAGCAGGTAGGGGTAGTGGAGCATCAGTCAGTTCCCGCCTAGGGCGGCCCAGGCTGCCCAGACAGTGCTCTGCAGTCCTGCGGGCTCATCCCGGCTGGCTCATCCCGCTGGCTCTCCACAGCCGCTTTCCACTTTCTGCCTTCCAGACGACGGCTAATTTTCTCACTGCCCAGGTATGGGATTGTTTACTGTGTGCTTCTGTTAATACAGAGTCAACGCAGAGAGAGCAGGTTTGATTCATTCTACAACAACACACATTTACTATCTGTTGTCCTACGTACTGTGAGTTAATGTAGTATTGGTGTACTATCCCCGTTAAAATGATTTATATTGCTTAAAAGGTTTACAAGTAATATACAAAACATGCTCCTTGGCCCTCCCTGGGGGTGCAGTGGCTTAGGAAACAGCACTGCAAGCAAGCCACTGCCGCTTCAGTGCTAGTTCGAGCCCCGGTCCCAGAGGTGACCCACATGGCGCGGCAGATCTCTCTGACCCGCCTGCTGCTCCCTCAGCAGTGTACTTCGTCCATCTGCCTGTTCTGCTCCCCACTGCCTCTGGTGAATTCTCTCACCCTACCCCTGCCCCAGTTCTGTATGAATAAATATTTTTTTAAGTTAAAAAAAAATGCTCCTTAAAATACTCAAATACAAAACAGATGAACGATAAAAGGGAAATGACTTTGCTTTCTCCCTCCAACTCAATTCTGCTCTCTTCAGAGAGTAACTTGTTAATAATTGGGTGTGTATCCTCAACTCTTGGTAATGAATTTGCAGTTAAATACACCAGTCTGGTTGTCAGGCTATTTTTCTTTTAAATTTAGATGGGATCAGCTAGTCTTGGCTGGCTTTCCGTGGCAGTAGATAAAGTGCTATCATTCTTCCCCCTACTGGGTGACATTTGAGTAGCGTATAGTTTTCCTTTTTCTGAAAAGGCAAGAATTCTGTTTTATTGACCCTGAGTATACAGCCCACCAAAATTAAGAATTCCTTATATATCTGTAAAACATCATAGTGGATTAAGCTGAAAAAACCTAACAGGATGAATAGGTATAATATGTGACAATATTTTGAAGTATTGTACTAAACCCCCTTCATTAAAATTCATGTTTTCCTATCCCACTTAATGGATGGAACAGAATCAAGTCACACTTATTTTGCCCTAAGGAGGCAAGCCAGCTTGCATGCCACCTCTCAAATATACTAATAAAATGGCCCAGGTTTAAACAGGTTTAAAATGTCTTTATTTCTTTCCCTACTGTTTTTTTTTTTTTTAAACTGCCATTTCTGTTTTCCTTAATTTGTTCTCGGTAATGGTTCTTGTTATAGAACTTGAAACGAGAATTAGTCCATCAGTGTTAATTTCCAGATGAAGCTTATTTATACCAAAGTACAGAAATAGCTATTGACAAAAACACACATTTTGAGAACCACACCCACACCCACCTGGAGAGAGATCAATTCCCCACTTCTGAAGAGCAGAAATCCTGTGTGCAGTCAGTTCTGGCAGGTCACGATATTCCACACACAAGGTTTTGAGAGTTCTCCACACGCTGGATTAGCGTTGGCTTTCCTGGGCTCTGGCAGATGACTCTGTCCACATTTCTGACCTGTGGCAGGCTGCTGCTTACCAGCTCTCCCTCTGCAAGACTGGTTTAGGATCTTCTGCTTACAAGATCCTGTTGCTATACAGGGCTACATGGAGACCCCACTGCCTGGCCTTTCACACCCTCTAGCTCACTTAATCCTGAAATAACCCCATACAGGAGAGGTTAATCTGTTTGCCAGAGCCACTAGCAGAGGGGTGGTAGAGCTGGGCTTACACGCACAGGCCCGCACAGGCCACAGTCTGAGCCCCTAACCTGAGCCGCTCACTGAGCACCCATCCAACGAAGGGGCCCGATCACACAAGAAGAGCACCTGAGGCGCCAGCTGCTGGAGTGGCTGTGCCAGGCTAGGTGATGACTTCCCAAAAGGTAGTGGCACCCTCACTCCTGGAACTTCACCTGGCAAAACAAGGACTTTGTAAGTGTGATTAAATGGATGACTTTACGATGGGAAGATTAGCCTGGATTACCCAGATGGGCCCTAAATGCCATCACTTATATCATAAAAGGGGATCAGAGGAGGCTGACACATGGAGAAGAGTGGAGAAGACTGCGTGGTCATGGAGACAGAGATGCAGTAATGCACCCCAAACCGAGAAAGGCCAACAGGTACCAGAAACTTGGAAGAGGTAAGAACGGACTTCCCTGGAGCCGCTTGAGACGGAGCACTGAGACCTGCTGACCCTGGGGTTGGGCCCGTCACTTGTTTTGGTGGGGGCCCCATGCACGCTTGCTGGGTTCTCAATGACGACAGACAAGAAAGCAGGTCAGGAAGCCCGTATGTGGGGCCAGGAACAGTCAACAGTCTTCATTAAGACAACAGGAGATACAAGGTAGCAACAGTTTTACTGGTCAGCTGGCCTGGTGGGAGCAGCCTGGCTAGGGGTGCGGAATCCCCACCCCACCCCTGTGCTGGCAGGCCCCTCACCCTGGTGGCACCCCCAGGGCTCTGGCCACAGCAGTGGTCCTTTTCCCCTAAGTGGGGGCTCTGAGGAGCCCTGTTGACTTTGCTGTGATTTATAGACAAAGCTGGCACAGGGCCAAGTTCAAGACTAGTGTATAAGACAGTGAGTGGTAGGCCCTCCCTGCAGGGTGCAGCGCTGCAAGCTGGCCACAGCTGCCTCAGTGAGTTTGATCCCCACCCAGGAGCTGACCCACATGGCACAGCAGACCTCTCCTGACCCGCCCGCTGCTCCCCTCAGCAGTGTACTTGGTCCATCTGCCTGTTCTGCTCCCCACTCTGTCTCTGGTGAATGCTCTTGCTGCCCCTGCACCTCTGGTATGTACCCTGGCTCTGTATGAATAAAAAATTTCTTTAAAGAAAAAAGCTGTGAGTTGTGCATGTAAACCATACATCAAGGTTATACATTATTTACAGCATAGATATGCTGGAGGGTTGGTTGCAGGGAAAATCAGCCTGAGAAACTGAGACAACTATGTTTTTTTCACTTGCCCTACATTTGGACTTCTGACCTCCAAAATCATGAAAGCATACATTTCTGTTGTTTTAAGTTACTAAATCTGTGGTAATTTCCTGTCCTGCAAAGTGAGTTTATCATTGATAGAGCCTAAGACCAGTTTCCAGCGAGGATGTGGGTAGAAGCCGCATGCCAAACAACGATTCTCAGACACTGGCAGGTGGCCCAGAATTCAGCTCAGTCTTGACACTGAGTGAGTGTCACTCAGGTGCCTGTCCAAAGCCTAGATATTATCTGTGCTTCTGACCTATTGCCTATACCTAGTTTCCTGGGACACCCTCTTCAGGGTTTATTAGGGGGAAAGGATGTCCTGAATGAACTTTACAGATACAAGTTTTGTGGGCTCCACCACACTCCAGACACTGAAATTACAAATCCCTGCAACTCCAAAGGGAGGTCTGCTAGGACCAAGGGAGGGGTTGAGCAGCCATTTTGTTTGGACTGTTATAAAACTGGACATGTGGTCTTTGGGGTCTCTTGGCCTCTTGGCTGGCAGCTGGTTGCTTGACTTTTCACCAGCTATTGGGGTTCCAGATTAGTGGAACTGGTAGGGTGCATTAAGCAACTTACCTCTCTTTTCCCCTGAGTTACTTCCCTTTCCCTGGTCACGAATAAACTCATAATTAGCCTTTCTGTGTGTGCCTGCAGTTAAATTTTATTGTAAGTCCCTTCAAGCCTATGGGTAAGGACCTACAATCAGGCAAACCCAGTTCACATTGGAGGTTGTCCTGTAACAATTTGATTAATTCTCCAGAACAGGACACATAATTCAGGCAACCTGTTTACTTGTGCACTTGATCTTTTAGCCAAAAGATTGTTTACTATAGCCATGATCAGGGTCATCTGTTTTGCAAAAAGTTGGGCTTAGTCTGTGAAGGTGGTCAAACATGCCTTTTTAAAGAAAGGGCTTCCTTGGGCCTCCCTGGAGATGCAAGGGGTTAAAGTGCAGCACTATCAAGCTGTCCACAGCACAAATTCAATCCCCAGCCAAGGAGCTGACCACAGGCCAGCAGACCTCTCCGACTCCCAGCTGCTCCAGATCTGTAACCCTGGTGTTTGAGGAGAGGACTGTTGCAGGCTTGCCCCTCCCTGAGGGGGTTGCTGTTGAAGACAAATAGCCCCAGGGATAATGTTAAAAAGTATTGTTTTTGAGAAGGGGCTTCCTGGAGAGGAAATAGGAGTGACTTCAGCAGAAAGCAAGGAGACAGAAAGAAGGTTGTTGTTTGTCAGTCTCCAGGATTCAAGGTTTGCATTCCAGGTTTGAGTGGCTTCAGCATTTTTGGGGCCAGTCAATTTGAGTCCAGGGATCAGGAAGATCTTGAAAAAGGGTGCAGTGAATTTCTGATGGTGGAGGCCTCCAGTAGCCAACCTGGGAGAGGAAGAGGTTTTGCAAGTGGCCGAGTGACTGAAAAGTTTTCTGGTTTTGCTGCGATACAGCCTGGCTCAGCTGTGTAAGTGAGGCCATTTGTGGGGTCATTTCATTACAAGGTAGCCCAGAGTGGACTGGGCTGCCTGTCTGTGGGGCCTCACTCACGCGCTCACAATTCGGCTATACTGCAGGTACACACAAAAGGGTCAATAACGGGTTTATTTACAAAAGGGGAAATGAATAGGGAAAGAGAGCGGGATATTCAGTAACTGGAATGCCTTACGGCTAGGCTGACTGAACACACTGAGTCACTGGGTGAGGGAGAGCCGTTTCCCGAGCAAGAGAACTCGAGATTCAATCTCACCCTATTTATCCCCCAAATGTCCCAGAATTCCTGCTTAGCTCCGCCCATGGGTCCTCGCAGTTCTCTCCCTGGTGCTCCTGGGAGTTGTAGTTTCCAATCACTGGAGTAGGGTGTAAGGTACCGAAAGCTGGAGTAGGGTGTGGGGTCCAGAAGACTGCAGAGTTCCTTTAGGAGCTCCAATTCCATGGCTGGTTCCTGCGAGTGCGGGTGAGGCCCCACAGACAGGCGGCCCAGTCCACTCTGGGCTTCCCTGTAACAGTTCGGTGGCTGTGGCTGCTGTCCTGAGTGTCCCTCATCTGGGCTGTGCTGGAACATCCTGCAGCTCTGGGAGTCTCCTGTCTTGTCTCCTGTTGTCTTTATGAGTTGGAACTAAGCCTGGAGTCTGGCTGCCATGTGCCCCAGGTGGGCAGAGGCAGGAAGACGCCATCTTGGACATGGGCCTGTTGTTCGGGAGAGGAGCTGCCCATCCTCCGTGGTGGGAAGATGCCATCGTAAGGGTCTTTGTGCAGGACAGGACTGGGCACAACTTTGGGTAAAGCAAATGGCCATTATTGGCCCCAGAAGCTCTTGTTTTTCCGTTTGTTAAATAAATCCCTTTGTCATTTTGCAAGCCTGAGGTGTCTTGCAAGTGTGCACATGGGTGAAGAACCCAGACAGAATTTGGTAAAGTATTTGGGTAGCGAGTCCTTGGCCAGTTTAGGGTCCCTCCCACCCAGTATCAGATCCAGCTGTTCTGCTCCTCATTTCTGGCAAGTCCTCCTACCCACTGCACTTCTGGCCCACACCCCAGTTCTTGTGTGCTTAAATAAGTAAATCCTTTAAAAAGGGGCCTCCCTTCATTCACCCTCCCCATTTCTGCTGTTGTGCAGCCACCCCAGGCCAGGCAGGCTCATTGTTAATTCAGACAAAAAGAGAATTTAGGAGACTTTGCTATATTTGCAGGTTTTAATGTTGACTTAGGGGACCATATCCCCAGGCAGACCAGCAAGCAGGGGCGGCAGCCAAGCCCTAACCCCCCACACCTCCCCATGAACCTCGTCTCTCTCCAGTTGCCCATATTGCACAGGCGCATGCCTGGTGCTCACGGTGGCTCTGCCCAGGTGTCTGCAGTTACAGGCGCGCGTGCCCCGTGCTGCACTCCCAGGTGTGTCCTGCAGCAGCACGATGCCATGTGGGCAGTGAACCTGGGAGGAGAGCAAAGCTGCAGGTGGAAGGGAGGTGAAGGAGCCTGCTGAGTACCCATATTCCTTGCCCCCTCCCTTCTGGTGCTTTCATAGAAAGCTGTCCTACTTACAGAGGGAGAAGACCAGTTGGAACAGGATCTTACAGTCCTTGCTGCCAGTGGACTTCAAAGTGCAGGCACAGCTACGACACTCACTAGAGTGAGCCAGTGGTCTGGACCTCCCACCTCCCCGGGGTGTGCAAGTGAACCCCGCTTCCGAGGAGGTGAAGCCACCGCAGGCTGGTGCAGCACGACCTTTCCTGCCCCCTGCTCTCCTTGTCCTTTCCCAGCTGTCCCTGCCGTCCATCTACTTTTAAAAACCCAAGCTCAGGGCTCTCCCTGGTGGCGCAATGGGTTAAAGCACAGCAATATAAAGTTACTGCAGTCACTGCAGCACGAGTTTCCATGGATCCCCAGCCAGGGAGCTGACCCACATGGCGCAGCAGACCTCTCCTGACCCGCCGGCTGCTCCCCTCAGAAGTGTTTCAGTCCTGTTCTGCTCCCCACTTTGTCTCTGGTGAATCCTTTCACCACCACACCTCTGGCCTGTACCCCAGTTCTGTAAGCATAACTAAATAAATCTTTAAAAAAAAAAAAAATCCAAGCCCAGTCATGGGCAGGAGGTATCACAGGTCAGTCACAGTCCTGTCTCCTTGCTCAAACTCAGAACAAAGCTCTTTCCCTCCCGGCAAGAGCTGGCACGTCAGCACTTGGCTTTCTTGGAGGATGGGCAGCACACTCATGGCGGCTGCACTCAGAGGTGCACCAGCTTGTTACCCGGGGCTCCGTCAGGAACAGCCAGGCGGAGGTGAGGTGCCGGGCAGGGGCCAGCACAGCTCTGCGCCTCCTCAGCCTCGCCACTTCCCCACATGTCTGTTTTCCAACCTGGAATCTCTGCTGAGCCCCCTCTTTTTTTTATTTTTTTTTTAAAGATTTATTTATTTGTGCATATAGCGCTAGGGTTCAGGCCAAGGTGCAGGGGTGGTGAGAGGATTCACCAGAGACAGAGTGGGGAGCAGAGCAAATCAACTGATGAAGCACACTGCTGAGGGGAGCAATGGGCAGTTCAGGAGGGGTCTGCTGGGGGTCACCGACGGGGCAGGCGGGGATCGAACTCATGCAGAAGTGGCTTTAGCTCCTTAGTGCTGTGCTTTAACCCGTGGCGCCACCAGGGAGGGCCCTTTCCTTGGGTTTTATGGAGGCTTTGTTACATAGGTATGAATGGTTAATTCAGTGACCACTGGCAATTAAATTCAGCCGCCAGCCTGTCTGCCTCCCTGAGGTCAGGGGAGAGGGACGGGAAATTCTAATCCTCCAATTCATAGCTGGTGCCTGGGCAATCAGCCCAGATTCCCATGAGTTGTCTGAAAGTTACTCTCATTAATACAGCAAAAACCACCTTTAGCCTCTGGCAGTTAAAGTCCAGGGGGAGTGGCGTGCCAGGAAGGTGGGTGAAAACCGAGTTTATAGAAATATAATTTGGTCATGTGAATGGCTGAGTATACATATGGATATATAATTTCCTATTAATGGCAGTATCATAATGAGGAAATACCTCAAATTAACAGTAATAATGAGGCCCCCCCTGGTGGTGCAACAGGTTAAAGCACAGCACAATGAAGCCAGCCGCAGCCTGCACAAGTTCGATCTCTGGCCAGGGAGGTGACCACATGGCCCAGTAGACCTCACCTGTCTCCCTGCTGCTCGCCTTCAGCAATGTGTTTCAGTCAGTCTACCTGTTCTGCTCTCCACTCTGTCTCTGGTGAATCCTCTCACCCCGGCACCTCGGGCCTGTACCTCAGTTCTTGTGTGCATAAATAAATAAATCTTTAAATATTAAAAAAAAAAAAAAGAATGTAAAATCCTTCACAGGATGCCTGGCGCAAAGTAAATGCTCAACGGAGACAATGCCTTACTCTCAGCAATAGGCTCTGATAGAACCACGGTGGTGTTTGGAAGCACATGGGTAAGGAAGAGCAACTCACACTGTCTGGTGCACCTGCTGCATGTGACCCATCCCATGAGATTAACGGGCATTTCAGAGGCAAAGAAATTGAAATTAATCAAAAGTGACAATCCCTGGATTGGCAGAATGCACCAAAAATCTAAGCCCTAACTTCTGAGGATGCAACTCACTTTTCAGGTCATTACCTGGTGGACACCAGCAACTCTGTTGTTTGGTCTAATTCTGAGTGGGCATTGCAGGGCCCACTGGGTAATGAATCATAAAATAAGCACTACAGCTGGGGATTGGAAATGGAAAGTCAGTTGCTTAGCAGGACTGTAGTCAGTGACCTCCATGTTTGTGCTAATGTTTGTGTCTGCAGAAATGGGCCGAGGGAGGCTGTTCTGTCTTGGGGTTTAGGACACAGATGTTCTCTCTGAGGGCTGGACGGGAGCTGGCCAGTGACTTTGCCTTTGAGGGGTTCCCATCTGTTCACCCGACTTGGAGACATCCCCCCACCTTAACTGTGGCTTGCTCTGGGCAGGAGATGAGGGCGCTAGCCATGTGGCCTGAAGTGGCAGTCGGTGGGCCCAGATTGGCTGACACCCCCCCATGGAAGTTTCCAAGGAGCCAAGCTGTCCCCACTCACTTGCAGTGGAGACACTTGTGGCTAAATGCGTCTAGCCAGGGCCCTGGGCCAGATCAGAGCAGGAAATAACATGCCATCTCCATCGCTAGGGAAACAATGGCCTGCCTGCGTGATTCCCCCTAGGGCCAATGAGAAGGCTCCCAGGGACCGTCAGCAGAGGGAAGGAGGAAGGGAGTGTAGAGGGAGACCTGCACAGATGGTCTGGGCTCTAACAGTTGACAGGCCACTTCGCTGCCCCCAGGTCTAAGATAATCCCCATGTAAGGTGGAGGGAACTGTTTCTGCATCTCACGGGGACTCATGCAGACAGTATTTCTGACAGACTTCTTGGGACCCATGGATAGAAGGTGGTATGTAAGTGCAGATGACAAGCTTGCGCTGTGTGTGTGTTTTCAGCAGGAGTCAGGGGCATGCAGAGCCTCCAGAAAACACGTAGATGCTGACAAAAACATCACCCAAACTAACAGTTCAGGTGCATGGGTTTGTCTGGTTTTGTGCAGGTGTGCGGGACTGGCTGGTGTCGTTCAGACCTCTGGACCCTGGAACTCTTTGCAGCTTATTTCTGTGGTCAGTGATACCTCCAGGAGCTTAAGTCATTTGAGAATGCTGTAGTGGGGTTGTTCCACATGCTTGCCAACTTTGTTTTTAAAAATTCCCAGATTGAATGATAAGTGACATGTTTGCTCTGGAACTGGAGGGGGAAGAACTATTTTAAAAACAACATGCAGGGAATGCGAATGGTTATTCTTTCCTCTGGGGGTTGCTATTATGGAGGAGTCCTTTTCAGTGTGTTTTCTGTTTATTTAAGGCTAAGGGACTGACATCCAACCTCCCTGTAAGGTAATTCAATGTTTTCTGTCACCTGGGGTGCAGGGGAGTCTATCCCTCTGTTCTTGGTTAGTTAAACCTCTCTCTGCTGTGTTCCTTGAATAATTCCTACTTGTCCAGCTAAATAGTGACTGTTATAGAAAAACAAACTCGTTTACAACAAACTATCCATTTTAAAATAGTAGAAAAATTATGAAAATGAATCTAGGAAATAAAGGCCTGCAAGTCTCTTGTGCAGAATACTGGCACGTGTCTATATTTTAAACAAAAATAGAATCCTAATGTTGCTTTTTGCAGCGGTCTTGGGGGTGAAGTCTGTGCTTCTGGAATCTGGAAAGGACCTCAGAGGCGGCCTTGGCCCAGTGGGTGGGGCCTGCTTGCGTCCTGCCTGCACCCTGAGGCTCGTTCCCGGGTGTGCTCCACAGTGTCCACAGGCCAGAGCTGGGAACAACGGCTGAGAGTAGCCTCCATGCGGATGATGAGCTGCCGGCCCACCCAGTCAGACCCACTTCCCTCCTCACAGAACCTGACTTTACACGTGTGCAGTGCATGAATCTCACAGCCTCACATCACATGCATACACCAGTGTGCCATACCTAGGGTTTAAAGCACCCCCAGGCTTTGTGTCCCCTCCGAGTCAGTCTCCTCATCCCCAGGTTATCATTCCAGCCATCCTTTCTTTTTTTTTAAGTTGTACAGTTTTTTAAAATCCATCATCTTCTTTCTATTTTTTTTAAAGATTTATTTATTTGTGCATACAGAACTGGGGTACAGGCCAGAGGCTCAGGGGCAGGGAGAGGATTCACCAGAAACAGAGTGAGGGGCAGAACAGACATATGTACTGAAATACACTGCTGAGGGGCGCAGCGGGTGAGACAGGAGAGGTCTGCTGCGCCATGTGGGCCCCCTCCCTGGCCAGGGATCGAACTCATGAAACAGTGGCTGTGGATAGTTCATAGTGCTGAGACTTAACCACTTGCGCCACCAGCGCACCAATTTTATAATGTTGTTTCCCACCTAAAATCATTCCATAGTGTTGTCTCTGTATCTCACTGCTTTGGGTCGACCTGTCCCTGCCAGTCCACTCTCTGAAGAGTCCTACCAGCTGAGTCAAAGGCCTTTATGGGCCTCCTGACCTGAGCCCCATTCCTGGAATCGGCACCCCTCTCCCACTCTCCCCCTGGCCAGCAGGGCCGTCTGGAGCCTTGTTCTCTCTGTGGCCTCTTACAATGGTCCTTTTCTGGACCTTCTCCTCAGAATTCCCTGATCTCCAAGTCCCATGCCCTCTATAAAGTCATCCCCAACTTCTTTGCCGACACCACTCCCACATACCTCCCAGCAGGCATTATATCCTGCAGCAGTGTTCCAAACCCTCTGCCTTTCCTCACGCTTTCTTTCCTGACTCTTACATCATGGGGTTGCCCATGTCTGCCACCCCCGGCCCAGCCCCTGCTTGGCCTCACCCTCTCTCTACCCAGCTCAGTCAAATCCTCTGCTCCTCACCTCAGCCCCCTACCCTTCCCCTGCTTCAGACTGACCTCACAGGTCTCGAACCAGGCTGTTCTCTGGAGCAGGGATAGCCTGAGAGGAGAAGCTGGGAGCAGGTGAAGGTGGAATTCTTTTTAGCAGACACGGGAGGACTGGAGACAAAACTCTCATACAGTTTTGCCCATCTCACCACACCTTTGCGCCTAACAGTTGATCCTTCCATCCTGGTGTGTTAACCTGTCTCCCACCTGTACCCCGATGCACAGTGGGATGTTGCACTCACAGCAGCTGCACAATCAAGGGCTTTATATGAGGCCTTGCTGCTAAGTGCTTAGCACAGAGCCGGCATCTTCAGGCGTGGAGAAGCAGGCGAGTGCAAAAGCCTGTGGCCCCTCCTCAGATTCCTGTCGGCAGGCCAGGTACGCTGGGGTCCCAAAGTGGTATATGGGGGTAGTGGGGAGGTGTGCTGTGGGTACAGGCCCTGGAACTGCAGAGCCAGTCCCACCGGGCACCTCAGTCTCTTTATTAGTGAAATGGCATCATAACGCATCCACCTCAGACAAGTGTCAGTGTGAGCACATGTCAGAGTGCTTTGCTGATGGGGGTACTTCACCAGGCGTCTTGGCTTGAAGCTGGCCTTGTTGCAACTTGCGAATGTAATGATGGTCCTGCCTTGGCAGTTGGAAAGTGCAGCCCCAGAGACAAAGTCAAAGACAGAAAATGTTTAAGATGCCTCAGGTGCAGGCAGCCCCTGGAGTTTGACTCCCTGCATTTGCACTGACTGTGGAAAGTGGCTTCATCATGCCAAGCCTCAGTTTACTTGCCTGTGGAATGGGGGGAATAGTCTCTTCCTCCTAGAATTGTACAGGGGAAATGATAACTTATGCCAAGATCTGGCATGGCCCCTACACAGGGACCAGCTTGGCAAATATCAGTGCCTTCATTATTTCCTAGGTAGTGTGGCTCAGGTGCTTTTCTGTTCTCTGGGATTTAAAGGTGGGTTTCATTATTCCCTGCTCAGGCAGGGAATAATTGGCGTGTGGAAATGAAAGTCCTCGGCCAAGGCTAGGCTAAGTACAAGCCTGCCAGCCCCCCAGAGCTGTCAGGAGACCCCAGCCCAGGCTAGGCTCCCTTACAGCTCCTGCCTCTCCTTCTTCAGAGACCAACTTGATTTTGGCTTTATCCCCAAGAACATTTCCAGAATTCAGAGACTGGCTATTGTTTTATTGTCTTTGTGAGTAGCTGGGATAGGACATTCGTAACATTTCCTCTATGAAAGAATAAGCAACGATTCTGTATCTGGGTCTTGTTCTGTCTCCTGTGATAACAGCCAGGGCGGAGCCCTGTGGCACAGCAATTGTCACATGCTCCAAGGGTGAGAGGGTGAGAGTGAGCTCCGTGGCTGCTCGGAGGGTGATGGGTTTGCCGTGTGGTCTTGCCATTGCCCTTGACTTGTTCTGTGACCTTCAAAATGTGCCTTCCCCTCTCTGGGCTTCAGATTCTCCACAGACAAAATGAGGGAGTAGGCCCTTAGCACCCTGGCATCCATCTAAAAGTGGCAGAATAACTTAGGTTTCCTGCCAAGGGCTGGCGTTCTAGTTCTATCACGTGGCTTTGATGTGGCCTCTATGTATATGGCCTTGGGTGAGCCATTCTGGATGGACCTCCCCTCCCTCCCGTTAAGTGGCGGGGATAAGTCGTAACCTATCCTATGGGATATAGTGGAGTTTAGTAAGATGTAGCCGGAGCGGCTAGCTCAGAGGGTCTGGCCGTGACCAGGCCAAGGAGCTACCTGCGGCCAAGAGCTGGAGGGAGCTGCCATTGCACTCAGCAGAGGCTGCAGGTGCTGCTTCTCCCTCACCCAGTCTCCAGGGCTCCACAGCGTCCTTGCTCCAGAGTTGCTTCACTTGGAGAAGAAACTGCTGGGCTTCCCAGCCAGAGATAACCAACCAGGCTCCCAGCCAGGGTACACCCAGCCCCATTGAAGAAAAACAGAGCTGCCCGCTGTGGGGGTGTGACTCTGCCCTGGAGGGCTGCGGAAGGCGGTGCCCCCTCAGCTCCCTGGGCCCAGGATTCTGCCCCAGGACTCCCTTGGCCCCAGGGCGCACAGGCTGTTTGTTTCACAACTGGACATTCCCCTAAGTGAGGCAGGAAGTAGGCCCCTGGGATGCAGATAGCCCCAGCAGAGCAGATAGCCGAGTGAACCCTCTGCGTGCCTCTGGGGCCCCCCGCAGGGTCAGAGATAAGCGGAAATGCCAGGCTTATCGCTGTGCCTGCCTTCTGAAGAAATCCTGGTGGCCAGCCCACCTCACTCTCAGCAGTCCGGGCAGCTGGGCATCTCCAGGCGGAGTAAACACAGAGTTGGCACAGCTCGGGGCCCCAGGATGGGGACTCTGGGCCCTGCGGCACTGCACAGAAGCGGCGCCAGAGGACAGCAGCGGGCGTGGCATTACACCCAGATCTCGGTAAGGGCTGCGGTCTGGAGCTTTGAAGGACAAGCGACTGTTAAGGTCACAGGACAAACAAAGCCTTGGTGATAACAGCTTCCCACACCAGCAGCTAAGAAGCTCAGTCTGCTTGGAGCTTTGGTGGATGGGTCAGGCACGCTAACTTAGCTTTTCCCTACTAGCACAGGTGTGGGGCGACAGACAGGGCCAGGGGTCCTGTGTCAAACCCCCCCCCCCCCCGCCCCCCGTGGCTCTCTGAGGTTCTCTTTCATGTCTGCTTTCCTTACCCAAGGAATCTCAGCTTAAGGAGGGCATGTTTGCATACTCTGAGTGCCTGTGGCTCTCGGTGCATGGTGCATGCCCGGAGGCTGGGACAGGTGCCTGGGGGAGCTGATTTAGGGCTTGGGAGAAACCCCCCTCTTAGTCGCACCTCCACTCCACGCTGAAGTGAGAGCACCCTGCTGTCCGCTGGCCTGACCATCTGGGGCAGGAGGTGGGTGGGAGGCGGTGAGATCTGAGATGGGCAGTCCTGATCTCTGCCATTGTCGTGGATTTATCATGTGCCAGGCACAGTGCTATTTCACCTACACGAACACTCAGGCAGCCCTGTGGTTGCTGCACTAATGTGAGACCCCTGACAGGTGAGGGAAGCTGAGTCAAGGCGTTAAAGGAGTCCTGTGCTTCTGTGTGAAGCCCACTTTTCCTCAGACAGGCGGCTTCCATCTCTCAGAAAATGGCCATGATGTTTGATTTTGTTAGAATTAAGACCCTTCACTGCCTTGTGCTGCAACACTGTTGTGATTAATATTCAAATCCATAAAGTGTAAGGCCTGGGCCTCAGTAAGGTGCCCTTGCACGCTGGGCAGCCTGCTTCCTGTCCTGCTCCCTGAGGCAGACGTTGATGGCTTTTAGCTGTTTCTCCTGGCATTTGTCTCCAGTTTCCTCCTGGTCTGCTTTGTGTATTATCTATCTTAAGAAAAATGAAGATTTAGTTCACTCCCACTTTGTGTCCCCCACCTTCACAACGGGTAGATTCCTCTTTTTACCTAATAAAGCATTTGCCTCATCATGACTGTAAATATTCCTCAGTGTAAATTGTTTTATTTCTTTGAATCTCACCTCTCCTGTCAGAACTTGATTGTCTTTGAGTCTCGAATTCCATTTGTTCCTCTTTGGCCTTGTCTGGCAGCATCCTGCTGATGCCACCACTTGAAGGGTGGGGAGCACTGTTCCAGGTGCCTTCTAGGGGTCTCCCCTGACCCTCCTGACAGCTCCAGGACAGGGACCCATTGCTATCCTCATGCCACAGGCCAGGAATTGCAGACCACAGAAGTTAATGTTAACGATTTTGCAGGAGTGAAGTGGGGGCGGGGGGCACTCTCTTTTACCATTTTACTGTATTTCTTTAATTCTATTTTGTGTATAGTTTTTTCCCTGGAGATGTCTCTTTTCGGGAGTCTCCATCTTCCTGCTTAAGGCATAGGTTGCTGTTGCTGTTTCCTGGAATTATTTTTGTTTAGTCCCTCATTTTGCTGTAGTGTGTATCTTCAAAGTAGCTTTTCTAGAAAGAGTACATACTTTTTTCTTTTGTATCATTGCAGCTCTTCATTCTATTTCTGATAATGTTGCAGTGTCTTCAAAATCCTAAGGGTTTCTGTTCTAGAATATCCACTGTTAGTATCCACTTTTTTTTTTTTTTAAGATTTATTTATTTATTTATTTATGCATACAGAACTAGGGTACAGTCAGAGGTGCAGGATCCACCAGAGACAGAGTGAGGAGCTGAACAGACTGATGGAGGAAGTACACTGCTGAGGGGAGCAGCCAGCGTGTCAGGAGAGGTCTGCCACACTATGTGGGTCACCTCTGGGGCAGGGATCAAACTCTAACTTGCACTGAAGCGGCTGTGGCTAGCATGCAGCTGCGTGCAGTGCTGAGTCCTTACCTGTTGCACCACCAGGGAAGGCCCAGAATCTAATTGTTTTTAAGATGAGCATTCAGATGTCATTTTGATTCCACTTCTTTGGTATGGGATTTTTTTTTTTCTCCTGCTTTTCAATTTCTGAGCATTTTATGATCTTTGGTGTGTGTGTTCTAAAATTTCATGGTGCCTGCAGTTTCTTTGTAAATTCCTTCCCCCTCTGTCATTTATCCTCCTGAAACTCCAGTGAATTAGATGTGGGACCAGTTAGACTCAAGGTCTCATTCTCTTTTTTCCTAATGCACATCAATTCATCTTTTAGTTCTGTTTCTTACCTTATATTACCTTAACTTTGTTTTCTATTCCTTATATTGGGTTTTGAAACTTTAGCATTTATTATTTTAATTTTCAAGACCTATTTTTTTATTCTATGCTCTCCCCATCCCCAACGATACCATCTTCTTTTAATGGATGGATAGCTATTCACACTATTCTAAAAAATGATTTATTCATTGATGCATATAAGAACTGGGGTGCAGGCCAGCGGTGCAAGGAGGGGTGAGAGGATTCACTAGAGACAGAGAGGGGACCAAAACAGGCAGATCTTAAGTCGTGCTTCAGTGGCTATGGATAGCTCATAGTGCTGAGCTTTAACCTGTAGCCCACCAGGAAGGCCACCTTGTACCCTTTTTAATGGTTACTCATGTGAATCTTTTGAAGTTCTTCTGTTTTCCATTTTTCCTGTTTCTTCATAATTATGTTTCTAGTTTTTTGCTTCCTTATTTGTCTTGAGATTCCCTTTTCATCTTGATATTCTCTTTGAATATCTGGTGATCCTTTTTTATCTGTGCATATTTCAGAATAAGGTCCAAAAAAGTGGGTAGGTGGTTGAGGTTTGTTGACTGCTTGACTTTGTTGAGGATAATCAATTAGGAAACTCCTGGAGGAACCCCCAGGCTGGTACAGGGCAACCCTGAAAGGATTTAAGGACTCAGGATAAGACTCAAAGGCAGCACACAGGGAAAAGTTAGTGAAAAGGCTTATTTATAAGGAAAATGAGAAGTGGGAGAACACAGTAGTGCTACCAGTAGTGCTGTCTGAGCTGAGAACCTGGTGCTGAAGACAGGCGGAGCCAAGAAAGCAAGCCCACGTGGTATGCCAAGCAAGACTGCTTAACTCCACCCGCAGTTCCCAACAAGTCTCTTCAGGAAGTCGAGAGTCATGGCAAATTCATGGCATGATGGGAGTTGTAGTTCCTGGCACTGGGATTTCTTTGGTATGGAGGTGGGAATGGAGTCTATAAAGCAACAGTGTGTGGAGTTCAGTCAGGGCACACTGTTAACCCCCAACAAAACCACACATAGAGCTTCCCTGGTGGCCTAGGGATTAAATATCAGTGCTGAGTTCAATTTCTGGCCAGGAAGCTGACCCACATGGTGCTGCAGACCTCTCCTGTCTCACCCGCTGCTTCCCTGAGCAGTGTATTCCAGTAGAGCCACCCACACCGCTGGCCTGCACCCCAGTTCTATGCAAAAAAACATCTTTTTAAAAAAA
>NW_004567129.1:782769-784510 GCF_000260355.1 Condylura cristata | reverse complement strand
AGGTCAGAGGTGCAAGGGTGGTGAGAGGACTCACAAGAGACAGAGTGGGGAGCAGAACAGGCAGATGGACAAAGTACACTGCTGAGGGGAGCAGGGGGTGAGACAGGACAGGTCTGCTGTGCCATGTGGGTCACGTCCCTGGCTGGAGATCGAACTTGCACAGAAGCGGCTGCGCGAGCTTGCGGTGCTGTGCTTTAACCTGCTGTGCCACCAGGGAGGGCTGATATCATTTTAAAACAAAAATCTTGCATATCTCCCACCTTGTGAACCTTAAGTCTTAGGCTGCCAAGAAAGACTAGTAAAGAATCAGTGCACACCAATCCCACCCGACAACACAGGTCCAGCTTTGTGTTCCCAAGAGTAGATCAGCCTCCCTGTCCTCACCCGGGAAAGATACAGAGCCATTGGGTTCGCTACTCTCTGCCACTCCAGCTCAGACGCCTCTTTACTGGTTTGTGTTCTCTTGACTTGGTGGTTAGAATTTCTTTCTATCCTGTGGTCCTGGGGAGTCATCGTTGCACCCAAAGAATTGTTCATGGCTCTTGCTGTGCCCTATATATCAGGGAGAGTTGAAGAAAAGCCATTTGTCAGCTCTAAAGTAAACCGTGTACTCATAAACTCACTTTTTCTGTAGGTCAGGAATTGGAAGGGATTCAAGGCTGGCTGCTGGCTACTCCTTTTCACCAAGGAGGCCTCAAGGACCTCTCCTGTGCTTCTCCCAGAGGATCCCAGCACGTAGTTGTGGAAACGGTCAGGATTTTCTGCCCTGTACTCATTTGATTATTTTGGGCAACTCCAGCTCTTCCTCCTTCTTCAGCAAGCCTTCGAAGGTCCGCTCAGTCTCCTGCTTCTTGCTGGAGTACCCTTAGTTCAACCATTTCCATACATTGGTACTGAATACCCAGCCTATGCCTGGCACATCGGCGTGTCCAGGAATCAAGGAGAGCCTAAGTAGAGGCACAGAGAGTGTCAGGGCGGTCCTGCAAAAGTTGGTGAGCATTAGACATATTTCCGGTAAATTAGATTGCAGTTGCCTTGTGATCACTTACTGCTTAAGGGAGACCTGGGGCAAATTCTCTTGTAATTTAAATAATTAGCTTTTGCTACAGATACATGTCTGAGGAATGTGTCTCCTTTGGGCTTATCTGGATTTTCCATAAACATGTCCAGGTTTTATTAACCTAGCCACTGGCTGCTGCAAAGATCTCTAGAGCAGGGAGCAAAGGTGGTTTGCAAAGGTGGGGACTGTGACCTGTGCCTCCCAAGGGCTGGGTTCTTGAAACTCATGGGGACTTTATTCCACAAAGATTATCGATACCGACTATAGGGCAGACATTCCACTGGGTGTTAGCTTCCAGGAAGTTTGATCCAGGGAATCACTAAGTTAAGTTGGGAAAGGAATATTTGTTACAGGACAGGGAGAGAGGGGCACCCCTGAAGCCCAAACCTGCCTGCTCTAAGTGGGTTCTGCCATCTGCTGCATCAAGACAAAACATATAAAATTTTAATGAAAAGGGACTTTAATACAGTGAGTATACAATACGGAACACAAAGAATATAATTTCTAAATCAAACACCTAAAGTTTTCCATCCCGTGGGCAAAAGTCAACCCAAAAGGGATTAGCCCAAAGCAAGGCCTGAAAGCTGCCACTAGACTAAAGCACCTTCTGGCCGGGACCCATGGAAAAGGGTCAGAAATGGCCAGACAAGTCTGGGAGGAAAAGAGCAAAATCAAAATCAG
>NW_004567129.1:777980-780814 GCF_000260355.1 Condylura cristata | reverse complement strand
AAGGGGCCCCAAGGAGAGAGCCTGGGCCAAACCCAGCCTGTTAGTCATGGCCCACAGCAGAGTGGGAGATAAGCAAAGCAAAGGCTCCGAGGGAGCTCACCCTCTGGGCTCCCTGAGCAATCCTCACCCTCTGGGCTCCCTGAGCAATCCTCACCCTCTGGGCTCCCTGAGCAATCCAGGCCGTGTGGGTTGGCTCTGCAGGAGACGGTTAACTACTAACAATGAACTTCCAGGCACCAGGGCCCCAGTGAAGTCAGTGGCTCTTGCATTTCCACACTCTGTTCAAGCGTCTTCAAGATGTCAGAAGGCTCCAAGGAGAGTTTGGGCCACAGGGGCCTGCCAGTATTGGGCAAGGCCTGCTTAACCACGATGGACAGAAAGCTTAATGTGCTGAATGAGAAGGTGGACAAACTCTTGCACTTTCAAGAAGATGTGACCGAGAAGCTACAGAGCGTGTCCAGAGGCCTTGGCCACTTGGAGGAAGGCCTGCACCGCCTGGAGGCTTCCCAGGTGCTGGGCTCGGCCAGGGCCGGCCCTGGGCCTCTAGCTGATGGGCAGGCTGGGTGGCCAGAGGTCCTGGAGCTGGTGAGGGCTGTGCGGCAGGACGCTGCCCAGCACGGCGCCAGGCTCGAAGCCCTCTTCAGGATGGTCGTGGCCGTGGACAAAGCCATCGCTTTGGTGGGGGCCTTGTTCCAGAACGCAAAACTGGTGGATTTCATCATGCGAGGCATCATCCCTTGGAGGGGAGGAAGCCTGGGTGACCGTGCTGCCGAGGTTGGTTCCTGCCCCCTGCTTGGGACTTCTGACTGGAGGGGCAGGGGTGCTGGTCGGGGGAACAGCCTGGTAGCTAGAGTTAGGAGAGCAGGAAGACCAGTGTCCCCTGCTTGTGCTGCCTCATTATTTGTTGATAGGGAGAGGAGAGATGTTACCTTACAGACTGTAAGAGGATTCTAGACAGGACAGTGGCTGTTTTTCCTAGGGAAGGACAGAGGCAGTACCCTGGCAAGGATTGTGGCTTGTGGGGGCTGCGGGCAGCCCTGGGGCTGCTAGAAGTGGGGAGCAGGGGCTGCTGAGGAGAGGAGGACAGATCGGCTTCTGTCACAGCTCAGTCACTTCTCCTTTCCAGTCCTTCACACCTGGCAGGGAGACAGATGGGGAACATGGGTTTGCCCTCACAGACCCCCAAGCCCTCCTCCCTTCCTGTCCCCAGCCTCCTGTCCCAGAGTGGGCGGGGTGTGCAGCTGCCTGTGGGGAGCTGAGTGTTGACAGTGACTGGGGGGGACAAAGGCCAGGCAGGAGCCTGGGGGTGGAGTGTGGTATTTCTGGGAGTGATGGTTACCAGGGCTTGCATAATCAAACAAGGGCTAATGGAAGGCTCCCTGGGATGGGGGTGTTTGTGTGTGTGTGTTGGGGGGCGGTGTAGAGCAACATTCTGTTTGGGAATAGCTAAGGGTCAACCACTTAGCAACACTCGAAGTCACCATTGCAGATCCCTGGAGTCGCCAGTGGGAGATTCGAGATGCACTGGGCCTACGGGGTCTGTGGTCAACTCTGTTGGCTCTCCGCTCTCGGGCTTTGAGCTTTGGGGGAGCGAGGCTGCTGCAGGGGACTGCCTTCCTCCCCTTTATTATCAGGCCGTGTCGCCCCGCCACCACCTGCCCTCCCCTGCCCTGCAGCATGGACCCTGCTCTCCCACTTTCTGTGCCTGTCCTGAGAGCCTGGCCTTCAGGGGAGACGTGACTTCTGCTCTTGCTACTGGTAACCAAACTCAGCTTTCAAAGGGAAAATTAATCTCACACACTTGGTAAAGATAGTCAAATGGCATAAAGAGCCCCCTCTCCTCCACCCCCAGCTCCTAAAGCCCTCCAGCCCCATCAGCACAGTTTGTCTTCAAGCTTAGCACACGCATCATCTTTGTTTTCATCTTTGTACCTTGAAAGTTTCCTCCTTTCTTAAAGTTGCAGAGTGCCCTATGTGGGAGGGAATGTGCCTTCATGTGTTAATCAGGCCCTTATCACTGCTTGTTTATATGGTTTCTCTTTCTTAACTATTACAAATAACAATGCAGTCACTCTCCAAGGGCATATGAGTTTATTTGCAAAATACTCCAAGCCATGGCCGTGCTGTAGACAAAGCCAGACTGACCTTCAGAGGAGTTATTCCAAGTTAGTCTTCTGCCAGTGACATAGGGGAGGGAATACTCGTTGCCTCTAATATTGCTAAAGAAAGCACTCTTTTCCTGTCTGGTGGTTGAACACTGACCTTTTACTATACATGTGTTTAAAGAAAGAGTTTCGTATGAGGAGTATTGAATACTTTTAAAATGGAGATCAATATAATGAACCCATGAACCTATTACTGAAGGTGAAGGTCGGTGTTGATAACTTTATTTCTGCCCACTTCCCCCTCCTGATTATTTTAATTGTCAAATTTGCATAATTTCTTCCATAAACATGTCAGCTTTTATATCTAAAAGACAAAGGCTTGTTTAGAAAATATAATCACAATAGTATTTTCATACCTGAAAAGTATGTAACTTTTATTAACTTAATACTACCAAAGTCATAGTTCACACTTACCTGATTGTCTTAAACATTTTTTTTTAGTCAATAGCCAAATAAAACAATGCTTATATCCCTCTTAAAGTTAACTTTTTTTTAAATAAAAGATATATTTATTTATGCATACAGAACTGGGGTACAGGCCAGAGGTGCAGGGAGGGTGCGAGGATTCACCAGAGACAGAGTGGGGAGCAAAACAGGCAGACTGAGGAAGTACACTGCTGAGGGGAGCAGTGGGCGAGACAGGAGAGATCTACCATGTGGGTCACCTCC
>NW_004567129.1:773847-777245 GCF_000260355.1 Condylura cristata | reverse complement strand
AGGAGGTGTCCACGGATGGGCAGTGAGCTGAGACCCAGCCCCACGCTGTCAGGGCACACACTGCAGGAACCCACATACATGTCAGGGAGACTTTCTGGAGCTCCTCTTGATGTTCTCTAAGATTGCTGGGGGTGAGGGGGAGGGGGGCTAGTCATTGTCTGTGGAATTGAGTTAAATCCCAGCCCTGGCCAATACATTTGCTCATTTTGCCAGAACTTGGTGAAGGTCTCAGGCCTCTTGGTTGTCACACTGAATTAGATTATCTCGTGAAGGACATCTTCAGGCTCGGGAGCCCCGCTCTGACTCTGGGACCCAAGTTGCAGGCAAGCAGCTCAGAACAACACATCAGTCCCTCCGATGGCCACCGGGGCCTCTGGGGGTCTCTCCCCTTCCCAGGATGCACCAGGAGGACCAGAAAGTTGAGGCCTGAAGACAAAGCTCTGCTCTGTGTGTGTGTGTGTGTGTGTGTGTGTGTGTGTGTGAGAGAGAGAGAGAGAGTGAGTGAGAGCTTGAGAGAGAGCAGACGCCTGCGTGTGCACGTGTCTGCCCACACCAAGGACAGAGGGAGGGGGAGCACAGCCAGGTCCGCCAAAGGACAGTGTGTACTGGTCGGGTTAATAGGAGGCTGCTGGTGATAATGCTCCAGTCCCCCAGCTCTGGGAGTGGCAGCAGAGTGTGGAAGGGCCGCGGGGAGAGGGCTACGCAGAGGAGCGGGGTCCGGCCGGTGGTGTCACGAGGGCGCAGCCATTGTGTGTGCCGGGCTCACCTGCTGGACTCTGGCCTGTGTGTTCCCATTAAGAGAGCAAAGGCCAGGGCCTAAAATCCCAAAGGGGTGAGAAAGCAATAGGATGGAGAGATCCTGGGAAATAGCTTGGCCCGAACCATGTTTGAGAGAGGAGAGCCCCCTCCAGAGCGGCGGTGCTGCTGAGGACTGAGCCTTTTTCTCATTGGCTTTCCTGAGGGGTAGTTTGCACACAAGTGACACACACTCAGTGCGCACCTTTTCAGTGTACAGCTCAACAGATGTATACAAGCACCACCGCAAAGACCGAGCAAGTCCATCACCCGAAAGGGAGCCAAGAATTTTAACGTAAAAACTCCCCAATTTAAAGGGTTGGTAGCAAATCGAGAAAACTTACATGCTGTACAAATCAGAAAACTTTGCCTCTAGCTGTTTCGGAGTTTCTGGGCTCCCAAATTAGGGGGCTCAAAGCAGGAAAGGGGTCCTCGGCAGGAGTGTTGTGAAGCAGGAGTGTGGCAGGTTTCGGGAGGAGCCTGGGGCAGTGCTAGTCGAAGCGCCGAACCCCCAGAAACACCCAGTCACCAAGCAAGGGCCAGGAAAATATCTAGCAATATTTGCACTTAGAAATACACAGAGCTCCTGGCTGTTTCAGAAAGGAAAGCACTGAATGGAGTGGGCCATTTGCAGTCAGGAAGAGCTGCAGAGAGCGCCCCAGGGTGGGCGACTCTGTCTCAGGCTCTCCTCAGCCCCCTGCTGGCACAGTTCTGGGGAGCCCACAGGAGAGTGCCCCCAGCACTCCCACCCACACTATGAGGCAGCTATTATTCTCCCCATTTTACAGATGAATAAAGTAAGATGCAGAGGAGGCTCCCTGGTGGTGCCGGGGGTAAGGCTCAGCACTATCAGCTGTCCGCAGCCACTGCAGTATGAGTTTCAACCCCAGCCAGGGAGTGACCCACAGGGCACAGCAGACCTCTCCTGTCTCCCTACTGCTCCCCTCAGCAGTGTGTTTCAGTCAATCTCTCTATTCTGCTCCCCACTCTGTCTCTGGTGAATCCTCTCACCCCCCACCCCCACACTTCTGGCCAGCACCCTGTTGTCGTATGTATAAATAAATAAAATGAATCTTAAAAAGAAAGGAAGATGTAGAGAAGTTGAGGATCTTGCTCAAAAGCAGTAATGGTAGGGTTAGAGCCCACTAAGTCTTTCTTGAGAATCATGTGGGATGATCGTGGGACCCACACACCAGTGCCGGACGAATGTCAAGCCAACGGTGGCATTCTTCCCACAGTCCAGCCTTAAGCAACACTCTGGTGACCCACTGGCTTGAGTTCGGTATGCTAAGGTGGTCTTTATTTCCATCCCTGGTCTAAGATATTGAGGGGTGGTCCACTCAACCCCCTCTCAGGGCCAGGTCTGCCCCTTACCAGCAGAGCGGTGATGACCTATCAGAAAGGGCTTGCTGACCAGGGGAAAGTCTCTGTGTCCTCAGTCTACAACGGCCATAGCAGCAGTTAGTGCTGCTACCACATGAGCCTGGCTGTGTGGCCTCAGCTTCCGTCTTGAACAGAATGGCGCAACCGATGTCTGTGGCCTGGTTGATCATTGCCATGATTGTTCTTTCAGAACAAAGAGTATGTGGAAGAGAAAGAAGCAAAACCAAACCAGGCTGTGAGCACCACGCATGTGCAGGCTGAGACCCGGGAGCCCTGGGAAGGTGAGGGGGACCCCATCTGCTCTATCTCACATCATATGCCTGGGACTTACGTATCTGGGTTGCCCTAAAGTCACAGGAATATTTCTTCTCTGTGTATGTTATGTGGCCTGCTGCGATGTGTTTATTTTCCTTTGCTGTACATTGTTACAGGTTGCTCTTTTCAAAGTTTAATAAAAAAAAATAATTTTGTATAATAGCCACATGACTCCAAAGTCAAATTGACAACATGAGGTTGAAATTGAGTTTCTATCCTTGGCACCTGCATCCTGTTTTCCCCATGTACAAAGTTTTCACCTTATTTCTAGACTACGTTAATAGGCATTACACACGTGCGCGCACACACACGCACACACCCTTAGATGAGCAGAAGCATACCATCCACCTAGCTTTATCCCATTTACAGCAGGGCCTGAGGTCCCACAGTATCCACAGATGTTGTACTGCTCCAGGTTAGGTGAACACGCTGTCCCGAGTGGCCTCTGCTTAGTCTCCACGATGACTCTGGGACTCAGTCCTCCCAGCGGGAGTACATTTTCACTCCGCCTGTTTTCCTGCAGAGCACCAGAAGCCTGCCCTGCCAGAGGGGGCTGCAGAGAGGCTGCCCCCAGTCAGCCCTTCAGGGATGGGATCTGATCGCTTCACCCAGGCAGAGGCTGTGCCAGGGCAGGGGAATGGAGTTCCTGGTCTGGCCCAGCCCCCTGGCCACCTGCTGCTGCCCACAGGGGCGGAAGCCAATGGGGCGGCCAGTGAGAAGCCGGAGACTAGCCTGGAATTGTCTGTGGCACCAGATGTGGTCAGTGAGGCCCCCACTGACCAGGAGGCTGCACTGGTTGCCGAACAAGGAGTTTCAACCAACAGACCTGCTCCCCATCCTCAACCCTTAGAGGAAGGCATGAGGCTGACTTCGGGACCACCTGCCCAGGCCAAAGCAGCTCACAG
>NW_004567129.1:754611-773747 GCF_000260355.1 Condylura cristata | reverse complement strand
ATGTCTTTTTTTAAGTTATTGATTTATTCATACAAAAACTGAAGTACAGGCCAGAGGTGCTGGGGGTGAAAGGATTCACCAGAGACAGTGGGGAGTAGAACAGGCAGATTGACTGAAATACACTGCTGAGGGGGGCAGTGGGCCGGTCAGGGGAGGTCTGCTGCACCATGTGGGTCACTTCCTTTGTCAGGGATGGAGCTCATGCTGCAGTGACTGTGGAGAGCTTCATAGTGCTGAGGCTTAACCCCTTGCACCCCCAAGGAGGGCCTCAGTCATGCCTTTTACTAGCTCCCCAGGTGATCCTAATGCAGAGCAGAATTTAGAACCCCTGAGAATTATCACAGTAATAATGGCTAAACATGATGGGGTTCACTGTACATTTCCTCTGTACTGGGCATTGATCAGTGTTCCAGGCACCCTAGCATTTCATTTTTATGGCATCCCCAGAAGGTGAGTGTGGCTGGTGTCCTGGTTTTATGGGTTAGGGAATGGTCTCAGCATGCTGAGGCCACACAGCTAGGGATTCAGAATCAGAATCTGAATCCAGAATCTGCCACTAACCACTGTGCCATCCTGCTTCATCCACTCAGGGTTAATCAAGTCCTCCTATGATGGTGGGAGGGTGGTGGACTGTCAAGCTGGGACTTTCAGGAGAATTGCACTTGGGGTCCTGGACCTCAGGGTGAGGCCGTGACTTCCCCTTAGAATAGAGCCTTGGGCCTGCCCTGCACAGATTCTCTTCAGAGAATAAGGAGCCAGAAATCCAGCTGCCACTGGATTTCTCCCTGTCGCTGTGCTCCCCTGCCGTGGGGGGCAGCACGCTGGCCAGGGTGGCCGCTAAGGACACTGGGCTTCCTGGGCTTCTCTCACGGGCACGGGTGCCCTCCTGGGCTTGTCCTGGATCGCCTGGGGCCCTGGTCAGGGAGGGGAGCTGGGGTCTGCTGTAAAGTGTGGTGGAGAAAGCCAGACCATTAGCCGGCCTTTGTTTTAGAAGGCAATGAGAGCCCTCACCAGCTGGGGTGGGATTCTTGGCAGGCGCCCTTGGAGCAGAGCCAGGGCTCCAGCGGTGGAATCTGGGACGGGCCTGAACTTTCCATGAACTTGTTGGGGTCTAAAGGATTCTGCGTGAGGTGGAAAGTTCTCTGTCCGGTTTCAGCCCTGAACTCAGGTGTGCCCAATCCGCCGCAGGCTCAGGCCGTCACGACCTGTCCTCCTTGGCTAGCTCAGGGCAAATAGGGTTGGCCCAGACAGCGTTCACCTGCAAGGGGACCCCAAGGCCCCAGCTGGACTTGGAGGGCACCGCGCTGTCACTGACTAGCAGCGCCTGCCCTGGTGTGCTGCAGAAGGCGGGAATGTCTTAGGCAATTAAAATGTCTGGAAACGCATGACGGCACCTTTGGGGTTACACAGGGGCACTGGGAGGCAGCAGTGACTCTTGACCTTCCCAGCTGGCATCTGCTGCCTGGATTCTTTTCTAGCCAGTTTCCATGTCCTTGGTCAGAGATGAGTCTGAGCTAGGTCTGGACGCCCCCTAACCGTCCCCCTCTGTCATCACCACCCACACTCATCCTGGGGCCTCTGTGGAGGGGACTCTGCCGCCTGCTGCCCAAGGCTGGTGTGCACAGACCTGTCTTCCAGACACACTCTGCTCTCATGGTCTGGAGGCTCAGACAGGGCCCGGGCCCCCACGGCTGGGGGAAGGTGACCACGTTTTTTTTTTTTTTTAATACATTTAGTAGTTTATTTTTACATCATTTTATGCATTTTTCCATCTCATTTGCAATCCCTTTGGGCTTCCCATCACCAAATCACCCATGTGCCATCATCATAGTCCAGTGCAGACCACTTTTTTTTTTAAAAAAGATTTATTTATTTATGAATACAGAACTGGGGTCCAGGCCAGAGGTGCAGGGGCAGTGAAAGGATTCACCAGAGACAGAGTGGGATTCACCAGAGACAGAGACAGAGAGCAGAACAGGCAGATCGACAAAGTACACTGCTGAGGGGAGCAGTGGGTGGGCCAGGAGAGGTCTGCCGCGCCATGTGGGTCAGCTCCGGGGTGGGGATTGAACTCATGTTGAAGTGGCTTTAGCGTCTTAGTGCTGTGCTTACTGCTGTGCCTCCAGGGAGGGCCTGGCATCCATGTTTTTTACTGCAGTAGAAAACACAAACTGTCAACTTTACCTCTGTAACCATTTAGAAGTGAATAGTTCCAGAGCCTTCAGTGTGTTCACGTTATTAGGACGCAGACCTCCAGAACTCTGTCATCTTGCTAATCGGAAGCAAGGTACCCATGAAGCAGCTTCCAACCACCTCAGCTCCCGGTAGACACCCCCCCTCCGCCCCCACTTCTGTAACTGTCTAGGCACCTGGTCCTGACTAACTTGGGTACCTCATATAAGTGGAGCCCAACGCCCTTTGTCTTTTTGTGTCTGGTTTATTTCACTTAGCATGATGGCCTCAGGGGTCATCTGTGTCTGATTTTGTCAGCTTTTCCTCCTTGTTAAGCATCAGTAATATCCCTTTGCGGGTACAGAGCACATGTGTGTGTCTTTCATCTGTGAGTAGACACTTCATTGCCTCGAGATTTGGCTGCTCTGAATTATGCTGCTGTGAATGTGGATAAACAAACATCTCTTCAAGGCTTTGCTTTTCCTTGTTTGGATACGTTTCCAGAACATGCTGGATCATGCGGTTGTTGTGTTTCAGAGTCTCTCAGGAACCATCGTGTTTCCATGTCGGTGCCGTGTCAGGCCTCGTTCTCTGCAGCCTGTGCATTTACGCTCTCCTCTTGGTCCGCACATGCATGAGACCCTGCTCTCTCCACTCTCCCCACTCTCCCCATCTGGCAGAGGAGGGAGCCGAAGCTGCCCTCGCCCCAAGTCATCCACTAGCCTGGTGGCGAAACTCAGGCCAGAAAGGAGGGTGCCTGGTACCCTCCTGAGCCTCAGACAGCCCTTCCGCACCCCTGCCCAACATGTGGGCCTGAGAGGGGGGTTGTGGAGCAGTTGGAATGGGAGCAGGTATGGGAGGGCAGCTCTGAACCCCTGGGGGGGCATGGCTCAGAGGCCCAGAACCTCTGACTGGGGCTCCAAATCCCAACCCCACAGGGTCTGGGCAGAAAATGGATGAAGTAAGTCCACAGGCACTGCCAGGACATAGCATGGCCTGTGGGGAGTGGAGAGCTGCTCCCCGGCATGCAGACATGGGACCCTGAGCAGCCAGGTCCATGTGGGAGCTCAGAACTGGAAGTCCAGACATGTTCAGGCTACTTCAGTAAGTCGTGTCTGACCTGGGCGTCCAGTGTGATGCTTGACTCGGTTCACCCTCTTTTTATGTCTGAAAGGGGAACTGAGGCCCAGGTCTCCTGCCTGAAGGCCACAATTCTGGGGCAGAAGCTGGTTGCTAAGGGACCTCAGAGGCACTGGTCCCCCAGTTCCACTGTTGGTTGCTTCAAGCCTTCTGTGGACACCCATCCAGTAGACTGCTGAATGCTAATGGTGCCGTCAGAGGAACCAACCTCTCCCCTGCTGTGCTTCTGGGCAAAGGGGGGCAGGAATCCAGGGGCAAGGCTTGGTGTCAGCCCGCTTCAACCACAGCTAACTAATTTTAAAACAACCCTAAAGACCTATTTTATGGATGAGGAAACCGAGGCCACAAGGCCACAGCCAGTGAGTGGCAACAGTGGGCATTTGAGTCCAGGCCTGTTCTGCCTCCAGAGTCCTTTTTCTAATTCTTGGGCCCCTATTTCTCTCTGCCCAGCCTCTCCATCCACATGCAGGAGACGGATCCCTCCGGAGAGCTGCTTGTGACAGGAGGAGACAGCTTCAGGCCCACACCCCCTGGAGAGGCTCCGGCAGCTGCCCATCCAGGTGGGCAGGACCCACCTGAGCCCACATGCTGTCCCCAGGCCCCTGGAACTGAGTCAAGCAAACAGACCCTGCAAGAAGCCAGTCAGTTTCCTCCCCAGCAGAAGTGCAAAAGTGATGAGGGAGCAAAGGCCGAGGAGAGGCAGGGGCCTCGGGTCAAGCCTGCCACGGGACCACGTGAGGCCTGGAGGGACAGAGCAGATGACGCGGGGTCCGTGAGCCTGCAGCAGGAGGAAGGCCAAGGTGCAGGACACCCTGAGCCCAGGAAGGGCTGCTCACCAGGGAGCGCGGCAGCTGCAGAGGCAGGAAGGACAGCAGCCCCCCTGGGTGCCGAGGCTGGCCACGTGGTTCTGGGTAAGTGGCCAGTGCCCTGTGGCCTGGGGTGGGTATGTTTGGAAGGGTTACTCCTGAGAGGTTCTCCCTGCAGTTTTGGGGGAGAGCAGCTCAGGGGAGTCCAAGACTGGAACAATGTGATGGTACATCCACAACAGGGTGGGAGACCTGGCGTGGGGGTGCAGAGGGCTGAGCTGGGGTGGGCATGATGAAATCCTAGGATCTCACGGCCACCTGCCTGCCTGAGCTGTCCACCTTTGGCCTCATTCTGGTTTGAGACAGAGAAGGTTCCTATTAAAAGCAAGTCTGTTAATTGGTGTATATAATCTACTCAGCGTTCGCACCCAATGAGCTCTCACTGGGGACAGGGAGGAGGCCAGTGAGACCGCTGACCTGCTTTCTGTCCCAGTGACGGGGGTGGGGAGAGAGGGCCCTGTGCTCTTGTGACCCAAGGGCCCTCAGCTTCTCCAGTCTTCAGGATCTTATCCCCATGGCAGAGCCCTGGCCCGTGGGGCTGCAGGAAGGCCCCAGCATGTCTAGAGTCCCAGGCGCAGGGCCCTGTGGCCTGCAGGTCCTCCTCGTGCCGCTTGCCACTGGGGCTTCCCAGCTGCCCTGCAGCACTGACTTCTCCAGTGCTTCCTCCCCGCTGCGTGGCCTGTCCCCGATGTGGACACGCCTCCCTCAAGTCCTGAATTGCAGCAGAGAGCAGGTCATCACTTCAGTCATTTCTGGGATATAGTCAGTATTCCCTGAGGACTCACTGCCCTGCTGACCCTCAAGGGCCTGTGGGTGAGAGCTGGAAACACAAAGAGGTTCAGGTCACAGAGTTAGTGCTGATGGGGCCAGGCAGGGCCTGACTGGCCGTCTAGCTCCTGAACCTCTTGTGTAGACCTTGTGTCTGCCGCCGCCAGGGCAGCAACAGCAGAACGGATGCTCCACACGGCGTCTGGCCCTGGATCCGTGCTGCATGCGCCGGCATCTGGGCTCGCTCAACCTTTCTCAACACAGGAAAAGGCGAAAACAACAGAACCCTTGAACCTCATGCCCTCCTTGTCTATCAGGATTTGCCTTTACAGACACAAAGAATAAGCCATACACTCTCAACGCCAAATCAAGCTTGTCCTATGGCTGCGTCAAGACCCATGATACTCCCAGGCTCTGGGTCTGGTCTTGGAGGCACTGGGGTTGCCCAGAGAGTGCCCCAAGTGCTCCCAGACGTGCTCCCAGTAACCGTCAGCCTGTGACCCCTGCCGGGGGGGTGTCACGCACAACCTGGCATAGGCCATTGCGTTTTGTGTTCTGGATTCTGTCATATGTCTTTACTCCACTACTTGTAATCTTCTAAAGGATACAATTTTTAAAAACTAGAACATTTTAGTCTATACATGTGACTGCCCCCCATTTCTCTCCACACCCACTGTCCCCCCACCCCATCCCAGCCTCCTGTCAAGCTTTGGTGGGCTGCTTCTTCCATAGCCCTGTCTGTACCTGCAAACACAGCCCCATCATTAACCCTCTGCACACCCGCTTTGAGTGCACCTCCTGATTCCTGTGGGCTACACCCCCTTCTCATCATCACTGAACAGGCTGGACATAACTTGTCCGTGCTGCAAATAGCATAGTCACAGGTGCTGGAAGACCGAGGTTTGAAGCTCCCTGCCCCTGACTCTGTGACCTGGGCCAGTCACCTCACCTCTCTGAGCCTTTGCTTCCTCCTCTGACAAACGGGCGGGTTGGATGAGCGGTCTGCCAAGTGAACCAAGTGCAGCACAGGGCTGGGTGGTGGCGAGAGGTGCTGGCCTCCTGGGAGCTCACAGGGTGTTGTCCCCTGAACAGACGACAGTCCAGCTCCACCCGCGCCTTTCGAGCACCGGATGGTGAGTGTCAAGGAGACCGCGACCGCAGCAGGCTACACAGTGAGCCAGCACGAAGTCTTGGGCGGGTAGGTGGGCCTTCTGCTTTGGTGAGGGGAGGCGGGGGCCAGGCAGGGGCCTGCAGGCCAAGTGGGGCTGCTGCTGGCTGCTTCTCAGGAACTGATAGTGCTGAGGTGCGGAGCGGGACCCCGTGCAGCCCGAGGGGAGGTGGAGAACCCACCGCATGGGGGAACACAGAATCCCCCAAGTGTAGGAAGCCACGTGTGCGGCTGAGGGAGGCCTCGGTGATTCCACACATAGGGACATAGCAACCATATACTGGAAGCGGTGGGAGAGCTGGCATGGAGTTCGGTTGGAAGGATAGCTTCTGGGGGGCCCTCCCGCCCCCCAGGATGCAGGACAGCCTGAGTGGTGAGGGGTGAGAAATTCTAGGTTTCAGATATCCTGTGGAGAGGGGGTGATACTAGGAATGCTCTGGGGCATGGGGAGTTCTGGGGGGCTGTGGAGAAGGAGTAGGCTTAGTCAGCACAGGGAACAGGCAGCCCACACGGAGGGCGGGTGAGCCTCTTGGGCTCTCAGCCTGTGGCATCAATGTGTCTCCTCAGGGGCCGGTTTGGCCAGGTCCACAGATGCACGGAGAAGTCCACAGGCCTCTCGCTGGCGGCCAAAATCATCAAAGTGAAGAGTGCCAAGGACCGGGTAAGGCTGCTGTTCCAGGCCAGCCAGTTCAGTCCAGGGCTCCTCCACTCCCTTCACAGCCCCCTGGCCCGCCATGTCCCCAGCCCCTCCAGGAGCAGGAAACCTGGCCACCGCCTCCCTCTTTTATATGCCTCCACACTCCAGCCTGCAGCTCCCCTTACTCCCTGGGCGCAGGTCCTGGGACCCCAGTTTCCAAAGGCCCTTCTGCTAGGAGGTCAGGTTTGGGTGGTGAGTCTGGGTCTTGCTGTGAGAGCAGGAAGCAGGATGCGGCCACTGCACACACGTGTGCATGTGTGTGGCATGTGTCCATGCATGTGATGTATGTGTCAAGCAGATGCTCATGGGTGGGGGTGGGGGTGTCTTGTGGAAGGCATATTTGTCTCTCTTCCTGACCCATCTATTGGAAACTCCTCTCCACCCTGCACACAGGAGGATGTGAAGAACGAGATCAACATCATGAACCAGCTCAGCCATGTGAACCTGATCCAGCTCTATGACGCCTTTGAGAACAAGAACAGCTTCACCCTGGTGATGGAGTAGTGAGTGTCTTGGGGGTGGGGGCAGCGTGTCCTCGAGGACTGGGCCTGGCCGTGCTTCCCAGGCAATGGTCTGCCTTCCTTTCCTCCTCCTGGAGGTCCCCTGGGCCTGTCATCACCTCCTGCTTGGAGCTGCTTGACCTCCAGCACAGAGCCGTTTTGTCACTAACCAGTGACCAATGAGGCTGATTTGACCTGCAGATGCATGTGTTTGGCCTATACAACTTTATGTCATTTTGATTTAGTTGTTAATAATTACAAATTGGGGCATTTTGCCTTAAAACCTAGTTATCTGGCTTGTCTTGAAAATATGAAAGCCCTAGGAAAGCTGGACATGTGTGTCGTCCAGCTGGAGATGACATGCTGGACCACCTAGTGACTGGCCTTTGTAAACAGGACAAGTGTCTGCCATTTATCATGGTCCGCACCACTCCCAGCTACTCCGACCCTGTCATCCAGGCTCAGAGTCTTTATTCTTGTGCTCCTATTGCTATTTTCCTTCTGGTAGGATGGAGGAGAGTGAGGCATTTGCTATGTCAAACCTTGGGAAAGCAGAAGATGGACTAACAGCTCCTTTTACAGTCTCACCTCTGGTCTGATCTCCCTGTTTTGGGCTTTTGCTCCTTGGCCGCTCTAGGAAATGAAGCTTACAGTTTGGACAGGTCCTCAGAGAGAACCTGGATCATCAACACAGGAGATAACCTGGTCTTGCCTTTGGCCCACCCCTTCCTTTTTAACCACTGCAGCTGAGCTGGGAATGGGCCAGGGCACAGCATCCCATAAACCCCAGGTGACAGTAGCGTCCTTGGGTTCCCTGGGGTTGGCTCCTTCTGGCCTCTGGAGTAGACAAGTCCTCTGAGAGCCTGTTTCACTCAAGTGCCTGTTTCCTCTCCCCCTACCCCTTTGGCCTGCAGTGTGGATGGGGGTGAGCTCTTTGACCGGATCACAAATGAGAAGTATCACCTGAGCGAACTGGACGTGGTCTTGTTCACCAAGCAGATCTGCGAGGGTGTTCATTACCTCCATCAGCACTACATCCTGCACCTGGACCTCAAGGTCAGCTTTCCCCGGGCACATAGTGGGGGACCACCCAGGTTTCTGAACTTTTGCTCCTTTCTCAACTCAAAAGCCCCCTGGACAGATGCCCCTGGCTCCCGTTCCTGGCTCTCTGCCAGTTCCTGGCTCTGGACTCTAGGGCAAGTCATCTGTCTTTCTGAGCCTCAGTTTTTCCATTTGTAAACTGTGCATAACGTGCCTCTTTCAGTTTTATTTGAAGATTAAATGATACGATGACATTTTCTTTAAAATTACCTTTTAGATTAATTTTTAAAAATTTAAAGTAGTAAAGTATGTAAAAATAGGTAACACAGGCCCTCCCTGGTGGCACAGCGGGTTAAAACACAGCACTAAGAAGCTAAAGCCACTTCAACATGACTTTGAACCCCGCCTGCCTGGAAGGTGACCCACATGGCGCGGCAGACCTCTCCTGACCTGCCCGCTGCTCCCTTCAAGGTGCACTTCATCGGTCGGCCTGTCCTGCTCCCTGCTGTCTCTGGTGAATTCTCTCACCGCCCCTGCACCTCTGGCCTGTACCCCAGCTCTGTATGCACAAATAAATAAATCTTAAAAAACAAAAAAAAGATAACGCATACAGACAATGTGAAAATGTACAAAACACACAGTGTAAGTTTCCCCCACCGGGCAGTTTGGCTTGATATGCAAACACAGAATTGTACTAGGAATCCTGCTTTAGGGCCATCTTTCCTCATTCTCTTTAAGGGCCATATGATAGTCTGTTGAGTGAATGTGATGTGTTGTCTTTGGCCCAGGATTGTCCCAGGAGGGCTTTGCTGGGGATGTGGTGCCTGGTTTGTAATGCTTGATACCTCCCAGCTGTCTGTGATTTCCCACTCCCCCCGGCCAGCAGGGGAAGTTGGGGGGCTTGTGTATAAGCCATTTCAGGTACTTCAGGGGCTCCCCCCAGAAGATGGGAAGTTGGTTGCTAGACCTGTGTGGTGCCAGCCAGCTCTCTCTTGCCAGCTCACTGATTGACAGCAGGGTTTTATGTTGCATTCTTAGAAAAATGGTAGACGTGGTGGTGTATTGGCCTCAGATTTTTCTCCACTCCCCAGAGTTAATTTCAGAGCTTCTGAAGCAGCTTCTTTGTGGCAAGAAGTTAGGGGAAGTTCAGGATTCCACTCTGTGGCTCTGGGCCATGGAACAGTCTTTGGGGCAAACCCTATGACTCTATAGGCTTGTGTTAATATCTCTTCCTGGCCATGAAATCTTGCATAAGGTCATCAGTAGCAAAATGGGAATAATACCTAGCATTCAGGGGTGTTGTGTGGCCTACAGTGCTCCAGTATACTCTCCAATACAGTGGCCACTATAGCCACATGTGTCTAGGCCACTCGCTTTAGTGTCACTAAGGAACTGAATTTTAAATTTTATTAATTTTAAGTCACTTAACTTAAGAAACTGACATTCTATTTAGTTATAGAAAAACTTCTAAATATACTTGGGACAACTTCACTACATGAATTTACATTTCAGTTGTAAATGCCATGAAATCAAAATATAAATATTTCATTAAATCTAAATTCTTACTAGCAGTCTGATTGAAAAATAGATATTTTTTAAAGATTTATTCATTATTGCACACAAGAACTAGGGGTGGAGGGGCGGGGATAAGAGGATTCACCAGAGAAATAGTGGGGAGCAGAACAGGCAGATTGACGAAGTACACTGCTGAGGGGAGCAGTGGGTGGGTCAGGAGAGGTCTGCTGTGCCGTGTGGGGATTGGAGTGTGGATAGCTTCGCAGTGCTGGGCTTTAACCCATTGGGCCACCAGGGTGGGCCTCTGATTAAAATTTTTGATGAAAATTTAGTGAATTGAAAGGTCTGCAAATGTAACATACACACTAGATTTCAAACAACAGGAAAACATCTCATTAATATTTTATATTTGATAATCTATTGAAACAATAGTATTTGAACATATTGGGTTAAATAAAAACATGTTGTTAAAATCAAGATTCAGAAAATACTTTGAGGTTAATGAAAATGACATACCAAACTTAGCAGGTTTTGGTTTTTAGGTTTTAACCTAAAATGGGAAGAAAACTTGTAGCAACAAAGGCCTATATTGTAAAGGGAGAAAGATTTCAAATCAATAAATTGCATCAGAAAAAATAGCAAAAGAAGAACAAGCTAAACTCAAAGCAAGAAGAAGGAAATGATAAATAAAATAGAATCAAAATAGAAAACAATAGCAAAAACCAATGAAACCGAAAGTTAAGGCATTCAAAATATGAAATCACAAATCTTTTACTATATTGACAAAGAAGAAAGGAGAGGGGACCCCGGGGACTGATATCAGTATTGAAAGAAGGGACACCTTAGAGAAATTTTAAAAAGCATTATAAAAACTAACACTATGAAAAGCTGTATGCCAACAAATTAGATACCCAGGAAAATGAACAAATTTCCAGAAAAACGCAAGTCACTGGAAACTGACTCAAAAGTAGAAGATCTAAATAGACCTAATACAAGTAAAGAGATCAAGTTAATATAAAAAATTACCCATAAGGGATTACAATCGAGATGGAAAAAAATGTGCAAAATGATGTAAAAATAAACTTTGTAATAAAAAAAAATTACCCATAAGGAAAGCCTTCATGTTGCTTCACTGGTGAGTTATGTCTAACATTTAGAGAATAAACACGGGTCCTGTACAAATCTCCAGGTACAGGAGAAGGGACACTTCCTAATTCATTCTGGGAGGCCAGGCTTAAATGGATACCAAAAGTGACATCATAAGAAAACTAGACCCATATAAATTATGAAGACAGGTACAAAAATTTTGATGAAATATTAGCAATTTGAATGAAACAACACATAGAAAGGGTTACATACACAAAAAAGTGGCATCTGTCCTGAGACTGCATGATAGAGAATTCCACAGACAGAAAATATAAAGTGGTTGCCAGGAATTAGAAGTAAGGGGAAAACGGAGCAACTGCTGATGGCTATGTTTTGTTTCCTTTTAAGTGATGAGAATGTCCTAAAATTAGATAGTAATGATCATGGCACAAGTGTGTGAATGTCCTGAAGGTCACAAAATCATATACTTGACAACGGTGCATTTTACATATGGTACATTTATGATATTACTTAAATTATTATTTGTACTTTATTAGTGCTGTTACAAAAATTAATTTCCCTTGTTTCTTTGTATTTTTTTAATGTAGAGCCAGAAAAGCTTAAATTATGTATGGGCCTCATACATAAGACATAAGGATTCCTTAGGTCTTATACATAAGACCTAAGGAATCCTTTAGTCCACAGGTCCTTTCTGCATAAGCCCTCCATCTCCCCTTTTTCCCACCCTGATCCAAATTTGTCTGGTATGAGGAGTAGGCATTGTTCCAGGCTCTTTCAGAGTCTCAGAGCTCATCTGACCCATCCCATGGGTCAAAGCTGTCACCACAAAATGGCAGCGCTGACAGTTAGCAGTGCTGATCTCTGTGACAAGACTTCAGAAGCTTAGGTCCCACTCCTGAGGTTCAGACTTAGTAGGTCAGGTGAGACCTGACTGGGACTTCTGAGAGCTTTTCTGGTAATGCAGCCAGGTCTGGAATCCCTACGCCAAGCCACCGTCTCAAACAAGTAGCTTGGGACCAAATCTGCTTCCATCACAGAGGTGTTCTATGGACTCCTGTCCATAGAACATAATAAATGTGCACTTCAATTTAATTTAATTGTCGATATTTAACAGCCTGGAACTTTCACATACAAATACAGATTTCTGGCTTCTCTTGCGGCTGAAGCAACTCTGGTCATAGGGCCTGTGTTCCTACGTGGTGACAAGGGTTGACACTGAGCAGTTAATACAAGGCAGCATACTCTGGTTTCCCATCATCCACACTACTCCTTACTGTCTTGCTCAACTGACTTTACTTTCATTATCTGTCTTCCCTGAGCCATTCATTTCCTATGGGTTCTGGGGAACTGAGACCTGTTGACAAGTAAATGTGTAAGCTGCAACCCTCTTAGCTCTTGAATGAGCTAAGCAGACTTTTCTCTCTTTCCCAGCCAGAGAACATCCTATGTGTCAATCAGACAGGACATCAGATTAAGATCATTGACTTTGGGTTGGCTAAAAGGTAAGAGGGTTTTATGTTGGCACTTTTTTGACAAACTCCTGGGGGATTCTTTGTGACTATGTTGGCTAAGATTATCCATAGCTCAGTCAGTCGTTGGTTTTATACACACACACACACACACACACACACACACACACACACATATACACACATATGTATAATCAGTTCACATTTATTTTTAATAATAATCACTATTTTAATCATGAAATCATCATACACTGAGCTCAGCCAGATTTCAAGCATTGGGGCCAAGAAATCTCTCTCTGTGAGGCTGGCTGCTTTCCACTCCGCAGACAGGCCTGTCGCTGCTGCAGGGGCGTCTCTGTGCTGTGGGTTTTGCTGCTGCTTAACAGACGACAGACTGTTCTTCAAGCCACCTGTCAAAGCAGAGATAGAAGCGGTGTTAGAAGGGGGTGCTGGGCGGTTGACTCTATTCATTTCCCATCATTCATCATTCTACCCTTCAGGTTGACCAGGATAATTAGGAAAATGTGTGTGGGTGACCATGTAGGTATGTACCATTCAATGCTGGGGTAGTTCTTGGTACAACAGTGAGAAAATGGAATAATGGTGGACATGGAGCGATTATGAAGGTTAAATTAGATAACACAGCGGTAGTGCCAGCCTGTGACTCAAGCATTAAGTTTCACTGCATACAGTGAACACTGTATATACTAACTAAAATATCCTAAAGTCCCTTAAGTGAAGTACAGATTGTTCCACCGTCCTGACTAGTGGCCATATGTGTGATGAAGGCCTCCTGAATCCAGTACATGCTCACAAATGGGATGCCTAGCCCCATTCCATCCGCTCCTTTGGCAGTGCAAAAGGTGCCTACCTGAGGCTTTGTGTGGTTATGACCGCAAATGTGACCTCTGGTCATCAAAGCCTATGCTAAGGGTCTGGATCTGAAGAGAGGGTCTTGGTGGAGGGTCTCTTGATTAGCTATTGCAATCATGCTGCTATATAATAACCATCCCAACAAGCAATGCTTGACACAATCTTTTATTCTCATCCACACATACTAGCTCATGCTGAGGAATTATGTAAGCCAGTTGTTAAACATGACCATTATTTATGATGAAATTGTGTAAACTTACAGGGAAACACATTATTATAGAAACAAGGGCTAAAATTTCAAAATGTTTTACTTTCTACTGCAGTCACCCACGCTTACTGATGGGTATGTATTCTGAGAAGTGTGACATGCTGGCATCATACATTGTATGTACAGACCTCCATGGTAGAGCATACACATCAAGGCCCCGGGGCCTGCTGGGGCCGCTGTTACGTGTGCGATCCATCATGGGACAACATGTTGTTAGACAACGCTTGTCTGTACTGTTTATGAAGTTATTAATGTCTGTTGTATCTTATGGCAGAAAGACCAGAGATGGTGGCTATTGTGCATTTCTTCTTAGCTATATTCAGAGAGCCACGGTGAAATCGGTATTTACACCACGGAAATTGGCAACTGCTGCAAACCAGAACTTTAAAAAAAATCAGATCATTGGAGATTAAAAATTTACTATTTGGATGGAGTTGGAAAATATGCTCAGTGAACTAAACCAGAAAGAAAAAAAAAATACCGGATGGTTTCGTTCATAGCAGGAGTATAATGGACCAGGCGAGAAAATATCAAGAATAATGAACAGCTATATACCAGAGACATTTTGTGGGGGTGGAGTGGGGAATGGGAGAAAAAATGGGGGAGGAGGGAAGAGGGAAGTGCACGGGACTATGGTGATGGCACATGGGTGACTTGGTGATGGAAAACACACGGGGATTACAACTTAGATGAAAAAAAATGTACAAAATGATGTAAAAATAAACTATTATATATATATATATATATATATATATATAAATATTTACTCACGCTCCACTGCTTGGGAGTCACCAACTTAGAGTGAACTGAACTTGGATGCAAGAAGGTCCTGCTCCTTGTCGTGGTGGCAGATCAGCCAGCCCTCACCAGAGAGACACTGACATGTCATAGCCACACAAATCCATAACTTAGTTAGGATTCACTCTTGGTGTTGGATTCTGTAGGTTTGGACAAATGCATAATGACATGTTGTCATCATTATAGCATCACAGAGGCAGTTTACCACCCTAAAAAGTTTCTGTGCTCTGCTTACTCACCCTCCCTCCCCACAACCCCATAGTTTTTCCTTTTCCATAATATTCTATAGTTGGAAATCATGTCATTTAGCCTTTTCAGAATGAATTATTGGCTTAGTATTGTAGATTGGCTCCTGCATGGCTTTTCATGACTTACTAGTTCTTTTGAGCACTGAATACTATTCCATTCCTGGATGTACCACAGTTTGCTTATTCATTTTCTTACCAAAGGAAATCTTGGTTGCTACCCATTAAATTCTAGCCAGACATCATCTTCTTCAACAGTGATTCTAAAAACCACCTTTCACATCATCTTTCTTCCTAACCTTCCTAAAACCATGTCCATTTTTCTATTTTTTTTTGTAATTGCACATAAGAGTAAAATTTACCACCTTTTAAGACTGTTAAGATTAGCTTAATAGTGTCAAACATACTCCCATTGTTGTGTAAACAATCTCCAGAATTTTTTCCACCTTGCAAAACCTTCCACCATCTCTGTCTCTATGAATTTAATTATTCTAGGTATCTATCTCATAGAAGTTTGGTTGACTTGTTTCATTTAGTATAATGCCCTTGAGGTTCATCAAGGACGTTAGAATTTTCTTTGAGTTTTGGCCCACTGTTTGAATGTATCACATTTCGTTTATTCATTCACCTTTTGGTGACTGTGATGGAACATGGAGAAATAAACATTTCTTTGAGATCATGTTTTTAATCCTTTTGGATATATACCCAAAGATAGAATTGGTAGATCATTGGTAGGAATTCTACTTTTAATTTTGGGGGGAACTGCCATAATGTTTCCCATGCTAGCAGTACTATTTTACATTCCCACCTCTAATAGTTCCCAGCTTTCCAACATTCTAACCAACACTTACTATTTTGGGGTGTTTTTGATAGTGGGTCTCATTGTGGGTTTGAGGTGCATCTCCCTGGTTATTCAGGCTGACCATTTTTCCTCTTGCTCTTACTGTCGTCCTAACCACATTTACCCACATACAGAGTGGTCCCCCAAATACAGCTTCATCTACCCCACTTGTCTGTGCTCATTCCTGTGGCTGCATTGCCGAATAAGATTGCTACATTGACCTTCTCTCCCTTCTAAATCATAAATACCAGGAGAACTGTGGTTTTCTGCTTCTCCCAGTGACTTAGGAAAGCCTGAATTTAGGGTCAGGTGTATGACACATGTGGTGGGCTGTGAAGTGCAGACAACATAGCTGACAGGACCCCTCCAGGAATTCGTCCCCACATCCAAACCTTTTCCCAGGCCACACTTCCATGGTGCTGTGTACCCCTTCTCTGCAGGTACAAGCCTCGGGAGAAGCTAAAGGTGAACTTCGGCACCCCTGAGTTTCTTGCTCCGGAAGTTGTCAACTATGAGTTTGTCTCATTCCCTACAGACATGTGGAGTGTGGGAGTCATCACTTACATGCTGTGAGTGGGGGGCTGGACAGAGGGGAGGGGTCTGGCCGAGGATGGGCCTCCTGGAGGGGGGCAGGGGCCTTCTTTTCAGCACAAATCTGGGGGAGTAGTTTATTTGGAAGGTATTCCAGGAAATACAACAGGGGAGAGGGAAAGGGAGCCGGAGGAGCAGGAGGACAGGAGGGGAAGGCAGCCAGTGTTTCCCCGCCAGTCAGCATTGTGGGCATCTGGGGTGTTCTCCTGTGGGGAACTCTGGGATCCATTTAGGAAACACCTTCTTGGAGTTATTCCACTGGAGGGTGGGGATGTTGGAGTGCTTATGCACCAGTTCTAATCAGTTATTCCTTGTGAGCTCATCCTGGGGGCATGACTTCCCTGAGACTTTGGGGGGAATAACATAACTTTAACTGGAGAGAAAGCCCGCAGCAAAGCAGTGCAGGTGCTGTGGCCCTGTGGGGCCAGGGACTCTGAAGTGGTCAGAAGAGAGGGAGGCCAGATGCTTACATTGCCTCTCCGACCCGGTGCTCTGAGAGGGGATCTGTGCACAGACTAAACATTCTCCACTCTCTGTGGATGTTCCTAGTTGTTTCTTGAGGCCGACCAAGAAACAAAGATCCATGCTTTGCTCCAAATGTTCTCTCATGTATAACTGCCGTTTTGTTCCTGGGCTTTGAATGTGTGTCTTGCTCTGGCAGGAGAAGCTCAAGGCCCAAGGCCCAGTGGTGTCCTGTCTCTCTACCCGCACTCTGGAAAAACTACTGTCAGTTTTTCTTTGGCCCCTGAGGCCTGGGACTATTTAAACAAGCCTACATATCTCAGAGGCATGCTGAGCTATTTTCAAATAAGCCAATCTGTACCTGGTAAATGCCAGACCTGCTCTTTACTTCAGGGTAAGGGGGAAAGAGGTGAGCAATAGGGGGACTTTACTTGGAATACTTCTTGCTTCCAATTTTCCAACTTTGGACTTCTTAACCTAACTGAACACTGGCCCATCTCATGTGGAGAAGTGATGGAGATGCTTTTCTTTTAAACCCTTCTAGTTCTGGTTAATACTTCTTGAACCTCATAAGATTCTTCTCTATCCTGCTGATGTGCAACAGCAGGTGTGACTTCCACATACTGACGGTCCTCTCTCTCCTCTGTAGACTCAGTGGTTTGTCCCCATTTCTAGGGGAGACAGATGCAGAGACCATGAATTTTATTGTGAACTGTAGCTGGGATTTTGATGCTGACACCTTTGAAGGTCTATCAGAGGAGGCCAAGGACTTTGTCTCCCGGCTGCTGGTTAAAGAGAAAAGGTACCTTTACTGCTTGTCACCGGGGCCATCCTGATGGTGCCCAGCTTCCTGCTGGGCACCAGGAAGCTCAGGCTAGAGCTGGGCTCCTAAGGACCAACTCCGCCCAGGGTTTCTTAGTCTGACACGTCTTTAGAGCAAAAGAGTTAGCCTGGAAAGGAAAGAAGGAAATCAATTAAAAATAAACACGTAGTCTGTACGATATACCAGGTAGGAGGGAAACCTCAGCTGGGGTCCATCATCAGTGACTAGTTCAGGGACATGAAACATTGAAGTTGGAGGGAGTTGATTTTTAGTGTCATTCTCTTCCAGGTCTTATTTTGATAATTCTATTTGAATTAATTACTCAGGTAACTGTGAGTAAATATAGAGACAATTAACCAATTTGCAACATGATGGCCTAAGGGTGGGATCTTCCCATCACATATAACATTGTAAACCAATATTATCTCAATAAAAATAACTTTTAATTACAAAAAAAAATAATAAACAAGTAGGAGGGCCTAGTTAAAGGTGGCATAAAGGCTAAAGTCTCAAAGCTACAAAGCTATTGCCAGCCAGTTTAGCATGAGTGCAATCCCTACCACACCCCCCACCCCTCCCAAGTAGGGAGCTGACCCCCAAGGCACAGCAGACCTTTCCTAATGCTCCCTTCAGCAGTGTATTTCAATCAATCTGCCTATTCTGATCCCCACTCTGTCTGTGGTTAATCTCCTCTCCCCCACATCTCTGGCCTACATCCCAGTTCTTGCATGCATGCATAAATAAATAAAAATAAATTAAGAAAAATAAACAACTAGGAGCATAGCAAATTTGTTCTTTCTGTTGCTATTAATAAGCTGATATGGGGGAGGAGTGATGAGTTAAGGAGATGAATAAAGGCCAGAAAAATCCATTTCTTGATCATAAAGGCCATCAGCAGTGATATCAAGGTCCCGGATGTAGCCACTGGCTTTCTGATAGGCTGCTGAATGGGAATGACCGGAAATGACCCAGGAGTGAGGCTAAAATCTGAGCTCTTAGATGCCTCTATTGTTTAGTTTCTTTCTTATTGTGAAAAGTTTGGTGAGAGAAAAAGATTCCTAATAGAGATGAACAAGTTGACATTATTTTGTGGAAGGATGTTCTTTCACTTCTTAATAGCAATCCCAGGCACAGCTGGCCTTTCTAAACCCTGCCTCTCTGGGAGGTGGTGATTAATCACTGAAATATGTTCTTTCTAGACTACAGGGAGCATTTGCTGATGACTTTTTTTGCACTTTAAGGAGAAAAATTTTTGAACCAGGAGTTCCCTTTTTAGTAGCAGCATGAATCTGCCTAAGTGATGAATCTACTTTATTGACTCGGGCTTCCTACCCAACTGGAATACATTTTTGGAAACCAGAAAAGACACCTCAGCTAAAAGTCCCAACTCCTTTGATTTCACAGCTGCAGAATGAGTGCCACACAGTGCCTGAAACATGAGTGGCTGAATAATTTGCCTGCCAAAGCTTCAAAATCTAAAGTGCGCCTCAAATCCCAGTTATTGCTGCAGAAATACATGGCTCAGAGGAAATGGAAGGTATTTTTTTTTTCTCTTAGCAAAGGTAACACTTGTCTCTTTCATGTCTTTTGAAAGAATTATTGCTAAGTTTTCACTTACATTTTGATTTTATGTAGAAAGATTATTTAGAAAAAGAGGGGGGAGCGGCCCTCCCTGGTGGCGCAGCGGGTTGAAGCACAGCACTGAGAATCTAAAAGCCGCTTCCGCATGAGTTCGATCCCCGCCTGCCCCGGAGGTGACCACATGGCGTGGCAGACCTCTCCTGACCCGCCT
>NW_004567129.1:752020-753946 GCF_000260355.1 Condylura cristata | reverse complement strand
CAGCCTGTTTTGCTCGCCACTCTGTTTCTGGTGAAACCTCTCACTACTCCTGCACCACTGACCTGTACCCCAGTTCTATATTCATAAACAAATAAATCTGAAAAAAAAAAAAAATGGCACAGACCCAGAAGGACCAGCATAACAGTGGCCTTTCCTGCACACTTAGGTAGACACTTGAAGGGACAGAATGAAAGCTGAGTGTTTGTCTTCATTGAGGTTTGTGAGTCCTCTGGACTGTAGCTTGAGCCCTGCTGTCTCCAAATTTCAGACTCGCTCCAGGGCTGCCAGTATGACTACCCCTGAGTAGCCCTGAGTACTGCGAAAGCCTCCTGGCCTTTAACATTTTCTTTATGATGTTCGTACCAGGGACTTAAAATTTGTCTTAAGAACAGTTGTTCTCCAGGGAAATGTCTTTCCAACATTTTCATATTGATGCGGATCCTCACTCAGAAACAACCCACAGTGCCTTAGCTGGAGAACCAGCGCACGGGTGGAAAAAAGTTCACAGCTGCTTAACAGGATGCGTCCATTCTAGGGTATTTGGTTTTCTTTTTTTGAAAAATGCTGGTCATAACCATTGATTTCTTTTTGTGACCCACTGGTGAGTGTGGATCATACTTTGCAAACCCTGCTCCAGGCGCTCCATCCTCCTGTGGTGAGGGCAGCATGTGGTAACTGCTCACTTCCCTCAGGCTCCAAACACATCTGGGTGTCCTGGGAGAATTCTGCTCTAATTTTGCGAGAATCTTGCTTTCCCGTTTAGATGGTCAATTTTAAACAATCCTAAGTAGCTAAGCTTGTTTAAATCCTTTTCTTCTTTCTTCTTAAAATAACTGGCCTATAAATACACCTCTTTTCTCTCCTTGCCTGAAGAAACATTTCTATGTGGTGACTGCTGCCAACAGATTAAGGAAGTTTCCGGCATGTTTCTAACCTTCAGCTACGCTGCTTCCGGGGACCCGACAAGTACTGAGACCGGTGGTGAAGTGATGATTCAAAATTTTCAATAATCTGTGTCTTTGCTAATATTGAATCCATTGTATGAAATGTGATTCTTGCCTTCCTTCAGGATGAAAGTGACCCAGAAACTTTTGTTCCATACGATTACTAAATTTGAAATGTTCTATTTACTTTTCAGCTATTTCTACTTTTGGTGACAAATGAAGGCACGATTTAGGAAGATAGCAAAGCTTCTACTTTGCATATGTCAAATTTAAATGCTGACCCTTCCCCGACACGGTGCATGTTACTCAGTAGAATTCTCTGAAGAATTCCTAGAATTTTGGTTTGAGCAAGTGTGAGCCAATGTTTAGTGCCCGACCCTGCCTCATCTGAAGTGCTGTGGATTTAGGGCCATGTTCCTAGAGTGTTTTAATTTGTGCTACTTTTTGAAAAACTAAACACACATCCTTTAATATTTTTGAGATCTCAAAATAGACCAACTGTTTTGGCCAAATCAGAACCGTTATTTTGAATATGCTTTTAAAATCTGCACCCTCTCCCTCTGCTGACATGGGCATCTTGCTCCTGCCCTCCCTTCCTGGGATGTCAGTCCAAGATCTCGGAAGTCGGGCAAGTGAAATGCAGTATGTGAAAGAAGTATAAAAATGTACTGATGATCATGGATGGAGCTGGGAGGGCTCAGGCTTAGTGAAATAAGCCAGAAAGAAAGGGGAAAATACCGGATGGTTTCACTCATAGTAGGAGCATAAAGGACCAGGGTGGGGAAAATAATAATGAACAACTATATGCCAGAGACATTTTAGGGGGGTGGAGTGGGAAATAGAATCAAAAGTGGGGAGGGGGGGAGTGCATGGGACTATGGTGATGGCACACGGGTGATTTTGGTGATGGGAAGCCCACAGGGATTACAACTGAGATGGAAAAAGGGCACAGAATGATGTAAAAATAAACCATTAAAATTTT
>NW_004567129.1:736728-751882 GCF_000260355.1 Condylura cristata | reverse complement strand
TCCCCTCAGCAGTGTACTTCATCGATCTGCCTGTTCTGTTCCCCACTCTGTCTCTGGTGAATCCTCTCACCCTCCGCATCTCTGGCCTGTACCCCAGTTGTGTATGAATAAATAAATAAATCTTTAAAAAAAATTTTAAAAAAGGGCAAATATTAAACCTCAATTTAAAAAAATGTACTGATGTTCAGCTTTCTGAGAAAACACAGAAAGGATATATGAGGAGCGGATAAAGGAAAACTGTCTCCTACTGCTTTACCAAGGATATACCACTTTCAATATTAGTTAATCAATTATAAATTTTATAAATTTAATCAGTTTATAAGATGAAGGAGGAGTACTTTATTATTCCAAAGTGGACAGTTCTTTTCATTCCCTTTCTTTGAACCCGATTTTTTGGAGCTACTCCTCTGATCTCCTCGGGTCAGTACTTTTAATTGGAGTAATTACTTTCAGTTTTGAATTAGCCTTGCAACATTTTCACAGCCTTTCAAGATATTTGTCCCAGAATATTTGTCGCCTTTTGGAGCAGAGGACATGGGTGTGGGAAGTGAAGCTATAACGGCTATGTTAGGCTTGCTGCTGCTGCTGCATTTCTCAAGTTGTAACTTTTTTTCTGGAAAACTAACCTTTGTTGTGAAGGTCACGTTTTCAGAAGTACAGCCAGGCTTACTCCCAAAGCCGGCCAGCTGATGAATCAGAGTCAGAAGAGGTGGCTGCTGGAAGCCTCACTTATGAGAGAATAACAGTGATTTGGCAAAATGCTGTGTATTTCAGCATCAGTTACCTCTCAGAAAAAGGTTCTTTTGAGAGCAGCCTCAAGAAGGAGCTGGAAAGGGCATCTTACGGTTCTCTCTAGTGGGTGATTCTTACCTTGGAACTTCAGTTTCTTGGACATTGGCATGAAACGTCCCCTCAGAAAAATGTAGTTTGTTATCCCGATCTAGAGCAGCACTAACAAATATAATGAACCATATAAATATTATTAATATCTCCTCTTAAGAAAACCCAGTGAAAATAATTTCATAATTATTTAACACAATTCATCAAAAACATCATTTCAGTATGTAGTCAATATAAAAGTTATTAAGGTGTTTTAGATTTCTTTTTAATGCTAAGTCTTCAAAATCTGGCATGTAATTTATACTAAAATATGTGTTGATCCAGACACTAGGTTTTTGTCGTACATCATCTTTTTTAGATGTCATTAAGTTTACTGTGGAAAAGCTCGAGTTTCTGGAAACATTTAAATGTTTTCTAATAATTAAATTAAGTATTAAAATTAAAAGCTAGAAATTTGGTCCTGCAATAACTGTATTTTAAGTGCTTCAAGACAGGTTACCCATGGTTAGTGCCATCTCTGTTGGGCAAGGCCAAGCTAACAAGAATCCCTGACCTGCCACATGTTCTATTTCGTTAGAGAAATAACTTCTCTCCAAAGTTTCTTTGAAGACTTTGTATAGTCTGGGCCCGCGCCAATGAGAGAAAATAAGGATTTGGGCCTCCCTAGATGAAATTTGAAGGAGCGTTTATGAAGCTTTAATTTTTTTTGGAATATTTTTAGTTTTCTACTTTGCTGGGATATACTTGGGTCAAATTTTTAGATTGCAACAGTGCTGGTATCAGTCATTTTAATAGGACTTTCCCATTTGAATGAATTGTTGGAAATTGCTAGCAGGGACATTTCAAGTGGAAGTCAGGACCCACTTTTTCCACCTAATCAGACTGATGAGAGTGTGAGGTCAGTGCATTTCTTCTACTGGTCATGGATATGTATCCAAACAAACTTCATGCCTGTACTTTCACCTAGTAGTTCCAGTTTTAGAAATTTATCCCTCACTAGTACTTGAAGAAATACTATTGAACTTCTTCCCATTGTTACTAATGGCTTGAAAACCCACAGTTATTGACCACAAGTGTGGACCTAGATTTGACCCTGACTTGCGCAAACCAGCAATAAAAAGATTTTTGGGACATATTTTAAATTGCATTTTTAATGATGAAAAATTATATTGATTTTATAGATTTCTACTGTAGTACTGTTACTAATGACCTGAAAACCCACAGTTACTGATCAGTATGGGTTTAAAGTTTGCCACACTCCTGTGCAGGAATGTCCTGTAGCTAATAAAGACAGATCTAGATGTACTGACAACCATCTTTTTTAATTATAAAATTATTATTACTGAACATTATATAGTATCATCCCACTGTTATATACATTTACATTAAAATGTTCTAAGGCTTGCAAGAAACTTAACAGTGGGGTATGAAAAGCAGGTGATGGGGAGAGAAGAAATGGTACTCTACAACTTTCTGAGTTGTTTGATTTTGTTATGATGAGCATGTATTGCTTTTATAATTAAAAATTAGCAATCCGGGCCCTCCTTGGTGGTGCAGCGGGTTAAAGCATAGCACTGAGAATCTAAAGCCTCTTCCGCATGAGTTCGATTCCCGCCTGCCCCGGAGGTGACCACATGGCGTGGCAGACCTCTCCTGACCCGCCCGCTGCTCCCCTCAGCAGTGTACTTCATTGATCTGCCTGTTCTGCTCCCCACTCTGTCTCTGGTGAAGCCTCTCGCCGCCCCTGAGCCTCTGGCCTGTACCCCAGTTCTGTATGCACAAATAAATAAATCTTAAAAAAAAAAAATTAGCAATCCAATGTCAAGTGTGGACCTTGTTTACTTAAAAGCAGTAATGGTAGTTTTTTATTCCTTGGGAGGTAGCTATGTGTTTATTTCTTAAATTAGCTGAGCAATGAGGAAACTGCCTTAAGGTAAATTGTCCAAATGCCTTAGGAATTCTTCCTATAATTTTTAACATATTTACACTCTTAGTGATGGAAACTAAGACTAAATTTGCTGACTTGAATAAACCAGCATAAAAAGATTTTTGGGACATATTTCTAAATTGCATATTTGATGATGAAAAATCCTACTGATTCGTGGATATGATAATGGCAGTGTGGTTATAGTGTAGATTCAATGACATCAAGAAGAAAACGGAGATAGACCTTAATGAGTGTGGCAAAATCTTGTTCATTGTTGCATCTGGATTATCAGTTTGGGATTCAGTCGACTGTGTACTTTACTGAGCAGTATATTTGAAAATTTTCATAATAAAATACTGTGAAAATCAGTTAAGCCATGAAGAACTGCAAAAGAACTGAGCTTCCAAGTCTTGATGAGAATACTGAAACATATGTGCTCAGTGATGTAAGTTTCCATCACTAAGAGTATGAATGTGTTAAAAATTATAGCAAGAATTCCTAAGGCATTTGGATGATTGCTTTTAGGCAGTTTCCCCATTGCCCAACTAATTTAAGAAATAACCACATATATGCATCCCAAGTAATAAAAAAACTACCATTACCTGCTTTTAAGTAAAGGGGAGAGGGGTCACTAGCAGTTGTATTTATTCTCATGCAGCGAACAACAAAAAGGAAATATTCAGGATGATAGAAAATATCTGAAAATTGAGAGTATCACAGGCATATGATAAAATGTTCTTCATTACTTATCATCAGGGAAATGCATCAAAATCACAATGAAGTACCACCTCACACTTATGAGGATAGCCCATATTAAAAGAAAAAAAAATAACTACAAACAAACAAATGCTGGTGAGGGTGTGAAAAAGGAACCTTCTTACACTGTTGGTGCGAATCTAGACTGGTCCAGCCCATATAGAAAGCCATGTGGACACTAAAAATGGGTCTGCCATATGACCCAGTGATTCCACTCCTAAGAATCTATCCAAGGAAGACACTAATTTGAAAGAAAACCTGCAGTCTTATGTTTATTTGCAGCATTATTTACAACAGCCAAGATATGGAAACAACTTAAATGTCCCAAAATAGATGAATGGTTCAAGAAGATACACACACACACACACACACACACAAACACACACAATGGAATACTACTCAGCAATCCATAAACCTGTAAACTCATGTCATTTATGGCAACATGGGTGGACCTTGGAAAGACTTATGCTAAGCAAAATAAGCCAGAAGGAGAAAGACACCCCATGATTTCACTCACAAGTGAATACAGAGCAATCAAAAGGTCAAAGACAAACCTTGAAAGCTGGCGTCCAGGAAGGGATGGGGAGAGAATAGGGGTGAAAACAAGAGGGGAGGAGCAGGGTGGACTCTGGGGGAAGACTCTGGGGGCTTTGGTGGTGTGAGAACAATGGTGAGGGAGAAATCCTATGCTGTCAAAATTAACAAGGATGTAAGAAAAAGGAGTCTCCCTGGTGGCACAACAGGTTAAGCTGCAGCACTATGAAGCTATTTGCAGCCACTGCAATATAAGTTCAATTCCTGGCCAGGGAGCTGACCCACCTAGCATGGCAGAATTCTCCTGTCCTCTGCTCCCCTCAGCAGTATATTTCAATCAATCTGCCTATTCTGCTCCCCACTCTGTCTCTGGTGAATCCTCTCACTGCCCTCACCTCTCGCCCACACCCCAGCTCTTGTATGCATAAATAAATAAATCTTAAGGGAAAAAAAGGATGTAAGAAAAAGGTACTTCATTAAAAGCTAACAATAAAAAGAAAATATCTGCAAGTCATAAATATATATGTATATACTATATAGTGTGTGTATATATTTATCTATATTATATAAAGAACTCCTATAATTCCACAATAAAAAAACAAATGGGCAAAAATCAAAACAAACATTTCTTCATATAAGATGTACAAATGACAAATAAGCATGTGAAGTGCTCACTGATTAAGGAAATGAAAATCAAAACCATAGAGATACTGTTACAGGGCAGGGAGAGGGGCACTCCTCAAGCCCCAAACCTGCCTGCTCTAAGTGGGTTCTGCCATCCGCCGCATCAAGACAAAACATATAAAACTTTAATGAAAAGGGACTTTAATACAGTGAATATACAATACGGAACACAAAGAATGTAATGTCTAAATCAAACACCTGAAGTGACCCATCCCCTCATGGGCAAATGTCAACCCAAAAGGGACTGGCCCAGAGCAAGGCCTGAAAGCTGCCACAAGACTAAAGCACCTTCTGGCTGGGACCCATGGAAAAGGGTCAGAAATGGCCAGACAAGTCTGGGAGGAAAAGAGCAAAATCAAAATCAATATAAACACTGCCATAGTCACCTCCCTACAGGTATCTCACCCACATCTGCCTTCACCAGTCCAGGGTCAAGAAACAAGCCCGGTTTCTCCCTCACGTGCTTGCTGCTCCATGTGGCTTCCTTAGGTCTCCGTCTGGCTCTCCATCCGACTCTCCATCCTACTTCCTTCTTTTCTTCTCCTTTTTCTCTGCTCAGCTCCACCTCCTTCTGGGTGGGGCAGGGAACCTGGAACTTCCCCTTTTCCTAGGGGCCACCCTGTTACAATACCACCTGACACTCATTAGAAAGACTTATATAAAAACCAGAAAACAACAAATGTTTGGAAAATAAGTGCTGCCCAGGATGTGGAGAACTGGAACCATATGCACTGTTGGTGGGAATGCAGATGGTGCAGTCACTAAGGAGAATAGAAAAGTGGTTCTTCAAAAATTTATAAATGGAATTATCATATATATGACCTACCAATCCCACTTCTGGGTATAAATACAAAAAAGAGAGAGAAAGTAAGGTCTCCAAGAGATATATATATATATACCTCTATGTTCATAGCGGCTTTTTCACTACAACCAAAAAGTGATTAGCATTCCAAATGTCCATTGACAGATGAATGGATACATAAAATGAAACGTGACCAAATAATGAAATATTATTCAGCCTTAAAAAAGGAAGGAAATCACATTTTATCCTGACAATTCTGTGGGGAAGCTATTATTATAGATGAAAAACTGTGGCTTAGCGAGGACAAGTGACTTTCCATAGTCAACAGCTTCTCAAATGAAGACCTGGTGTCATTAACAAAAAAAAAAAAAAAAAAAGGAAATTGGGCTCTCCCTGGTGGAGCAGGTTGAAGCACAGCACTAAGAAGCTGAAGCCACTTCCGCATGAGTTCCATCCCTGCCTGCCCTGGAGGTGATCTATATGAGCGGCTCCTCAGCCTACTGGGGTCATCTGCCTGATAGACCACCACCTCCCCTCAAGGCAGGTGGTCTGCAGAGCAGTCTCTATTACCTGGCTTAACTTCCTTTCCTGCCTTGTTCTGTCTATATAAGTTCCATGTGGTACAGCTCCTTGGAGCTCCTTTTTATCTACTAGATGGGATGAATCATTGTATGAAGTCAAGTAAGATTTTTAAAAAGTACTCAGTTGCTTTTTTCAAACCTCTTTAGATCATTATGATGAATGATTCCATTTTTATGAGGTACCTAGTCAAATTCAGAGCAACACAGTGGTGGTGGCCAGGCCTGGGAAGCAGTGACAGGTGTCTGAGGGGCCGAACAGGAGTCAGTATTGCAAGATGACGACTTCCAGAGTTGTGTACTAGCATGGATGTATGTGACGCCAAACTGTATACTTAACATTTTTAAAGATGGAAAATTTTATGTGACCTGGTAATGACTAGATTGCGTTTTGACCTGCTAGAAATCTAAATCTTGGCACCAAATAAAAACAAATTATGTATCTTCTTAAAATAAATGGGGAAAAGACTCATTTATCCACTTCTATTCAAAGTAACAAAAGCTACTGTTTAGTGAACGCCTTCTCAGTGCCATGCACTTTACAAATATGACCTTTAATCTTCATTAGGTAGTTTCCATTTTATAAATGAGGAAATTCAGGCTCAGTAAGATTTTGAAATTTCCTTTGGGTATTATTACTGACACTAGATAACTTTAAAACTTAGAAGCAGTTGCTTTATAGCATTCTTCAAGGAAATATTGAATTAGATCACATACTCTTTTAATTTTAGAGAAAGTTATATCTGGCATGATGACTCACAAGTCCCTAGCAACTTATCTTCCATAAAGACCTTTTCCATAGTTTAAAAATAAGTAGCACTTAGAATGGCTTTATTTTTCAGACTGTGGATACCAACTAAACAAGCCTGAGTTATTTCTGGATATTTTAATGTAATGCTAATGTGTATCTTTCTGTATATATTCATGTGTTTCTGTCTATATTCTAATACTTAAATACTGATACCAGATGTTGGAGATCCCTAAGGCATGAGGTGCTGAGATAAGGAAAATGTTGGGGTCGTGACCGGAAGACTGGTCAGCCTGGGCCTGGAAGCCTGGCCGTGCGCAGATCACGATGTCCTCTTCTGTCAGCAAAGCTAAGCTTAAGAAACAGGCAGTATTAGAAAGGGAGTAGAATATACCTGATAACGCAGGACCTTGGCGGTGAATGCGGCCGGACAAAGCTAAATACTAAGAGAATGATTGATTGTCTAGTGACTAGGGGGGGAAAGGGTGGAGTGTGCCCACAAAAATGAGTTACACCTGGCAGTCGGGATGCTTGAGCCAGGAATGAGAGACCTCGTGTCCCGGGCCTGCTTCTCTTAAACTCTACTTTGTGTCTGTCGTTCTTTATTTCCAACTTCTTTCGGACCCCTTTCCTTATCTGCTCACCAGAGCTGTCTCTGGCAAGAGGCGACTGGGACCTGAGGGAGGATAAACTCGGAAACGTGCAAAAGGGATGCTGTAGCTAGAGCCGATTTCACTGTGAAGGCGAGCCTTCCTGGACCCGGGAAGCGTCAGTACTCTCAGGGAAGCAATGGGCAAACAAGCTTTAACAGCCTGGAAAAAGACCCGCAGACCCAAATAAGTTTTCAGTTGAGTCTGTCTATTCGCTCTTAAAAACATGGATAATAGTCTCACTCTCATGCAGAGCAATTATAAAGAACAATTTAGAGGTCTCAACTCACCCTGGGATATAAGGGGTCCAATAAAAGAGCTCACTCAATTTTTAAAGGCAATTAAAACCTAAGGTCCCAGGTCCTCAAAGAGGACTCTCAAAAAAAATTTTTTTTTTAAATCTTGGTAGAAAAATTTAGAGGCAACGCCTGTCTCTCATTTTAAATCATGGAATGTATGTCAGTCACTAGATAAAAAAGTTTTCGTCAGGCCAATGGAGCCCAGCCATAACTCAGCCGGAGCTGCCCTCCCTGCTCTCCTGGCAGCAGCCACAGCATGGGTATGTGGGCACCCAGAGAGGGCTGTTGTCTCTGGCAGATTTGGAGCCACTCATAAAAACGTATTTCAGAAAAAGCAATTGGAGAAAAAAATGCTTCAAGCCTTTCCTGTTAATTACTTCAGGAGGAAGCCAGGGTCCCGAGCACTAGAGTTTTGCCATATGCTCTTTTTAAAAAAATTCTAAAAAGGTATTTCTAAAAATGGCATTCAGAGTTCATTCACAATTGTCAAGGGCATAGAAAATGGTATGAGTATATGAGACTTAGGCTGTGGCTGGCTGTAGGGCCGCCCCTGTCTCAGCCATTCGCAGGTCTCTATTGCCTTCCTCTTGGGGTCTGGAATTCCCTTTGTCTGCCTTGAGATATTGTCTTGATTCATTCTATGGACAAAAAACCGATTTCCCTGCATTTTCTTAATCTTAAAGCTGTTTAAGGTAAAAACTGCTGAATTACTTTGGACTTAATAAAAGCTGTACAAAATACTTAATTGAGTAAATAAAACCTCAAAATTGCTTATTGGACCTACAAAGTGTTGAGGTTCTTGTTAAAATTATTTAACCTAGTAAAAATACAATATTTTGAGCTAAATTCCAAATTTTGATGAAAGTCTAGAAATGGACAAACTGTAAAAATCTACTTCACTTGTCCTCAAAAGGAAGTGTTCTTTTTGACTTAAAAATGTGCTGGGTGGGCCTCCTTGGTGCTGCGAGGGGAATATATTAGCACTAATTAGCAGGATTTGAATGGACCATCTCTTATCCCAGTGAATAAGAAGTTGGTATAATTTTGTATAATCTTTGATTTTTATTGGTAATAATTGATAGGAGTTAAATTAGCTCTCCAAGTGTTCTGATACTTTTCTATAAAGGCAACTGAAAAGAAAGGATAGTCAGATAAAAAGTAACCAGGGATACATATACACAATGGAATATTACTCAGCAATCAAGATATTCCAAAACTACCATTAAAAACTAAGGGGAGCTACTCAAAAAGTCCTCAACTCACAACTTACAAAAGATGAGGAGACATTCCTCTGCTATACAAATTGCTCAAGTGCTTATTACACTGGATTTTTTTTTTTTTTTTTTTTGGCTAATGCCTCTTGCTGCTTTTTCTTTTGGCACAGAATGACAGACTAATTTCCAGTAATGGTGGACTTTCATACTGGACATGTATAACCAATACTGACGACTGATTGTTTCTTCTTTAAACATACACTGAAAGCCTAAAAAGAACTGTCTCCCAAGGCTACACTCTGAAATCTGCACTTAAAAAACAAAATAGGGGGAGAGAGTGTGTTTCTGTTTTATCACCTACAGGACCACTTGGGGTTCCAGCAAAAAAGCACCAATCTTATTCCAGAGCCTGGTCATTAGAAATCCAGCTGCCACTCAGCATGCCACCTTTATGGATCCAAAGAAGAAAGGAGGATCCCTTCCCCTCGACTGCAGTCTTCTGAAACATAAGGTCAAGACTTGATGTCCTTGAGGCTGCTGTATTTGAACTTGACAAATACAAGCCCTCTGGACACCAGACTCAGTTGTGGCTTATTGTGGTACCATTCTCTGGAACTCCTAATCCTTTCTGTACAGCCCCTCCTGGAAAGAGGCAAGACAGTAGTAACATTAGACTCCAGGCCACCACCTTAAAGAGACTAGCAACAATTGCAGCAAAAACCACAAAATGCCACATTGACACTTTTGAACAACATTGCCTATTGGCTAAACCCAACACAAGTGGTTCTCAGGTCTCAATGTGGGGAGTTTGGATTTTGCTTCATACAAGTTTATTGTTGTTAAATTTTTCTTGTCATTTTAAAAGCCCTGTGCTGCCTGTTGTGGAAGACTTTTTGTAGAAGCCAGCTGATCTCCCTGTAAACGGGGGCCTCCCTATTATTCATTAGGCTGATCCTTGTCTTTGCACATCTGTTATTCTGTATAGTCCTCTACAAAAGCAATGAAAACAACAACTAAACACTCCCTCCATATTCACTGTCAAGACTGCACTAAAAAACAAAAAAAGGGAGATTAATATTAGAGACTCCTAAGGAGTGAAGTGCTGAAACAAGGAGAACGTCACGGTTGTGACTGAAGACTGGTCAACATGGGCTAAAGACTGGCTGAGGCCAGACCATGATGTCCTTTCTTGTGTCAGCAAAGCTAAGCCTGAGAAACAGGCAAGATTAGAATGAGAGTGACATATATCTGATGCCACAGAACCTTGGCAATAAACGTGTGCTGGACAAGGCTAAACACTGAGAGTGATTCCTTGTACTTGGCACTCAGAAGCTTTGCTTCCCTTGGATCCCCCTTCTCTTAAATCTTTTGTGCCTGTCAGTTCTTTATTTTCAAGTTCTTTCAGATCCCTTCCCTCAACCCTGCTCACCAGAGCTGGTCTCTAGCACCAGGTACTGTGCTAAACGCTTTACAGAGTGGCTCAGTTACTTTCCAAATTATTCTCTGAGGCAGAGGCTGTTTTCACTTCTACTTATATCTGGGACATAATGAAATTAAGTTGCTTAATGAAATTAAGGTGTTAAATGGCTAATAAGGGTTTTAAATCCATTAAGTCTGACTGAGTGTGCTTTGGTGAGCAACATATTTCAGTGGGAAGCAACCTAATTTTTTCCTGGTAGAGTAGAACAGCTTTTGGCATAGCAAGGGTTTCCCCAAACTGATGGGGAAGGCATTGATGACAAGCGCAACTGAATGCATACAAAAATAACATTTATTAATATAGGCTGTACCATATATTGATTTAGTCAAACCAAAAATTTACACACTTAAGTAAAACCCATAAAATTCTAATCAGTCTGAATTTTATGCATTCAATATGACAAGGGTTCTTTTGCTTAAAACAAAACAATAAAGCAGAATGGTTCCAATTCCATTTCGTAGAGAATGCAGATGTGTGGAAAGCGAGACAATGTCAACGAGGCTCTGTGGCTGTTCTAATGACTCTGCTGCCCACAGCAGGAGCAGCCTGCTGCCCAGTGCCCAGTGCCAGTCACTGTGCTATTAAGATCTAATTGTGGTCTTAGGATTCTTGTCATAAAAGTTTAAACAAAACTCCAAAGCCCTTAGATCCTCCTTGGGGTGGCGGGTTGGCAGAAGCTGACTTGCAGCACATGGCATTGTAGCAGCTGAAATCACTCTGCTGTAGTCTTTTGTGCTTTGGCAGCATTTTCCAAAATTTTCCTTTTCCATTCTTCATAATCCTGTGTCACATCGTCATCATTTTGTGGTCTGTGTGAGATCTCTACTACCTTCTCAATTTCTGTAAGAAAAATTTCAAGTGTGTCAAATTTTTCGTATGTACAAATGAAACTAAAAAATAATTTTAATTTTAAAGTTCCTAATTATTAAGGTAACAGGGCATTAGCTACTAAAATGAAAAGTGGAAACAGCAAGCAATACAACAGTTTTCACTCTCCCTTTTAAGACCCAAACACTCCAAGACATCCTGATAAGCTACCTTAACACTCATTAAACACTGTCCTTGTTCTTGAGAGGCAGGGAACTGTGAACTTTAATGGTGTTACTTTGTCAACCCTCACTATAATCCTACAAAATGCTAGCATAGATCAGGAAATTGAGGCTCAAGCAATTAAGCTAATTTCCTAAAATCATGCAGCCAGCAGTGTTGGTAAGGCAGGACCTGAACCAAAGCAGTATGGTTTCAGATGTGTTTTTATTTTACAAAATACTTCTACTAACTTCTGCAAGTGCTTGGAAATGGTCCTATCAAGTGACTATAAGGATTTATTTAAAATCTGAAGGAAACACAGGACAGTTCAGTGTATTAAACCTATTACACATTAATCCCCCAGCACTAACGTCAATGTTCGCCTAGTGTTAATTATCCCTTACCCTTGGCTGGAGGTTCAATCACTGTCTTTTTTTTCTTCCGAAGTGGACTAGCTGAATCTCCAGGCTCTCCTTTAAGAAAAAGTTTCGTCAGGGTTAGTTTTTCTCTTGTCAATTTTTGTATTTGGGCACGTTCTGGCTTGACAAATAAAAATTAAATACCTTGACTGACCAAGTACTAGAATAAGGAGAATGCAAAGGACAGTCCCTTTTTCTTTTTCAGACCTGAAACCACTTTTATTCTAGTTCATACAGATGGAGGCTGGCACATTAACAAAATATCTAAGGGGAGAGAACCCAACAAAATGTCGTGGAATATTATTGGGGCACTGGTGGTGGGCAGGGTGTGAAAGTAAGAATTTGTGGAGGTTTAAACCTATAATCTCCAAAGCACATACAACATGAAAACCTAGTTTACCTCAATAAACATCTCAATAAACATTTCTTTGGTGAGAAAATATTTTTAGCATTGATTCTTGGAACCAAATTTTTTTTTAAAGTTAAACTACTTTTTTTTTTTAAAGTTACTAGAACAACAAAATTTTCTCATTAAAAACTTCTCTGGTCCACCTTACACCATGCACAAAAACCAACTTGAAGTGGATTAAAGATTCAGACATAAGAACGGAAACCATAAAATACCTGGAAGCAAACATGGGCGAAACACTACACAATGTACACCTCAGTAACACCTTTAAAGATACTGTACCCAAGGCCCTCCCTGGTGGTGCAGCAGATTAAAGCACAGCACTAAGAAGCTAAAGCCACTTCAGCATGAGTTCGATCCCTGCCCTGGAGGTGACCCACATGCTGCGGCAAAACTTCTCCTGACCCACCTTCTGCTCTCCTCAGCAGTGTACCTCATCAGTCAGCCTGTTCTGCTCCCCACTCTGTCTCTGGTGAATCACCGCCCCTGCATCTCTAGCTTGTACCCCAGTTCTGTATGCATAAATAAATTTAAGAAAAAAAGATACAGCACCCAATGCAACAATAGTGAAGGAAAGGATAAACAGATAGTACTACATTGAGTTAAAGAGCTTCTATATAGCAAAAGACATTACAAAAAACAGACATCCCACTGGATGGGAGAAAATTTTCTCACACAATACTAGCAATAAAGGATTGATCACAAAGATATACAAAGAACTGAAGAAACAACAAAAATAACCCCATCAAAAAATGGGCAGAGGAGCTAAAAAGACACTACTCCGAAGAGGGAATGCAGATAGTCAACAAACACATGAAAAAATGTCCAACTTCACTTGTAATACGGGAGATGAAAATTAAAACCATAACGAGATACCACCTCACCCCAGTGAGAATGACACATTGTCAAACAACTAGCAACAACAAATGTTGGCGAGGATGTGGAGAAAAAGGAACTCTCCTGCACTGCTGGTGAGAATGCAAACCACTATGGAAAACTGTTTGGAGGTTTCTCAAACTGGTAAAAATGGAGCTTCCATACAACCCAGCAATCCCACTCCTAGGTATCTATCCAAAAGACACAAAAACACTGTCAAAAAGATACTTGCACCCCCATGATTATTGCTGCCTTATTTACAATAGGAAAGACATGAGTTCAACCCAAATGCCCAAAGTACATGACTGGATTAAAAAGATGTGGTACATATACACAATGGAATATCAATCAGCAATCAAAAAGATAAAACACATGCCTTTTGCAGCAACATGGGTAGAGCTAGAAAGGATCATGCTTAGTGAAATAAGCCAGAAAGAAATACTGGTTTCATTCTTAGCAGGAGCATAAAGGACCAGGGGAGAAAAGTAATAATAATGAACCACTATATACCAGAGACATTTTATGGGGGTAGAGTGGAGAATGGGATCAAAAACAGGAGGAGGGTGGGTAGTGCACTGGATCATGGTGATGGCACATGGATGATTTGGTGATGGGAAGCACGGGGATACAATGGAAAAAGGCACAAAATGATGTAAAAAAAAAACCTGTTATTAAAAAATACATATACATAGTACAAAAAAAAAAAAAAAAGCAACTCCCCTCGTCCACATTGAATGTAATAATGTAATTCAGAAAGCAGCCACTTCACAGTATTTGACTTTCACTAGCAGGTCTATATTTTCAAATAACACATTCTTGAAACATTGAGTAATACTCACTGTCAATCTGCAGCCCAATCTTCTCTAATTGTTTACATAGTCGATCAAATATGGCTTTTTTTACACCAGATACGGCTACCATTTTATTTTTATCCACTTTCAACTTTAGAATCCTACAAAAGAATTTGATAAATTATGTTTTTGAAGTCTACTGCAGTTATCTCTTGCCAGATTTTCAGCTTACTTCCTTTATGCCCATTGTTTCTGAACAGCCCCCAAGTGTCTAGTTTCCCTTTTATTCCAAATATATACCATTAATTAGAACCACGTAAATTTGCCTTTTAAGCTGTCTGATCTAAGAGAGTTAAAAGATAAATTTTAAAAAAGGGACACAAACATCTGCTACAGGGCTTCATGTCTTACACATCTTTCTTAGTAAACCTCAGATGTTATAATTTGCTGAATGACAATTACAGCATTTTAGTTCAACTCACTTAAAGCCACAGGACTTTATTTAGGCTACATGAATGGAAATTACCCACCCCCTCCCAAAAATACCTACTAGTAGTACTTCATAATAACCACTAATAAAAAATACAAAATAAACTTATTTAGAATAGTTCTGCTCAAATATTTCTTGCTTAGACTGTTTTCTACAACAGCTGTACTCCCTCCCCATATACACATACCTTTAATGGATTAAAGGGACATTTTACAGAAAGTCAATTAATCATTCCTAGGTGTATAGCTAGACAATCCAAAGCCACCAAAATAAGTAACTGGGTAGTGAGAAACCCATTATTTAATGGCCAAGTATTTTTTGCTTTCTAAAGAGTTTTTTTCTAGTAAGATAAAGGACATCTTTAGACAAAGATAACAATTATAACTATTTCCAGGGCAACATTTCAACATATAGCAAACTTGAATTTTAAGGTATAGTTAAAAGAATCAGAGCATTATGCATTATTTGACAAATAATGTAATTGGCACTTAAAAATATTTGACTAGTGGACCCTCCCTGGTGGCGCAGCGGGTTAAAGCACTGCACTGAGAAACTAAAGTCACTTCCGCATGAGTTCGATCCCCGCCTGCCCCGGAGGTGACCACATGGCGTGGCAGACCTCTCCTGA
>NW_004567129.1:730951-736398 GCF_000260355.1 Condylura cristata | reverse complement strand
CTGTTCTGCTCCCCACTCTGTCTCTGGTGAAGCCTCTCGCCGCCCCTGAGCCTCTGGCCTGTACCCCAGTTCTGTATGCACAAAATGAATAAATCTTAAAAAAAAAATTTGACTAGAAAATCACAACCAACCAGTGTTTTAATAACAGACTTAATCACTTATTAGAGGAGAACCTGAAATCAGAATACCCAACTTATATTAATGGCTGTTACTTGGCAAATGGACTTCTGGAAATACAAGACCCAAGTGTCAGTTGTACTGAGGCATAAAATGAGAATCTGGTTACTCAGTCACTACTCCTAATATCATTTATATAAGAAAATAAATATGCTCTGAGTTGAAAACAATTAAATTAGAAGTATTTTGGTGTAATGAAAAATGTAGTAAGTGATGACTTTTGTTAAAAGGTGCACTTACTTGCATGCTGAAAGTAGTGCAGCTGTAGTGAAAAGCGGCCTTGATAAGTCAAGATCCACTTGTTGTGTTTGTGGAAGACTGGACTCATAGCTAAGAGGAAGCAATGGTTGCAGAATTATTTGTTAGAACATATTTCAAAGGAACTGAAGATACAAATCAGAACTAGAAAGCTATTCAATGCATGGGACATGCATCCTGTCACTTACATATTAGTCATTTTTAATACTGAAAATGAAGAGAACATTGGAAAATTTTGCTTTATGCATCAGTTTACATTTTTTTTTTTCAGTTTACATTTTTAATGAAGGTTCTTTATGCCTCATACCTTTGCAGAATCTTTGAAGCAATGCTCACTGCTTCTGTACAGCTAAATTGCACAGCTAGATCTCTTATTCCAATACTTGCATTCAGGCCCAGTAAACACTCAAAAGATTTAAGACAGCTCTGATATGTCTTCTTGTTCAAGCCAGAAAGTTTAATTAAATAAGCCTTTGAAAGGAAAAACACAAATCATAAAAATTATAAATTCTACATGTTAGTGTACTGAAACAGTAAGTCAACTTTCAAAATTAACTTTGTGGTAACAATATACTTAAAGGGTTAGTTTCACTTAGAAAAAATCAGGAATCATGTCAGACAGTTAAGCACTGCTCTCAAAAAGCTCATACTTTAGAAAAGAAGTAATAGCTTTTAAACATTTAAAAGGAGGGCCCTCCTGGTGGTGCAATGGGTTTAAGTGCAGCACTATGAAGCTATCCATAGCCACTACAGCATGAGTTCCATCCCTGGGCAGGGAGCTGACCCACAAGGCACAGAAGACTTCTCCTTTCTTGCCTGTGCTCCCCTCAGCAGTGTACTTCAGTCTGCCTATTCTGCTCCCCACTCTGTCTCTGGTGAATTCCCTCCCTCTCTCCTCCCCACCCCACACCTCTAGCCTGTATCCCAGTTCTTATATGCATAAATAAATAAAGCCTTCAAAAAAATACAACATAGTGTTATTATGGCCAAACCATGAACAAAACATAAAGGAGATATGCACAATAGTCATCGTTTCTTCTCTCTATCTTTACTTATTTAAAACTTATTTATTTATGCATACAGAACTGGGGTACAGGCCAGAGGTGCAGGGGCAGTGAGAGGATTCACCAGAGACAGAGCAGGGAGCAGAACAGGCAGATTGATGAAGTACACTGCTGAGGCGAGCAGCAGGTAAGATAGGAGAGGTCTGCCACGCGGTGTGGATCACCTCTGGGCAGGGGATCAAACTTGCATTGAAGCAGCTGCAGCTAACCAGTTGCACCACCACAGAGTGCCCCTTTTTTTCTTTTTTAAAAAAGCAAAGGTCTAATGTGCAATTCACTGGGAAAAGAAAGTGAGAAGTGGGAGTTGGGTGGGTGAGTGAGTGGAAAAAAAAAAGGAGAAAAGAGAGAAACCAACTTGGCTAGGGAGAGTCAAAGAAACCCTCATAAAAGATGCCACAGCAAGGCAGGATCAATAAGACAAATAGAGGCTTAAAAAGTTGGTGCATTCAAAAAGTCATAGTCATAAAAGTGGCCTAAGTGCACAGTGTAGTGTGAGGTCAGGGTTTAAGAGAGGCTGTTGATTTTGATGGCGAACCAACAATGTTTTCAATGTCACTATTTAGTGAGTGTACCACATTACAGGTATTGTGTTAAGTGTTACATATAGTATACGTTCAACTGCAAAACGATCCAGTGAAATGGATTTTCTTATCTTTACTACATGGATGAGAAAACTGGAGGCTCACAGAGTTAACTGTTGGTGTTGAGATTTGGACCCAACATGACTCTGCCTGATTCCATAGCTTGTGTTCTCAACCACTGTGATACTAGAGGTAAAACATACATAATTTTTTTTAAGTATACACTTTAGAAGGCTGATGTTAGTGGCAGCATAGACAATGGATTCAAGGAAACTATATACAGATATTCCTTGCTTGTCCAAAGTTTAATTATGTCACTTAGCCTTTATGAAAGACATACATTAGTATTTGTTTTCAGTAATTGAAAGAAATGTCACAATGGGTGAATTCACTCATGTGGAACATAGAGACCAAAACAAAGGACAGACAAAACTCATAACAAACTCTAGAAATATGACTGTAGAATTGAGGCTACCAGAGGGGAGAGTGGGGAGAGTAGCACAATGGTCAAGGGTCACAGGTGCTTTGGTGTTGGAAATTGTATTGTAACATACATTTGTAAATGTGTGAACCTATACCTCTGAGTCATATAGTTTTGTAAACCAACATTACTACAATAAAAAGTAACAAAAAAGAAAGAAAAATGAAGAGGATTTTCACTTCTATAGCAAGAGGTAAAAAGTGAAAATAGTTATTTTGTCATCAAGTGTTCTGAGGCAGCATGCCCACCTAGGAGCCCGAGAGTGGCACCACTTCTCCCCCAGGGGTTACTTTATATAAGCTGAGTGTTTACCCTGCATTTACTGAATGCTAGTGTGACTGTAGATTTGCTGTGTTATTTGGTTGGGAACACAAACATTTTTCCAAATAATTTATGTCTTTGTTCGATGCCACTTCAGCTTACAAAAGGTTCATCGGAACACTCATTTCTGAGGGATGAGGAAAAATGGCGGTAATGAGCAAAGAAAATGTTGCAAAATTGTTCCCCTCTTAATTTGAGAAATGGTTCTACAGTTCATTTAAAACAATGACATGAGCTCTGCCAGTGAATTTCTAAATAGTTTAGAATAGGGTCTAGGCCAATCAGAAATTAAAATGAATAATAAAGCATCAGCGTTCAACTGGATTATTCAGACATTCAGTGGACCCTGCTTACCCTGTCCAAAGGGCAGGTCATACAGGAAGACGCGAGGTCCAGGCACATGACTGCGTTGCTGGTTTCCGTGGTACGTGCAGACAGGCCAACGCACTTCACATGGGACAACCTCAAGAATTCCTCTGCTTTCCTGGGTACAAGACAATGGGTTCACTAAAGCTCTTCCAGAAATTGGCCCAACAATGACCACCACCTGGGGGACTTCATTCTGGGCCTAACTTCTGTGCAAGTTATTTACAGCAGAGATTGGACTGCACACCCACGAGGGGAGGGGAAGGTTCCAGTGAGACAGAAGCAGTCCTCTGAATATGGCTGTGTTCAAGTATTTTCATGCAGAAGCTCGCTCTTCAACGCCTTCAAAACAACCCTTCTATCCTCCTGTCATTCCAGAAACCTGCATGAACTACCACAGGCAGGTGGGTCAGCTAAAATTCCTTCTGTTTACCTTCCTCTCAAATCAGTGGTTCTCCAACCATTGGAACAACCACCTCGGGTGCTGGTGCAGAGATTCCTGGGTCCCATTCCCAGAGTTAGCTAGCACGGCCCACAAATCTGCATGTCAAACAAATGCCTGGAAGCTACAGATGCAGCGTTCTGGAAACAGCACTTAAAGAATGACCACTGAGCCCAGACCTTACCCCCAGCCTTTACCTCCCTCCTCCAGCTAACCACGGAGGCGGGACACGGTCCTGCTCGCTGTGCTTTGGCTATAGGCAGCAGTGTTTCCGATCAAAGACCCTGTCCCCGTTACGGCTTTTTTGCCCAAGCTACCTTTTCGGCTTAGAGGGCCCGTCTATCAACGAGGCCTCAGGAGCAGTGAGTATTGCTGCTGTATTTTTAATCACAGGCAGTACCAGCTGGCGCCCGGCCCCACTCCGTAGCGGCTGTAGGTAGAGCCCCGCCCCACTCCTCGGAGGCAGTAGGTAACGCCCAGCCCCGGCCCCGCCCCGCCCCTCGGAGGCTGTAGGTAGCGCCAGGCCCCGCCCCGCCCCCCGAGGCTCCAGGCAGCACCCGGCCCCGCCCCGCAGTGTCGGTAGGTAGAGCCGGCCTCGCCCCGCCCTTCCGAGGCTGCAGGTAGCACCTGGCCCCGCCCTGCAGCTGCTGTAGGTAGAGTCGGCCCCGCCCCTTAGAGGCCGTAGGCAGCACCCGGCCCCGCCCCGCAGCGACTGTAGGTAGAGCCGGCCCCGCCCCTCAGAGGCTGTAGGTAGCGCCAGGCCCGCCCAGCCGCGACCGTGGAGCATCACTGCATTTCCTGAGCGGTACCCGCCTTCTAGACCGGACCTGTGCCCCATACCCACAGTTTGCTCACAGCTGTAGAGACTCGCGGCACGACCCACAGTTCACCGCCTCCATCCTTGACTGAACCAGCTGTGCTGAGGGACCTGCAGCCGCCCTTCTACACCTCCTCACACAAACCCACGCGCCGGTCTCCCTCAGGGCCTGATACCGCTGGGCTCCCGCGTCCCCTCGCACCCCCGCGTTGCCGGTCGCGCGGGCCTCGCCTGAGGAGGCCCAGGCCGCCGAGGCTGGCGCTGTCTCACTCACCTCAGCACCCTGGGCTCGGCGACGCCCAGACGCTGGGCTAAAGGCCGGATCAATCCTGACTCCATGGCGCCGAACAGCCACTGCGACTCTACGAAACCCGCGCGCAAGCTCTCAGCCGGCCAGTCAGGGCGAGGTCTCACCCCCCCAGTGCATTTGGATTGGCGGAGACAGGAAGGTGGGGCGCCTTCCAGCCCAATCCTGTTATGCTTTATGCGCACGCGCACCACGCATGCACGCTCTTACATGCGCGCTCAAAGAGCTCCTTCTTCTTCCCCCTCAGACACAAGCTGGTCAAATGCTGCCTACCCCAGCCGCGTCCTCCCCGCGACCCAGCAATTCCCGTTCCTCCACACGTCCGGCCCCTCCCACACAGTGAGGCTGGCTGCCGCCCAGACCCCTCAACCCGGCGAAGAGCAGCGACGGCCACTAAACACGCGAGACTTGGTTCCTTGAAGCCGGCCAATCCCGGAGCCGGGAGCGGACGGAGGCGGCGGGGCGGGGCTTGGAGGGGCCGCAGCGTCACCTGACCGCGGAGGCTCCGCGCGGGTGGGTGCTGCTGGCTGCAGGCTCCGGGGAGTCGCCATGGTGAGTGCCGAGGGGTGCGGCCCGGCCGACCCTCCGCCTGTCCCGCGCTCGCCCGCTGCCCTGGAGCCCGGCTGGCGCAGC
>NW_004567129.1:707718-730615 GCF_000260355.1 Condylura cristata | reverse complement strand
CGCGGGTGTCGCCCCTGGCTGTGCGCCTTCGTGCGTGGCGGTGCCCCGCCGACCCCGCGGACACCGCGCCTTCTTGCGCGGACAGCACCTGCCGGGGCTCAGAGGCGCCCGGCCGCCTGCTTGGGGCCCCCTTGACGAAGTGTGTGCCTGCGAATTCGAGGGACTCGCGTGTGTGATTTTCCTGGGAGGTGTAGAGGCCCGGTAGCCAGCAGATTTGACAGGTGGAAAAGGCGGCTTTCATTTTACCCTGTTGCTAGGCGCCCTGGCTTCCTGCTCGTCCCCCCAGCGATGGCACCTGGGTCTCCTCCTGGCCTGGAGGGGGGCTTGCTCTCCCCCACAGCGGCACACCGTGCTGTCTGCTGGCATGAACTTCCTCAAACGTGGATGCTTGTGTCTCGTGTCCACAAAGGCAGGTTGCCGCTTGCTTTGTATTCGCGTTCGGCAGTTTGCACGGCAGAAGTGAGGTTGCGTGTTGGTGTGCTGACGTCCGTTTTAATCGTCTCATTCATTTTATGTGGGCAGGTTTTGTGAACCTGCGGATCTCTGCCAACGGGCTTAGGCTGACATACACTCCCTTCAGTGCAAGGTATCATGGGCTGTGCAAGGTGATTTTGCATCCTTTTCAGGATTTTTACAATGTGAGTTTATAGAGAAGAACAGTGTAAAATTTTATGATTTCACTATTTGTCAGCATCTGTTATGCACCTCAGTTCAGTGCTGAATGAACGGATATGAAACTTTGATCCAGATACATGGCTCTGTTCTCATGAATTTATAGGATAGGAAACGAAATTTTTTCTTGACACAGCCATGGTCTTTATTACTTGGGCTAGTCTCTCAGGCTTCTTTGGGTTTCATTTTTTCATCTGAAAACTTGTTGGTTGCTTTGGTTCATCCCAGTTTTAAAATTCCAGCATCTACTTAAACTCAACGTCTTTATAATCTTCTCTGTCCTGGAAGATGGGCAACATTAAAGATAAACACAGTTGTTGCTCTCAACCTAGTGGCCAGGCAGAGGAGACATACTGTGGAACTTTGTGTGGTGCGATCAGGACTGCTTTACTAGCACTGACAACTGTTGTGAGGTCGTGGAGGCAGAAGTAGTTCTGCCTGGGGACCTTGGGAAAGACGACAGGAAGTACCGTGCAAACAGACTTCTGAAGAGGATGAGCAGAAATTTTCCAGGTTTAGATGGATCTCCAGGTGTAGATGACTGTGGGAGAAGAGAAGGTTCATGTGGGTTTCTAGGGAAATGTATTGGTAAGTGAAATTGGTATAAAAGTTCTGTTCTGAGGTTCTTACTCCTTCATCATCCTTAATTCTCGCTACTGCAACAGTTGGAAATAGCACTTGCATTAGCACGAAATTCTTTATCTTTGTAAGACGGGTTAGTTTTGTTTTACAGTGGACTTGGTTGTATCAGATTACAGGTATAGCAGGAGTGGGGAGACTGACAGCAAGTAAGTTGCAAGGATGGGTGGAGCTAATTGTGTGTACCTACCCAGGATAAAATGATTATGGCAACACTTGTGAAGTGCTTATTACTGATTGTTGGGCATGTGTTGACTTTCTGTCATTCACGTATTCCTCACTATAGTGATAAATACTACTATTCCTGTTTGATAGATGAAGAAGTGGAAGTACATTGTTGGAGAGTGATTTTATAAGTGATCAGTTTGTGGTGACCTTTGATTTTCTCTGCACTTTACAATCTTTGCCTTTGGAGCGGTTTTACCTTGGCTCAAGTTAAAAGGGTCCAGATACTAATTTGATCTTGATTCTGAAGTGTTTCCATTTTTCTCTGGCCCATGTAACTGATAAGTATAGTCTTTTGTAAATGGATGTGTGAAAAGACATTGGTTACCTGATTGTGTTTAATGACATCCTGTTGGAACATGCTACTCTGCAACACTTAACAGAAAGAGTCTCGACACTCCCTTCTAATAGCCATTTGTACTGTAGTGCAATGTGGTATAGTAACTACACCGTTTTCTAGTAAAAAATATGTATGTAAAAATACATTTTTTCATTATAGCTTTATTTCTTCATCTTTAACCGTTGTTGCTATATACAAAATGGAAGTTGACACAAAAGGGAAAAATTGTGCTGAAATTTTACTTGTTAATAGATCACTTAATCTGGTCAATTCTGCACAATAATTTTGGACTTGTTTATGCTTCGTAGCCATAATTTTATGTGCTATATAGAAGTAATTATTTTATGCATTAGCTGAAAGGTGGAACTAATCCAGGTGTCCATCAGCAGATGAATTGAAAAACAAATGTGTGTGTGTGTATGATGATGGAACATTTAGCCTTAAAAAGGGAGGTAATTCTGCACATGCTATTAGTATGTATGAATCTTGAAGACATTACTAAGTGAAATCATCTAGACAAAGTGCAAATGCTGTATGATTCAGCTTACTGTATCTAGAGAAGTCTTTCATAGAGAAAGTAAAATGCTGTTTTTCTGTGGTGGAAGGAGGGCAATGGGGAGTTACTGTTTAATGGATACAGACTTTACCTTTATAAATATTTTACTAAAGTAACAAGTGACTAAAAATCTTCCAGGTTGACTGAGTACTCAGTTTTTACAAATAATTATAGTTCAGAAGTGTTTTATGTTAATTTCAAATTTAAATGTTATTTTGACTATATCAGATAATAGAATAGAGGAGGTTTCATGTTTATATGATGTAAGTCCTTGCCTTTCCAGGTAATTGTGTAAGAGATATTCTACCTGTAGCTTTTTTTTTTTTTTTAAGTTATGGTGAAATTCACATAACAGAAAATTAACCATTTTTTAAAAAAAGATTTATTTATTTGTGCATACAGAAGTGGGGTACAGGCCAGAGGTGCAGGCCAGAGGTGCAGGGGCGGTGAGAGGATTCACCAGAGATGGAGTGGGAAGCAGAACAGGCCAACTGAGAAGTACACTGCTGAGGGGAGCAGCGGGCGGGTCAGCAGAGGTCTGCTGTGCCATGTGGGTCACCTCCAGTGCAGGAATTGAACTCATGCCGAAGTGGCTTTCACTTCTTAGTGCTGTGCTTTAACCCAGTGCACCACCAGGGCATGAAAATTAACCATTTTAAAGTGAACAATTCTCATATTTAGTACATTCACAATGTTACATAATCCTCACTCTGCCCAGTTCCAAAATATTGTTATCATTCCAAAAGAAACCATATACTCATCAATGGTAGTCTCTCCACTCTTCTTGCTAACGACCTGTATGCTCTTTGTTTCTGGTAATCTGAATTACTTAACTTATTCTAGATAGTTCATGTAAATGAAATCATATGGCATTTTGTGCATGGCTTCTTTCATGTTTTCTAGGTTCATTCATGTAGCAAGTATTAATATCTAAATTATTTTATTTCTACTTAAACAATGACTTTATTGTTTGAGTACATAGACAAATTTTTGCAGACTGGGAGAGCCTGTGAATGATTGTTATTTCCAAACTGGGGTTGAGGTGTGTATGGAAAAGGACCCTTTTGTTGTTACAGTAGTGAACCAAGCAGTGAATACAGTTCTTGATCAAAATCAGGTAGAACTTAGCATCCTTCATCAAGATGATTTCAGTCACATGGTAGAGATCCTTAGGAAAATCAAGAGCAAGTCCTTTGAACATAGGAATTCCCTTAGGATTTTATTGTCACAAAACATAATTGTGCCCCATCATGTATATCTCTTAGGATCATACTGATTTGTGAGGTATTCAGCCCCGTTTCAGCCAATTTGTAGATCTGCTCCATCACGTAGTCACATGTCTCCTTCAGCCAGGTGAGGATTCTGCTGTGATAGGACAGAGGTGATTCAACAGGCCCTTCCCTGGAGGGTATTCATGTGATCCACGATGAATGGGCAGCAGGAAAAGAGCTTTCTTATGATGGAATATTCCATTATGTGTATATGTGTGTTTGTGTCATAATTTGTCCATTTTATCTCTTGATTCTTTAGTCATTTCTTAGTAAATGCATAATCGAAATATTCTAAAATCAACTCATTTGATCACACTGTGAGCATCATTATATGTCAAGCGATAGGTTGAGTCCCAAAGATGTAAAAATGACTTACTTATAATGTGATGCATGAGTAGTAAGGGTGTGAACATTGTTTATACATCATAAAGGACAGAGGGTTAATTATTTTTGACAGGTAGCACTAATTCATTTTGCAAGTAAATTTTTGCTGATGGTAGAGAAAAGATTATGTACATATATATTATAAAGGTTTTTTTTAAAAGTTTTTGCATAGAACTGGGGTGTAGGCCAGAGGTGGGGTAGGGAGGGAGGTGAGAGAATTCACCAGAGAGAGAATGGGGAGTAAAACAGGCAGATGGACTGAAGTACACCACTAAGGGGTGTGGTGGATGAAATAGGAGTGGTCTGGTCTGCTGTGGGTCAGTTCTCTGGCAGGGGATGGAACTCATTTTGTCGTGGTAGACCCTTCATGGTGGCAGTGCTGAGACTTAACCCCTAGGCCACTAGGGAGGCCCAAGCTATATATATTTAGTGGATTTTAATGAAGTCTCTGACCTTGAAGTGATAAGCTGGATATTTGGGAAAGTACTCCATGGTCTGCTGCTATTAATCTCTGATAATAATTTTAGGTATTTTATTTCTAAGCTGTTTATTTCTAAGTGATACTGTATATCATTTGGGGGGGGGGATCGGTATTCTTATAAACTAGTCCTTTATCTTCCAATGAATAGATTAAAATACAGATGAAAAGAGAAAAGGAGAGACTTTTAGAGATTTGGCTTAAACTGTACCTATTACTAGAATTAGATTGGTTGAGTGGGTTTGTTGTGGTTGAATTTAGAGTATATTAGGTATAAACTGCCGCTCATATGCTTCTTTCAGGTGAATCTGCAACAAGATTGTTGAGTTCCTGAGAAAAGTTTCTCTGTACACATTACTGTTCCCCATTTGTGCTAAAATTTCAATAACTGAGTACAACTCTCAGTCCAGTAAATTATGATTAGTTTGAGACAGAGAACTGGAATGAGCCTTAAGAAAGCCTTGGAAAAAGGACTATGGCTAGAACTATTGTATTAGTAAAGAGTGCTAATGAGACATTAATAGAGGATTTGAAAAAAAATTTTTTCAGCCTACAACACAGCAGTCACCTCAGGATGAGCAGGAAAAGCTCTTGGATGAAGCCATACAGGCTGTGAAGGTCCAGTCATTCCAGATGAAGAGATGCCTGGTAAGAATGACTATGTGACTAAAGAGAAAGAGAGAACCCCCCTCAAAAATGACAGTGTGATTAGCTCACTTGCAGTCTGTGTGTTCCTAAGGACACCATCTGTGGTATTTAAAGTGATATAGTACTGCTCCTTCTGGTAAATCTTCAACGTCCTCCACCATCTGTCTTCAATCTTACCTTCCTTAGGCACTGTGTGGAGCATTTTCAACAAATAAATTCCCTTTGATCACTTCATATTTAGGGTTTGGGATTTTCTGTCTTCCCAACCAGAATGTAACCTCTGTGAGGACAAGATGCCCTGCCTTCTTTCTGCACATAACTGGATTATCCTACACCAAGACCACACCTGAATTATCAGCCTCATTGGTTCTGTACCTCAAACATGAGGGACACTTGACATTTAATAATGGCTGCTTGATAAATATTTGTTGAACGAATGATTTATATGCTTTCAGTTTGAATTATTCAGCTTTTTTTCCTATCTTGAAGTCTTATTTCTGTCCTGAATAGTTAGATATCACTATTTGTGCAGAAACTACCTTAAAAATTATACCTACTTATATACATATTCTTTCATAGTCTAAAAGATAATATAGGGTATATGCTGTGAAGGAGCTGTATGTTCTCTAGATTAAAACTTTAAAATGGAACCAAACAGGCCAGAACTTCAAATTATAAATTGCTGTGATGGTGCAGATGATAATATTTTACCTTTGTAAGTGTCTCACAGTTTCTAAAGTTTGGTAATAGCTCTTTTAACCACATCTATTGTTTCCCTTGCAAACAGATTTGTAGGAAAACAAATGTCTTGGACTGGAGACAAAGGCACAGGCACAGAGCTTGCTATTGCTTGCTTCTGTCTGTGTATGGAGTATTTCCTGCATCTAAAGAAATTGTCTGCATTTATGTGTAAAGTGGGGGCATGTAGGTGTTGTTGATAGGAGAATATATAGGATTCCAGATATCTCTAGAAAGTCTATCCAATTGATATCAGTACCATTGTTAGGACAGTACCTTATTTCAACATGATCATCTCTCTGAATTACAGTTAAAAGTAAATTCATGGAGCTAGTTTCTAGTGGTTGGAAAATTTACTATTTGGGAAAACTTGTAGTTCTAGATATGTAAAGTTTCCTAATTCTACAGGTCTGGTGCAGAATTATGCATCTTTTTGTTAATACAGAGATGGCAGGGTAAAACAGCTTGGTTTTTATAAGACTAACATAGTATTTTCAAAACTGTAACAAATGAAAGTTTCTATTATTAAGTGAAATATTTATTTAGATTACACATTCTCATCCATTCTCTTGGTATTTGTTTTTCCTGGTATTTCTGTAGGACAAAAATAAACTTATGGATGCTCTGAAACATGCTTCTAATATGCTTGGTGAACTCCGGACTTCTATGTTATCACCAAAGAGCTATTATGAACTTTGTATCTTTTGACTATTGAAGAATGAATGATTTGACCATGCTGTTTCTTAATAAGATCACATTTTGCATATTACATTTTTTGTGGAGTTATTTAATTGTTCATAGTCTTAACCAAATAGTACTCCTTTGTGGAGATAGGATAAGAAAGAAAAGAAAAAATTAGTTTTAGGATCTCTTTCTATGCTTAAGCTTCTTTAAATGTTATATCTCAATTTCAGCCCCTTAATGAAGGATTGTTGAGGTTGTCAAACTGTTGGTTCTTTAATGCTGATGTTTTCTCATGCAGGACTCTGAGTTGGAAAGAAATTCAGTGACTGAGCATTTCAAAACCCTATGGTTGTCTGACAGGCCATTGCTTTTTATTGCCTTGCTGCATCAGATATCATTTATTACTCTAATTTTATAAGAGTAAAGGAAGCCCTGACATTCTCTCTTCACTTTAGCATGTTCTTTTGGGGAATTAATTTTGAATCTGCCAACAGATTCCTTAGGTTGGCTTAACTTTGTTTGAGTCCTTAATCTTAACTGAAAGATATGGCCATTTCTGATGAACTACACTACTTGGAAGTCTATCTGACAGATGAATTTGCTAAAGGAAGAAAAGTGGCAGATCTCTATGAACTTGTACAATATGCTGGAAACATTATCCCAAGGCTGTAAGTAATTATGAATATGAGGGCACTCATATCTGCATTTCCCATTTCAAGTTAATAGCCTTTAAAACCAGTTTTTAAAAACTAGTTTTATGATTAATTTCTTAACAAATTAAAGTTAACATTTTGGCAGATAATTTTTTAAGTTTTCAGAGTAATTTTATATACATATAATTGAATTTTGGAATAGAAAAAAAATGGGTGTGCAATTTTGTATAAGGCCTCTTAATAAAAACTCTAATATGACAATTTTTGTCTTCTAATATGTTGAAAGGTACTGATAAATATTTGTATGTGCCTCTATATATGTGTGAATGAATTCTGCAGTAAGTAGTTATAATTTTAAATCAAATGGTATTTTCTTCATCATGCAGGAGAATACCTATTTTTGTCTTGTTTGTTTGTATTCAGTATGTTTTTTCATAATCAAAATCTGAACTTGAATATATTTCTAATCAAATATTTCCTCATAATTCTCCTAGTTATCTCTTGATCACAGTTGGAGTTGTATATGTCAAGTCATTTCCTCAGTCCAGGAAAGATATTTTGAAAGATTTGGTAGAAATGTGCCGTGGTGTACAGCATCCCTTAAGAGGTCTATTTCTTCGAAATTATCTTCTTCAGTGTACCAGAAACATCTTGCCTGATGAAGGAGAGCCAACAGAGTAAGTGACTTTCTTTTAATTTAGTTGTTGTATTTTTTGTTGTAGTATATATTAAAAGTATAGAAAAGTACAGAGAAGGATATAAGTATCAATAATCACTGATAGCATTTTTGTATATAGTTTTCCTCTAATAATATAATAAATTGAGATGGAGAAAAAAAAGAAAAAAAATGTACAAAATGATGTAAAAATAAACTTTTGTAATAATAAAAAATAATAAATAATATAATAGTTTATTTTTATATCATTTTGTGCCTTTTCCATCTCAGTTGTAATCCCCGGGGACTTTACATTGCCAAATCACCCATGGGCCAGCATCATAGTCCAGTGCATGCCCATTTTTGATCCCATTTCCCACTCCACCCTTGTAAAATGTCTCTGGTATATAGTTGTGGAACCTACTTTTTTCATTAATATAATTGAGAACACTTTTCCATTATATTAAATGTTCCTTGAAAATACAACTTTTTAAATGGGTTAGTTTGAAAATTGTATTTCTAATGAATAATGAAGTATGCATAACTTTTTCCATTAACTAGCCAATTTTTATCTTGATTCTTGAATATCTACTAATACTTAAAGTATCTGAATTGCTAGTTACCCTAGACTATAAGTAATCTTTATTATCTGTGTCCACAAATTAGATATTAACTCCAAAACAGGAAAAACAAAAGCCTTTAAGTGGGAGCTTTTGTGTGAGCAATAGCTCCAAGTCATTGTGCTTTTATTCCACAACAGTGACAGATGGTCATCTGCCTGTGGTCTTCAGCCAACTGTTGACATACTCCCTGATTAAGTAACTTTTTTTTTTATTAAAAAGTTTATTTTTACATCATTTTGCACATTTTTTTTCATCTCAATTGTAATCCCCTAAGTAACTTATTTTTTAAAAGTTTTTCACTTCCTGTATTTCTGAGATGTAGGATATAGTGGTTTTTATTGATGTTTGCATCAATTTCTTTCTACAGAAACAATGTAAATTTTACCATACACGATAAAAAACTTGAACAGCACAGAAAACATAAAACAGTGTGGAGAAGATGGTGACATTATTTGCTTTGTTTTATAATTTGGTTCTCCATTTTGAACATTTAATGAACATTTTGAACATTTATTTTGAAGACTACTGAGTTCCCCTCCCTAGGAGATATAAAAATAGTCTTGCTTATTCCAGTGGAAAACAAAATATTAAGGTAGTAGTACATTTTAAGTGTCATTTTTAGTTTTTTTAAATTAGTGGAGTTGCCATAAGAACAAGTCTGCTTGGCCCAGAGAAGGGGGTAGGTGAAACTGTTTTGTCCTGTTAAACTTATACAGTTTTCTTTTCCTGGTATTTATTGTTTTGAGTCTTCTTGAGTGAATGATTTTGAAACCATATTTTATAAAGCATGGATGTGGTAAAGACCTAGGAAGGAAATGCACAAAGGAAACAGTAGAGTAGTAAGTTAGTTCTACAATTTACATACTATCTATAATGATTTTTTCAAATGTTTCTTTGCAGTGAAGAAACAACTGGTGATATCAGTGATTCTATGGATTTTGTGCTACTCAACTTTGCAGAAATGAATAAGCTGTGGGTGCGAATGCAACATCAGGGGCATAGCCGAGATAGAGAGAAAAGAGAACGAGAAAGACAAGAATTGAGAATTTTAGTGGGAACAAACTTGGTGCGCCTCAGTCAATTGGAAGGTGTAAATGTGGAACGTTATAAACAGGTTTCTATCTTTATACTTGTTACCTTTCCTTAAGAGATAAAAATTGAAGTCTGACCTTTAAAATTGAAAAATTTTTGTTAAAAAATATTACATTGAAAATTTGTGAAATCAAAGGCTTAAATATACCAAAAGATACATTTTGAGTGTGTGCTTCTGGATTGGAAGACTTTGTTTTAGGAAAGGGATAAATAGTGAACAGGAATAAAATCGGGATTGATAAGCTTTTTATGTAAAGGACTAGATTTTAAATACTTTGTGATTTTGCAAGTTATATGGCTTCTAATACTGGACTCTGCAGGTGTAGTACAAAACTATAGTCACTGAATTAGATTTGCTGACTCTGTTAGACAACCGGGGGGGGGGGATATATATATATTTGTTATTTTTTTATGAAAGTGCAAAGAAAATCTTTGAACAAATGGTTCTGGAACATTTGGACACTTGTATACAGTCAAAACCCTTGAACTATGACCTATCTTCAGGCTTAAGAAAATACGGAGTAGAGTTCAACCTAGAAATGAATCTGTGTATGAGGTAAATAAAAAATGAAGTGGTTTAGGATTTTGAAAATAATCTTTTAAGTCTTACATTTTTTCTCTCTCATAGATTGTTTTGACTGGCATATTGGAGCAAGTTGTGAATTGTAGGGATGCTTTGGCTCAAGAATATCTCATGGAATGCATTATTCAGGTAGGTGAACCTTTTATTGTATTTTATAAAACTTGTATTTTTATTTCATTAATTTTTATTGTTTTGGAAAAAAAACCTTGGTAGAGTAGAAGATAAGCTTTCCTGAATAAAGAATTCCCTTTTCCTACTAACAACCTTGTCTTGTATTGAACTGTTTTTTTCCCACCCAAAATGTAGGAAATATGTCCCCCAAGTTTTTCTAAATCTGAAACTAGGTGTCTATTTTCATTTAGATATGTTTGGCTAGTGGACTATGTCTGTCTGGGCTTAGGTATAGAGCGGTTCAAAGTAATGTTGTAGTTGACAAGTCAGAAGGAGAAAGATAAATACCAAGTGATTTCATTCATCTATGGAATATTAAAAAAAAAAAAAGCAAAGGAGGCAAAAATCTAAACCAAAGCAAACCCTTGAAATCTGATTTTTGAACTGATAAACCAAAAAGGGGGAGAGTAAAAAGTGGAGAAAGGGCTCAGTGAACAGTAGTGGTGAAGATTGTTGGCACTTTGGTGGTGGGCATGGTGTGATCTCATACTTTTGAAGAGTTGAGAAGTTATACCCCTAAAGCATATACAGTGTTGCAAACCAATGTTGCAGCAATGAAAGTAGTTTAATTTTTAAAAAGTAATATATTTGAATGAAATTGTAGAAGATTAAAATTTTTCTATAAATACAAACTTTAAATACTCTAAGTAAGTTCAGAGCATAGTGTGAAATATTTTACTTATAGCAGACAATTATTTGATTTTCAGGTTTTCCCTGATGAATTCCACCTTCAAACATTGAATCCTTTTCTTCGGGCCTGCGCTGAGTTACATCAAAATGTAAATGTGAAAAACATAATCATTGCTTTAATTGATAGGTAAGAACTCAACTGCATTGGAGAGCACATGTTCTGATTTAGGATTAAAAAATTCAAAACATTCTGTGAATTGTCTTTTTATATCTTTTCACATTAAGGATTTTAATGCAATTAGACTAAACATTTAGTTCTGAGTATCTGGGTGCTTATCTAACTTAGACATGAATGAGGTTTAGCTTTTAATTATGTAGGAGACATAATAACAAAAGTAATAGTAATAATTTAAAAAATCTATTTATCTGACTGGCATTTAAAGACATTGTTACACGGACCTATCACCTAAACTCCAGAGCTCACCAAAGAACAAAATTTGTTTTTAATACAGTTATTATTTTAAAAGGAATTTATTTGGAATATTTTTTATCAAGTAACCATAAGATACAAATGATTAAAAATGTTTGTGAAATCACTGTGTCATTACATTTTTTATAACAATCTTAAAAAGTTAACTACATTTAGTAAGTTCCCTTTAGGTTTCAGTTATGCTTTTTTAGCATTTCTTAGCCAAAAGAAGAAACTTTAAGTATGGCTTTTATGATTGTCTTCTTGTCAGTCTGCTGCGTTTTAGTATGTAGTATATTCCTACTTGTGAGCATATACCTCCTTGATATTATGAAACTGGAAATCCAAGTGGAGATTTATTATTTCTACAGATATCTTTTTAAATATTTTATATCATACAGCCTAAGAATTTATATACCCAAGTCCTCCAAATTGTCAGCTCACTCAGGGCAAAGAAAGTTTTGTTAATTGGGCATACTTTTTTTTTTTTTTAAGATTTATTTACTTTATGCATGTATGAACTGGGGTACAGGCTAGATGTGCAGGAGGATGAGAGGATTCACCAGAGATAGTGGGGAGCAAACAGGCAGATTGACTGAAATACACTGCTGAGGGGAAGACAGAAGAGACAGGGGAGGTCTGCTGCGCCTTGTGGGTCAGCTGGCTGGTTAAGGGTTGATCTTGTGCTTCAGTGGCTGTGGATAGCTTCTTAGTGCTGCACTTTAACCCGTTGCGCCGCCAGGGAGGGCTGTTATTGGGCATACTCTTAAGGGAACCTAATAATTGGAATTTCCTCTGTAAGGTATAATGTCTCTTAGGTCATCCTGTCAGTAGTAATTCTTTTATGTATAACAAAAAATGTGTATCAGTTGTAATAATGATAATGGAATAGACATTACTGTGGAAAGTTTAAGATGTGGAAAATAGAGGTTAACTTTAGTTGTGTTTGAAACTTCAATGTAACAAAAGTGTAGTTATCTTGAAAGTCTGTCCTTTGCGTCTTTTAATGATTATTTTCTGGAGTCATGACTGTTGAATTCATTTGGCACTTTAATGTATTTCTAACTACAAAGTATGCCATAAAGAAAGAATGCTATGAGGCATTATTTACAAGACTATTAAGAGGGGATTATCAGCTAAATCTCATTCTTTTAAAACCTTTTTATAAGTGTCCTGGAGAAAATACACTTGTAAAAAACACAGAACAGCATAAAGAATACAATGTCATTCCTGATCCCACTACCCCAGATTACTTCATATCTTTTTTTTTTTATTTCATATCTTTTTAAATAAAGATTTTTTTTTCAGATTAGCTTTATTTGCTCACCGTGAAGATGGACCTGGCATCCCAGCAGATATTAAACTTTTTGATATATTTTCACAGCAGGTGGCTACAGTAATACAGGTCTGTATCACTATTCTCCTAAGTTCTTCAAAAACTTGAAACCCCAACTGGTGGGTTTTGTAATTGTTTAAAATAAATTACATGATTTTCTTAACATTCCAGTCTAGACAAGACATGCCTTCAGAGGATGTTGTATCTTTACAAGTCTCCCTCATTAATCTTGCTATGAAGTGTTACCCTGATCGTGTGGACTATGTTGATAAAGTTCTAGAAACAACAGTGGAGATATTTAATAAGCTCAACCTTGAACAGTAAGTCAAAATCATGTTTTTGTAAAAGTACTTAGAAAGCACTTTTGTCCCAGGTTTATTTTTCTTTTTCATTTGCTTTTGGAAATGTTAGCAGTTGTCTTATTTTAAGTATTTGTGAGATTTGCATGTTTGGCATTGATCAGTGCTGTAATTGGCAGCCAGTTACTTCATTATATACATTGATCAACTAATGGCTCTCATGAACCAGTGTCTCCTATTCAGGCCTCTTTGTATATATGAATGAATGAATTTTTAAACTGCTAAGAAAACTGTGTCAAATAGTATTTCCATAAGAAGTGATTTCCTACAGATGAATAAATTGTGAGAAATTAGGTACATATATATATGTGTACCTAATTCCTCACAATTTATATATATATTTATTATATATTTACATATATATTATATATATTATATATTTATCATATATATATATATAAAAGGTGTGGGAATTAAATTGTTTTGAATATTTTTGTTTTGAACTTTGATTTTGATGCCATCAAGGAAAATACTAATATTCTGTTACCTACACAGAGATTCCTCCGAAATGCTGTCCTAGACCTTTGGCATCCTCTAGTGGCCACTGTGGGCAATTCTGTTCCTGTACCTTGCCCCCTTATATCCATCTTCCATTACTTCAGAACATGGGGTCTGGCTAGACCCCTTACTCCCCCATATTGTTCATAATTTTATAATCTGTCTCTTTCCATAATTCTTCCTACAGATTAGTTGGATTAGGAAGGTTTTTTTCTTTGACCACTGTTCTATTTTTTCTTTTAGAAATGCCTATTTTTTTTTGTGTGTGAACTAAACAACATTCTAGATCTTGAATGATAAATGTGAAAGAAAATTAAGTGATGTATCCATGTCTTTCCCCAGTTACTGAGTTTTAAAGCAAAATTAGACAAAAAATGAATAGAAATCTCAAATCAGTAAGTCTTACAAATGCTTGGACATTATTCCTCAGTCGTCACTGAATGCTCCTATAAGCCCAGCCTGTGTTTCCTTTATTGTCAACATGTGGAGCAGAAGAAATAATTTTTCTATTTTTTTAATTGCTATTTTTGCATGGATTTTTCTTCCTGCTTTATTATGTACATACACTACTTATTGGCTGCCATAGGTGCCTTAACTTACTTAGAAATACCAAATTCTAGGCATTCATTTTAAGTCTGGCTATCCGAACTTTTCATGAGTTTATATCAGAACAATGATAGATGAATAAATGTGTTGAGATATAGGCATCTTCACCTTGAAGGAGTTCATTAAGTACTTTGGGGGTGGTGTGATTCACTTGATACATTTCCTTGAATGTACGAATAAAAATTGCCAAATTTTTATGGAACGCTTTGTGTGTTTAGAAAGTTAATTTTGTTCACTAAAGGGCTGTTGTTTTTCTTTTTGTAGTATTGCTACTAGTAGTGCAGTTTCAAAGGAACTTACCAGACTTTTGAAGATACCTGTTGACACTTATAACAATATTTTGACAGTCTTGAAATTAAAACATTTTCATCCACTCTTTGAGTATTTTGACTATGAGTCCAGAAAAAGCATGAGTTGTTATGTGCTTAGTAATGTTCTGGATTATAACACAGAAATCGTCTCTCAAGATCAGGTAAGAGAATATCAGTATGCCATATTAGAAAGCAGAGACAATGTTAGTCTTGAGACAGACACATGATATGGCAAGGGAAAAAAGTGTAACATTAAAAATGTTGCTTATGCATTATATGTATTAGAAAATTGGAAATGCTTAAGGATGAAATTATGAAACAACTATTATCCCACCTGAAAGAATAATTAGTTAGTTATCATTTGTTGTCTCTCTTTCCAGACTTTTATCTGCATGTTTCTTAACATGCATATGTTCTCTTAATGAAAAAGGACTTATATTGTTGAAACTGTTCTGTAACTTTACAATGCTAGAAGCACCTTTGACAGTGACTTTATGTGTTGATTTCATCCCAGTGGCTTTCTATCTCTCATAATACAGGTGGATTCCATAATGAATTTAGTGTCCACACTGATTCAGGATCAGCCAGATCAACCTGTAGAAGATCCTGATCCAGAAGACTTTGCTGATGAGCAGAGCCTTGTGGGCAGATTTATTCATCTCCTACGGTCTGAGGACCCTGATCAGCAATATTTGGTATGGGGTAACTCTTACTCTACCCCTTCAAAGCTCTTAGTAGAATCACACAGATGTGCATCAGATGGGCTACTGGTCCTAGAAGGTTTTGAAAGATTTGCAAAACCATAGACTTTATATATATAAAATTATTAGTTTATATTGTAAACACATTCTGGAGCTCAGGTGGAACAAGTTAGTTGCTCTCATGTTTTTTAAAATTTCACAAAAACCTATTGGCTATCTAGTAGTCATTCCATGTTCTTATTTTTGAATAGTGTGTTTGTTGCTTTTAGAAATACCCAGTTCATCATATTTTATATTTAAACATTAATTAATAACAATTCTTACATTTATTTATATTTTCTCGGTTTAGAAATATGTAAATGTATGTGCTTGCACCTTGAAAATGTGTGAAAGATTTTTCATTGAAAAATTGCCTTTTTCTTCATTCCTTTTTCCTGATAAAGAACAGCCAAATGAGGCTCTCCCTTTTTCATTGTTCTCAGTAAATCATTGTGAAATGAGTTAAGAATGTTTGTTGTCTGAATTAGGAGTATTTGTAGCTGACACTAGAAGATTTATTTTAGTAAGAGGTCAGATTATTATAGTTTGGTCAAAGCCACTTTCGGATGTATGAAACTATTAAGCTATCTAATTGAAGAACACCTTTATTTCTAATGGGTCCTGACTTTCTCTTTCTGTTGACTTCCTTTGTTGTGGTTGATATTTCTGTTCTTTTTTCTAATCAGTGTGATAAGAACCTCACTTCTATTGGTAGCATAATAATCTTTGACTTAGTGACATATTTGTAGGTACTGCAATGACACTCTGCACTGTGTGTGATATGTACATAGCAACTTGCTGATGGTTTAAATATTTTAACCAATTCCCTATGTGTTCATTTTTTGTTGCATACCAAATGTGCCATTTAGTTGTATCCTTAGAGGTGAGGATCATTAGGATCACTTCCCTAAAAAGGAATTCATTTTCTTTTTACTCACCATCATGTCAGAGAAATTAGCAAAACCTGAGTATGTCACACATATGAAAAAGTATTTCATGATTCTTATGATTTTATTTATTTTTTTTTGAAGCAGCTAGATACTCATTTCACAGTGACTCTTAAAGCGTATTGCCATTTCCCTTAAGTTACTTGATTGCTTCTGGATCAAGAGGCACGCAGCTAGTTTTGTATCATAATAATCAACTTTTTCTTAGTGCATGCCCTGTGATAGGCAGGTAACACTTTACATTTGTTCCTTTATCTTCCCAACAACTCCAGGAGAAAAAGAAAACTCCATTTTTCAAATGAAATTTAAAGCTAAGAGGTAGTGAATAATTCACCTATGGTCACACATAGAGTGTTAGAATCTATTCTTAAATGTAAGTCTCTCTTAGGAACACTCTGTTGACACATATGCTTTATACATGCATGTATGAACATATATTTGATTTTGTCTCCATCTCTGGCAGGACAGATTATACAACCTCTGAAACTCAGCTTTTCTTCATTTGTGAAATAGGTTTGGTATTTGTGTCGAGGGTAATAGTAATGACTTGGTGAGATTAAAAAAGTAAAATGTCTGCTGTAAAGCTGCTAAATTGTGTGTTCAGGAAAGGGTAGCAGTGATGATGGTTAGAACCCCTACTTTTAATTTTTCAAATTATCAATCAGAGTTTGGAAAAATGTTAACTTTTTTTTTAATTGGTCAGATTTTAAGCACGGCACGGAAACATTTTGGAGCTGGTGGAAATCAACGGATCCGGTTTACTTTGCCGCCTTTAGTTTTTGCAGCTTACCAGCTTGCTTTTCGATACAAAGAAAACGCTAAAGTGGTAGGTTTACTTTTAAGTATGTTCCTCCTTTTTAAAATTTTTCCTCCCTCCATGTACGTGGGTTAGTTTTTTATTACAGAAAAATAGACAATGCTATAATAAAATTCCAATTCCAGTAATCCTTAGTTCTTAACTCCTTCTATCTGTTCATAACAATGATGTTGGTAGATTACAAGCTAACTGAAGGATGACCTAAAAACCCTTGGAAATAAAAAACTAAAACAGTTTGAATTGGTCAGCAGTTTTTCCTGAATTTAAAGATCACTGTAAGGCATTGATAAGTTTATTAAAAAATTGCCTCAGAATGCTTTACTTTTTTATAATTTTTATAAAGTTTATTATGCATACAGAGCTGGGGTACAGGCCAGAGGTGCAGGGGTGGGGAGAGGATTCACCAGAATAGAGTAGGGTGCAGAACAGGCAGATGGATGAAGTATGCTGCTGAAGGGAGCAGCAGGTGGGTCAGGAGAGGTCTGCCGTGCCATGTGGGTCAGCTCTGGGGCAGGGATCGAACTCATGCTGAAATAGCTTTAGCTTCTTAGTGCTGTGCTTTAACCCGCTGTGCCACAAGGGAGGGCCGAGAATGCTTTATTTTTAAAAAATTATTTCTTTTCTTAGAGCCTTTAAAGTACCCATTTTAAAGATGCAGTAATCTTACCAGGTGAGATGGAATCAAGTTGGCTTTGCCTAACGGAAGAACCCAGAATTTCATAACCTACTTTCTCTAGAAGTATTGAATAATTTTTTGTTGTATATATTTTTATTATTTTCCTTTTATTTTCCTCCATGGTTTTAGTCTTCAGTGGTATAGTCTTATAGAAAATACCTCAATCTACTAATCTGAAATCTGGGCATTTAGATGTGTGTTAATGGACAGGTATCAGTAAATTTAATTTTCTTTTTTAAAAAAAACAAGATTTATTTATGCATATAGAACTAGGGTATAGAGCAGAGGTACAGGGGAGTGAGAGAGTTCACCAGAGACAGAGTGGGGAACAGAACAGGCAGATTGATGAAATATACTGCCTAGGGGACCAGCGAGCAAGACAGGAGAGGTCAGTTATGCCATGTGTGTCACCTCCCTGGCCAGGGATCAAACTCGTGCTGCAGTAGCTGCTGATGGCTTTGTAGTGCTGAGACTTGCACCCCTGTGCCACTATGAAGGGCCCCTAAATTTAATTTTCTAATGAGGAAATAAGATTGATTGTATCTCTCCAACATGACATAGGAACTTTGGGCCAGTTTTTATTAGACTGGCTCCTATTCATTACTTTTAGCAGTATTTTATGGATAGATATTCTTGAATGTAACAGTAAAAATAGCAACTGACATTTCCTTACTATGTGCCATACATACCCTGTGTACCTAGTAATATTGCACTTAATCTTTGTAAAAGATCTGTGACTGTTACACTTTTTTTTTAAAAAAACATTAAACAAACATTCAACATCACTCGTAATAAGGGAGATGCAAATTAAAACCACAATGAGATACCACCTCACCCCAGTGAGAATGGCACATCTTCAAACAACTAGCAACAACAAATGTTGGCGAGGATGTGGAGAAAAAGGAACTCTCCTGCACTGCTGGTGGGAATGCAAACTAGTACAACCACTATGGAAAACTGTTTGGAGGTTCCTCAAACTGCTAAACATGGAGCTTCCCTACGACCCAGCAATCCCACTCCTAGGTATCTACCCAAAAGACACAAAAAAACACTGATTGAAAAAGATACTTGTACCCCCATGTTTATTGCTGCTTTATTTACAATTGGAAAAACATGGAAGCAGCCCAAATGCCCAAAAGTAGATGACTGGATTAAAAAGAAGTGGTACATATATACAATGGAATATTACTCAGCAACCAAAAAAGAGAAACACATGTCTTTTGCAGCAACTTGGATGGAGCTGGAAAAGATCATGCTTAGTGAGATAAGCCAGAAAGAGAAAGAAAAATACCGGATGGTTTCACTCATAGCAGGAGTATAATGGACCAGGCGAGAAAATAACAAAAAATAATGAACAACCATAGACCAGAGACATTCTGTGGGGGTGGAGTGGGGAATGGGATCAAAAAGGGGGGGGGGGGGGGGGAGGGAAATGCATGGGACTATGGTGGTGGCACAGGGGTGATTTGGTGATGGGAAACCTGTGGGGATTACAATCGAGATGGAAAAAAAAAATGTGCAAAATGATGTAAAAATAAACTTTTGTAATAATTAAAAAACATTAAACAAACTGACTTAACAAAAGAAATTTGGTCATACATAAAATATTTAACCTCAATTGTAATTACAATGAACCCTTATAGAAATCAAATTAGTAAAGAGAAAAATTAAGGTTCTGTGATGGCAATGGTATGCTGAGAATTCAATCTTATCTAGTAATGGTGGGAGTGAATTTACTAGAGTTTTAGAAAAGTCTGCCAATATGTAACTAGACCTTTAAAAGACCCAGTAATTCCAACTCTAAGAAAAGGAAATAATTAGGGATTCAAAAAAGCTTCCTTGTTCTGGACTATTCATTACATATTTTTTTCCAGAAGAAAATAGCTAGATATATTTTACTACATTGTTTGTGGGATGTTTTCTAGTTTATAAATAATTTCTTACCATCATGAGGAAAATAGTTATGATAAAATAAGTGAAAGAAAGAAGTTAGAGAAAAATGATAGCCAGGACTTCTCTGCTGGCACAGGGGTTAAAGTCTCAGCGCTGTCAAGCTATTGCCAGCCACTGAGACATGAGTTTGATCCCCAGCCAAGGCATTAGACTACATGGTGCAGCAGACCTCTCCTGTCTTATGTGCTGCTCCTCTCAGTAGTGTATTTCAGTCAGTCCACCTGTTTTGCTCTCCACTCTGTCTCTGGTGAATCCTCTCACTGTCCCCCACCCCACCCCATCTCTGGGATACACCCAAGTTCTTATGTGCATAAATAAATAAAAATATTTAAAAAAATAGGATACAAAGCCATTTGCAAAGAAGACATTAGCACCAGAATGTTACCATTATTTTATTGCTGGATGGAAGATTTAGGGATGATTTTAATCAAAATTCTTTTATGTGTGTTCTTAACTTTGTCCAATTTTAGAATGTGTTTCTTTTCTGATGAGAAAAACCAAATACCAAATTATATATAGGTAGAAAATCTACAACCTCAAAGGAATGTTTTGAGTGACATCTGTCTGAATGGGAAGATTAACAGGGAAACTGGGCTCAACTTTACAACTGTCTCTTTTTTTTTTAATAGAAAATGGGTTTTCTTGAGCAAATTAATCTTGAACTTGTGAGCTGTTTTTAATAATTTTTTTCTTGTTTTAGGATGACAAATGGGAAAAGAAATGCCAGAAGATTTTTTCATTTGCTCACCAAACTATTAGTGCTTTAATCAAAGCAGAGCTGGCAGAACTACCCTTAAGACTTTTTCTTCAAGGGGCTCTAGCTGCTGGAGAAATTGGCTTTGAAAATCATGAAACAGTAGCCTATGAATTTATGTCCCAGGTGATGGATCTCTTTGTCTTTTTTGTGGGTTGTATAATTTGGCTCTGTTCAAGTCACCTTTCTGTAGTATGGAGGTAACACAGTGTAATCACATTGGCTGGTTTGGAGTAGGAAAATTGATTACTGGGTGCTAATGAGATTTAATATTGTGAGTCATGTTACAAGTGTTTCATGGGTGGGGGGGGGAACATTCCTTTTTAATTCCATTTGGGAACCTTGGGCTAAACAAGTTTCTTTGTTGCAGTTCCTCAGCATCTCTACAGAGGTTGAAGGGACTCAGGGATTGTAGGTGGGAGGTGGGGTTGAAGTACTTTGGAAAATCCTAGAGTAGGCCCTTCAAGGGCCCTTCTTTGTGTCCACCAGGCGTTTTCTCTTTATGAAGATGAAATCAGTGACTCCAAAGCACAGCTGGCTGCCATTACCTTGATCATTGGTACTTTTGAGAGAATGAAGTGCTTCAGTGAAGAGAATCATGAACCCTTGAGGACTCAGTGTGCACTGGCTGCATCCAAACTTCTGAAGAAACCTGATCAGGGCCGAGCTGTGAGCACCTGTGCACATCTCTTCTGGTCTGGCAGAAACACAGACAAAAACGGGGAGGAGGTAAAGTGGGAGATTCCTGACCATACGTGGGGTGACGTGGAACAGGAGAGAGAGGATGGTTAGCAGTGAAGGCTGCGTGCCCTGGAGGAGACACAATCATAGTGTTTGGGCAGCTGACAGAGAAGATGGCTTTATTATGTGAAATGGATGGTAGTGCAGAGTCATGTGGTTAAGCATCCAGTTTTTGGGGTATTGTGATATCGCAAGTGTTTATTACTACCTTTAAAAAAAAACTATATAAACATATAAAACAACTAGCATACTTGTTTTAAAATATAGATGTATATACATTTGTTTTTAAATTTTATCAAATAAAAATAAATTTTTGTATTAAAAAATATAAATAAATAAAACAAAGAAAAGAGAGGTTTGTAGCATAAAAAATAAAGAGAATTTAAATTTGTCCTAAAACATGATCATTTATGATTCACTACTCCTCTTCCCCTCACTGTTTTTTCCAGCTTCATGGAGGCAAGAGGGTAATGGAATGCCTAAAGAAAGCTCTAAAAATAGCAAATCAGTGTATGGATCCATCTCTCCAAGTGCAGCTTTTTATAGAAATTCTGAACAGATATATCTATTTTTATGAAAAGGAAAACGATGCGGTAAGTGAACTACTATTTTCCCTTCTTATTCCTAGATTTGCTATATATAAATGTTTATCATCCTGATACTTTATTTTTTATTTACAATTATTCCTAAATGTGTTTGTTTATTTATTTTTAAAGATTTATTTACTTGTGCATACAGAACAGGGTACAGGCCAGAGGTTCAGGGGTGGCGAGAGGCTTCACCAGAGAGAGTGGGGTGCAGAACAGGCAGATCGATGAAGTACACTGCTGAGGGGAGCAGCGGGTCGGTCAGGAGAGGTCTGCCACGCCATGTGGTCACCTCCGGAGCAGGCGGGAATCGAACTCATGCAGAAGTGGCTTTAGCTTTTCAGTGCTGTGTTTTAACCCGCTGCGCCACCAGGGAGGGCCAACATGTTTATTTTTTAGCATATAGTGTTGGGCAAGATTTCAAATTAAATAAAAATTTTGCTAATTTTCTTTTACTGGCACTGTTTCTTACTGTTTTTTGTTTGTTTTTTCTCTCAATGAATAGCCAGTATTTCTTGCTCAGATCAGGAATTAAGACCTCATTTCTCTTTTTTCATAAATTTAACTCTGTAGTTTGTGAGAGTAGCACTGTGTTTCAAAATATTTTTTTAATAGTTTATTTTTACATCATTTTGTGCCTTTTTCCATCTCAGTTTTAAACTCCTATGGGCTTGCCATCACCAAATCACCCGTGTGCCATCACCATAGTCCAGTGCATTTCCCTCCCCCCACTGTTTTTGATCCCACTCCCATTCTACCCCAATAAAATGTCTCTGGTATATAACTGTTCATTATTATTATTATTTTCTTGCCTGGTCCTTTATACTCCTGCTATGAGTGAAACCATCTGGTATTTTTCCTTTTCATTCATTCTTTCTTATTTCACTAAGCATGATCTTTTCCACCTCCATCCATGCTGCTGCAAAATAATAAAAAAAAATTTTTTTTTAAAGATTTATTTATTTGTTTATACAGAACTGGGATACAGGCCAGAGGCTCAGGGGCAGCAAGAGGCTTCACCAGAGACAGAGTGGGGAGCAGAACAGGCAGATCAACGAAGT